>NC_090269.1:90133072-90733072 GCF_040414725.1 Anabrus simplex | reverse complement strand
TTTATTCCTATTTATCATCAAACCATAGCCTACAGTCCATCTCACAACATTATTGAGGTCATTTTGCAGTTGCTCACTATCTTGTAACTTATTTATTACTCTATATAGGATAACATCATCATGTAAACTACAAATGTCTTTAATATCTTTGTATTTGGAGTGATAATTGCTGTGGTCGGATAAGAAACAATGCTCCTGTTTTTGTATGTTTTCCCTATTGTTATACTAAGCGCAACAAGAGCTTGCCGAAACTCCAACGTGCGCAGAGACCAATATCTGTTGGCGAAGTTTAAGCTTGTTGCGGGGCTCCTGTGTGTCGCCCGAATGCTGATTACCGGGCTCATTGTTACTCAACCACTCACTGAGAGGCACAGTGTACAGCTCTTTATCAAGCGTGTATTGAAAAGAAGCAAGAAGCGTGTGCTTGTATTATTAATATTTTATTTATATTTCATAGCTGAAAGTGAATTTGTTGTAGTATTATATTCAGTGTACGTAGCGATCCCCCCGTTTCGTTCTAAATTAGGGAGTGCTAAAACTTTACACAGTCAAACTAGAGAAGTTATTTATAATGTGTATAAATTCATGAAAAACGAAACCCACCCCACTGGAAACTTATGTGCTATTCAAAAGAAAGTGGCCGAAGCTACGGGTGTGTCGGAAAGGTCCGTGCGGAATGTAATACGAGACGCAAAGAAGATCGAAATGGGTGAAGTGGATTCATTTTCAACGCCTGGAAAGAGAAGACCGAAGTCTGTCAAGAAGTGTGAATTAGACGATTTTGAGAAATGCACGGTCAGGCGCACGATTCACAATTTTCACAATACCGAAGGCAAGAGACCAACACTTGAAAAGATCCGTAAGAAACTGGTAGAGGATATACAGTTTAAAGGTTGCGTAAGAACACTAAGCAAGATAGTTCGAGGCCTAGGTTTTCGATGGAGAAAGACAGAAGACATGCGTAGAATACTTATGGAGAAGCCTGACATAAGGCTCCTACGTGTGCAGTGCATAAAGCGGTACCGACAAGAGGGTAGGCCTATTGTTTACACTGATGAGACATATTTGCATAGTTCGCACACCAAGTCAAGTGCTTGGAGTGACGGTACTCTTCATGGACTGAAGTCACCTATCTCGAAAGGGCAACGGTTAATAGTGGTACATGCCGGTTCAGATGCAGGTTTCATTCCAAATGCTTTGTTGGTTTTCAAATCCAACCAAACAACAGGGGATTATCACGATGAGATGAACTATAGAAACTACGAGAAATATCTGACAGAGAAATTAATTCCTAATTTGCCACCCAACTCTGTAGTCGTGATTGATAATGCCTCGTACCATAATGTCCAATGTGAGCGTGCACCCACATCATCATCCAGAAAAACAGTTATGCAGGATTGGTTGACTGATAAGGGTATTCCGTTTTCTACAGAGATGATAAAACCCCAACTGTACGCTTTGATTAAATCCCATAAATCACGCTATAAGTCATATCAAATCGACAGACTACTTGCTACATATGAGCATACGATTTTGCATCTACCACCATACCATCCAGACTTGAACCCAATCGAAATGATTTGGGCTCAAGTTAAAGATTATGTAGCACAAAAGAATGTTACTTTCAGACTCGATGATGCAAGAACATTGCTGATGGAAGGAATTGCGTCAATTGGGGCAGAAGAATGGTCGAGTCGATGTAGGCACGTAATCGACACTGAGAATAAGTACATTGCGAGCGATCACATAATGGATGAAGTATCAGACAGCATAATCATTAATCTGGAGGACGATAGTGACAGTGACGGAGAGAGCGTTAGTGATAGCGCGGATGACAGTGAAGGCGATATGAGCAGCTTTCAACCTCTTTCAGAAGATGCGGACTAGAACAAGCCATTGGGTAAGTTAACTGCTATTTTACGATCACATAATTCTTAATCTCTTTGTTTGTTATTGTTATTTCATTCAATATTTTTGATTCTTCATGTACAACAATATCATTATGCTATAGGGCAGGGCCTCTCAAATGCCCAAACTCTCACGCGTGCAGAGCGAGGTGCATAGGCTCTGTGCACTGTGCATCGGTACGCTTCGCCTCAACTCGGCTTGACTCGGATGGTGTAGTGTGCTGAGAGCGACGAAGCGTTTGGTGGTAGACGACGTGTTTATCAGTGAAATAGATAAGCGCACGACAACAACATAATAATGGAGCAACCTGTTTCGAAGAAAGCAAAGACTTCCGAAAGTCCATTTCAATCGACCTGGGAACTTTCGTATTTTTTTTTGTTTGTTTGTCGTGACGATAACGCCAAGTGCTTAATCTGTGGGACGATAATTACGTGCGTAAGAAAATCCTCTATTGAAAGACACTACAACAGACTACATTCGGAAAATTATTGTGAAATCATAGGAGACGTCAGAGAGAAAGAATTAAGGAGGTTGAAACAGCTTGAAGAAGAGCATTCTATATCCACAAATGAGGTTTGTTCCAGTACTGTAGCATTTTCATTTTGGTTACGGGTTCTGCAATTTTTTTAAAAAATTATGTTTACATTCCTCTCAAACATGTATGTGTATTTCTAATTCACTTTTTTAATTTTTTTAATAACACTGGTAACCTTGTCGCATACAACTGTGCGTCTCCGCTCACCACACGAAACATTTCGCAGTGGGGGAGAAACAGCAGTGAAGGTGAGGAACGCGGAGACAGGCCGAACGGGGAGACAGGTGTAGGGAGAGAGGAGTGGGGGGTCTGCACTCTGGTCAACCAAGCGAAGTCGTCTTTTGCACCGTGCACAGTGCATGCACCACGCGCATGCACCCTGAGAGGCCCTGCTATAGGGTAATGTGTCCTGGCTCTGGTTATAATTACAATAAGGCATTACACACACGCGCTGAGATTTCACTCAGTTCAGCTGGCCAGACCGCCAGCGCAGACGGTTCATTAACAACTGGTGGGAGTAAGGCGATTTAGCGAAGTGAGGGGGGCGTGCAGTGCTACTACCGAGCCCACCCGAACACTGCCGATGTTCTGCGCAGCTTTCTTTGGCAAGCTCTTGTTGCGGGACCTATACTGGATTATTTGAAAGAATAGACTACACAATCCTTATGGTGGGACATCGTTTTTCTTCATCTGAGAGAGTCTTTGCACTAATCGAAAAAAGGTGGAAGGGTGCAAGGGAAAGGTCCAGGTGTTGGAATATGTAAAGAAGGTGATAACAACTACAAGACCTTCAAGATCATTCCATGATTTAGACATTGGTGGAAGATTTCTTGACTTTTAAAAGTCAGCAAGCAAAACCATAAACACTCTAAAGTTGAATATATCACAAATATCATGGCCTAGGGTGACAAGACAATCCAGGTGTTGCTTTGTTCAAAGAAAACTTCAGTAAACTTCTGGGGGTGGGAAACATGCTGTGTTTTCAAAAGGGATATTATATTGGAAAATATTCTATAACAGAATTGGTTGCCTTGTCAGATACCATTCCACTACCGGAGGCCACGATAAAGGATCCGCGGTTTTTGATTAACTTTGTTGATGATGAAAATCTAGACTTTTACTGCAGAATCAGTGCTTGATTTAACTAAACTGATCCAGAGTGTCTGGCTCCATGGCTAAATGGTTAGCATGCTGGCCTTTGGTCACAGGGGTTAATTCCCCTGGCATGGGAACTGGATGTATGTGTTGTCCTTATCATTTCGTCCTCAACACAAAGCGTAGGTCACCTACGGGCATCAAATCAAAAGACCTGCACCTGGCGAGACAAAGTCCTCGGACACATCCCGACACTACAAGCCATGCACCATTTCATTTCATCCAGAGTAATAGGTTTAGGCATATGTCACTTAGATATTTTCATAATTTTCAAATGTATACATCAGTTAAAATGGATAGTCTTCCATTTAATCTAAGGCGACCAATATCATTAATGATGATTAGAAAACATAAAGGCCTGAACACAGGACCCTGAGGCACACCAGTTGAGATCTCCTTTAAATTACTCTCATTATTTTACAGGGTTAGGATTTTTAGGTGCGCACCTCTTTTTGTTAGGGTAAATTAAATCTGTTCAGAAAGATATCACAGTGTGAAATTTTGTTTCCAGTTGCGAAAAGAGGCTTTTTCATGCACCTTTTTCCCTTTTTATTGCTTTCTCCCCCAACCATGCCCATAATCCTCCTTTTCCTCCTTTTTACTTTTAAGTTTAATTCCAATTTATTCTATAAGATTTCTAATCAATATAAAATATTTAACTTTCAATTAACGTCTCCTCAGCTTGCTGTATACGTGCGAATAGTAAGCCTACCTCTTTCAGTAAACAACTCGCCGGAGTTGAAAACACACCTGCAATAATGGAAAATAATTGTGTGTTCGACAGAACCATTTATATTGGTATTATAAATTTACTTATGTCCAATAACGAACCATTTATATTGATCTTATAAATTTACTCATTCGGAACAAATATTTCAGATTCCTTATAGGAATCATCATCTATATCAAAACCTCTTTCTCTCGCTTTACCGCTATATTGTAGCCCGCAGTCATGCAATTGACAATGAGTGATTCTATCCCACCAGAATCAGTAGCCTGCTGTTCATGAATATGAGTTTATTACTTTGAGAGACGTCTGGCTATATGCCAGGAGACATAGCACGAGCTGTGAAAATCAAGGAGCCTAACAGGGATAGTACCGACCAGGACAACAGCGAAAAGAAAAAAGTATTCCTTCCTTATGTGGTAGGTATAACTGACAGAATAGGGTGCATTCTTAAGAAGTACAATACTGTATAATTCCAGTTTTCACCGCAGACCGGAAGCTCAAATCCCTGTTTCGACCAGTCAAACAAAAACCACATCTTGAAACACCGGGCGTATATGAAATTCCATGTGGTTGTGGTTGTTCATATGTTGGCATGACAAAAAGGCTTGTTAGCACTAGGGTGAAAGAGCACATCAGGTCGGTAAAGAATGTCGCTCTTTCATCCTCCACAGAGAACGCTATAAGCCAATCTGCCATAGCAGAACAATTCTACAGTACAGACCATGAAATCCTCTTTGACCAGGCGAAGGTCATCATGCCTGTAAAAGACTTCTATGCTCGTCTTGTGAGGGAAGCCATAGAGATAGAGCTGTGCCCAAATAACATCAACAGGGAAGACGGCTTCAAGTTATCAAATACATGGAGACCTGTACTGCAGAAATACATGCATAACACCACCATGGCACAGTTTGACGCACTCAAACTGTAGACAGAGGGCGGTGAATCAGTAACTTCCCTTCCAACCACCACAGCACAACGCCACGATCCTTGAGTCCAGTTAGTGGGGTAGGCCATGGATAGTATGGGCATGACTTCCATGTTCCTTCGGAGAATTTCTTTGCTCACTGTCAGAGGCAAAACATGCCCTGATGAAGGCCATTGCAATTTGGCTGAAAGCTTGGCTTTATTATTAACTAAATATATATATAGTGGCTTTAATCCAGTTCATTTATTACTTTATGTTAAATTAATAACTAAATTAACATTAAAACTAATTAATATTAAAAACTCTTAAAAATGACTAATCCTCAGGCATGCACACATTCATACTTCAACCATTCAGTCAGCTGTCCTCAGCAGGTAGTCTCGGCAGGTGACCTTAAATCGTGATTTTTAAAATGCTACTTTCTCTGACCTGAGCTGGCAGAGTATTCCAGTGGAATAGAAAGAATTAATCTGGAACGTATATTTAAGTTGTGAAATGATGATAAAAAGATGAATTTAGAAGAAATATACAGTGGCTGACTTTCAGCTACCACTCTAAACACCATCGTTAAAGTGTGTAGCTGTCGACGTTTATCAGACATCAGTCTAGAGACAGCCTGATAGTATGGGGTGATATGAACATCGTACCCGATATTGTAAATAAATTGCAGGCAGGAATTCAGTGCTCGTTGAAGTTTAAGTGTTTATTCTCTCGTCATGTCAACTAAAACAACATCACAATAATCAAGAATAGGGAGAATGAGTGTCTGTATTAGTTTGGCATGTAGCTCAAATGGAAATACATCCCTCTGCCGTTTAAGAGGGTGAAGAACTCCAAAAATCTTTTTACGTATTTCTTTCGTGTGATCAGACCAATCAACTGTTTCATTCATCATTACACCGAAATTTGTAACCATTTTACTGTAGGGAATAATGGTACCATTCAGTAGGATAGGCCGGATTGCGACATTATTTGAACAGCTCAGTAATTTTCGTGATCCATTTACTATTGCCTGAGATTTTGTGCAGTTTAGTATAAGAGAGTTTTATTGTGCATATACACTGAGTCGTTGGAGGTCATTGTTAATATCTTGTCTTGCAGTGTTGATATATTTGTACCGAGCTTGATAGCTGCAGTTGCTTAAGTGCGGCCAGTATCCAGTAATCGGGAGATAGCAGGTTCGTGCCCCACTGTCAGCAGCTCTGAAAATGGTTTTCACGGTTTCCCATTTTCACACCAGGCAAATGCTGGGGCTGTACCTTAATTAAGGCCACGGCAGCTTCCTTCCAACTCCTAGGCCTTTCCTATCCCATCGTCGTCATAAGACCTATCTGTGTCAGTGCGACATAAAGCAAATAGCAAAATAGCAAAAGATATATTTGAAGATCGTCAGCATAGAGGTGGTGTGTGTTATTTCCTGTCACAGATGATATGTCGTTGATATAAATACAGAAAATTAGGGGCCCTGGAATACTGCCCTGCGGGGCAGCACTGTTTCATTTTCCATTTAGAGGCTTTGTTGTTTACTGTTACACGCTGTTGATGCTTACTCAAATAAGAACTAAAAACCTAAGGCACAGCCAGGTCGAAATTTAGCAGTTCCTATTTCTTTATCATAGCCGGGATTACTATAGTATCAAAGGCGCTACTGAAGTCAAGAAGGATAAGTATAGTGAGCAGTCGTTTGTATATAGCGATTCTAATGTCTTCAGTAACCTTCAAAAGTGCTGTCGCGGTACTGTGACCCTTCTTAAATCCATATTGCAAAGGGTCCAAAAGAGCATTTTTATTTAGGTATTCCAGAACTTGTTCATATACTAAATGTTCAAAGGCTTTAGAAAGCGCAGGGAGTATGGACATAGGACAATAGTCAGAGGGCGATTGTGGGTCTAAACTCTTAGGTACTGGTATAATATTGGTTGTTTTCCAGACAGGAGGGAAAGTTCCATTTAGTAAACAATACTTCAGTATGTGCATCAGTATAGGCAGGACAGCACCCATAGTGTTATGTTTAAAAGTAATAGGAATATCATCTATACCTGTAGTCTTTGATTTAATCGAGTACAAAGTCTTTTTAACCTAATTTTCTGTGACACTGTGAAATGTGAATGGTGGTTTGGCTGGAGGGGAGGGCATTGAGTCGGTGCAGTTAATTGGGGTGGGTTGAATATTTATTCTACTAAAGTAATCGTTCAGTTCGTCAAGTGGAATGTCAGGAGTTGTCTGTCTCTGTTGACGTTTTCCTGTTCCCAGAGCTCTAACTTGGTCCAATGCGCGATTAAAATTTAAGTTGTTAGCTAAATTCCGGAAATATATACATTTTTTATTTTTGATTAACTGCTTTGTGCGATTTCTTAAGATGCAGTAAGATTCGAAGTCTGTATCATCTAGGGTTTGTTTATAATGTTGAAATAACGAGTCACTGTGGGCCATCATTCTCTTGGCTTCATCATCTAGCCATGGACAAGAAGGGCGAGAAACCTGTATTCGACGTGTGTGTATTTCTTTGCCGCATTATTTGTATAAAATGTCACTTCTTTATTGCTTATCACATGACCATGATTATAATAACATTACCGTATTTATTCTAAACCAGAATATGGCATCTTTACTCAAACTGTTTAATCTTGCATTCATTTCACTTGTACTCAGAATATATGAAATGCTGCTGTTATCTTGGGAGGGGAGTAGCAGAGGTAACCTCCCCCCCCTTTTTTTTTTTTTTTTTTTTTGCTATTTGCTTTACGTCGCACCAACAATGTCTTATGGCGACGATGGGATAAGAAAGGCCTAGGAATGGGAAGGAAGCGGCCATGGCCTTTATTAAGGTACGGCCCCGGCATTTGCCTGGTGTGAAAATGGGAAACCACAGTGGGGGTCGAACCCACTATCTCCCAATTACTGGATACTGGCCGCACTTAAGCTACTGTAGCTATGGAGCTCGGTGGTACCCCTTTTATTAAGCATTTTATATATATAATGTATATATTAATATTAGCTTCCGGAGTCCGACTCATTGGCTGAATAATCAGTGTTGAGGCCTTTGGTTCAGAGGGTGCCGGGTTCGATTCCCGGCCGGTTCGGGGATTTTAATCACGCCTGATTAATTCTTCTGGCTTGGGGACTGGGTGTTTGTCCCAACACTTTCCTCTTCATGTTCAGACAACATACTACACTACCAACCACCAAAGAAAGACACAACAGTGATTACATCCCTCCATATAGGGTTTGCGTCGGGAAGGACATCCGGCTGTGTGACACAGTTCGCACCCGCGACCCCACAGGTGTGGGAAAAGCGGGGAAGAAGAAGAAGATTACTTTTAGATTCCGGAATCCGCACAAATCCGCCACTCTTAATGCATCCAAGGACACTCATTTCCTTTTCTTAGATATTCTACACCACCTAAATTCTGGAAGTTTGGACACCTATCAAAATAAAATTCTGGATGAATGCCCCCCCCCCCCACAAACTGAAATCCTGGCTATGCTACTGGCGGGAAGAGATAGAAGTGTTGTAAAATTTAGCACACTGAAAACAAAGTATAAACAATTCAGTTTAGGAAACCTTAACATACAATATTACTCTAGAAATTTAATAGTTCATCTTCACACCAGAGGGCACAACCTAAGTTTATAGTAGCAACATCTGTTGAGAAATGTTCAAACTTCTTGCACTAATTGTTGCAAGTTTTATATTTCAGATGGCATTCTCCAAGGTGCTTAAATGTAATGCACTGGGCGGGTGTATCTCCGATATAATAATAATAATAATAATAATAATAATAATAATAATAATAATAATAATAATAATAATAATAAAATAATAATAATAATAATAATATTAATAATAATAATAATAATAATAATAATAATAATATTAATAATAATAATAATAATAATAATAATAATAATAATAATAATAATAATAATAATAATAATAATAATAATAATAATAATAATAATAATAACAGCAACAAATAGATTAATATGAAATAAGACGTTTGAAATTTAATGGACATATTCTCAGAATGAGCAATCAGAGATTCACCAAAAGAATTCTGAACCTAGCCCTATCACTGAAAGTGAAAAACAGTTGGCTGCTCAAGGTTGGAAAAGATCTTCAGGAAATAGGCATCACAGGTGACATTGTGTTAGACAGATCTAAGTTCAAAAAATTAGATGACAATCACTGCTTTAAACACCATCCAAGCACTACCACCAACAAAACCTCGTCAGAAGATTGCAAGAAAAGCCTCAGCGAGAAGATGAAGAGATTTGGGGAGAAGAAAAACGCAACGAGATCAGCTAAGTAAGTTCAATGATGCTCCTTAGTTGGGTATAACAAAGAAATAATAATAATAATAATAATAATAATAATAATAATAATAATAATGAAGATATTTTTCAGTTTTTTCTGGTAATTAAAAAAAAAAAGGTTCTGTCACAATTGGAAGTTTGATTTAATAATTAGTATCACTCATTCCAGAGATTTATGAAGCAGTGCAGGTAAAAATACAGTTGGGAGTACTGATTAGATACGAAATTTCTTCACTGTGGAATTTGAAATAATGCTGGAGTTTTAAAACATTAACTTAGTATAAAACAAAGAAATTTCAGCCAAGTACAAGGGAAATAGGTTTCAGATTGCGTTCTGCTTTTCCAGATAGGTTTTGGACTCCGTTCCAGTGTGTTCCGGCACCAGTGGATCCCTGGGTAGAATACATCCACGATATCACCAGCCTGCCGTGAAAGGCAGTATAACGGGTTATCAAGAGCTCTCAGTTTGGGAGCATGGGTTTGCGGCCATGTACCTCCTAGCTGAGTCTGGCATTGCTTCTATTTACTTGTCAGGCTCCTCTCTTTAGTCTTTCCCATCCAGCCTCCATTGGTTAACTCTTGTTCTCTTCTGACCCCAAAGGTATTACATTTTTGAGACCTTGGGAGTTTTTCATTTTCACGCCCAACATGGCCATTCATTTTCTTTTGCCGATACCTTCATATTCTTCCCCTCAATCAATCAGTTCAATTATTCAATCAATCCATCAATGAAATGAAATGGCGTATGGCTTTTAGTGCCGGGATATCCCAGGACGGGTTCGGCTCGCCAGTTGCAGGTCTTTCTACTTGACACCCGTAGGTGACCTGCGCGTCGTGATGAGGATGAAATGATGATGAAGACAACACATACACCCAGTCCCCGTGCCGTAGGAATTAACCAATTAAGGTCAAAATCCCCGACCCAGCCGGGAATCGAACCCGGGACCCTCTGAACCGAAGGCCAGTACGCTGGCCGTTCAGCCAACGAGTCGGACAATCCATCAATGATCTGCATTTAGGGCTGTCGCCCAGGTGGCAGATTCTGTTTTTGCCTTGTAACTGTACATAGATGCAGGGTATGGTTTCTAGTTGTAATGTGTTTAAAAAATTGTACATTTGTTTATAAATACAGTAGTTGTATAATGTTCACAAGAGTCAGTCTTGTATTATGGTTAATGAATTGTTTGAATGTAGATGTTTTGAAATGTAAGTGTATGTTATATAATAGTTCCATTAATGACAATGGGAAAAGGAAAGTAAGTGTGTTGCCATGGTGATATTGTAGAGAAAAAAAGGAAAAGAAGGTTGATACTGATTGTCCAGCTCCATGGTTAGTGTGCTGGCCTTCGGTCTTGGGGGTCCCGGGAGGATCGGGAATTTTAACCGCCATTGGTTAATTTTGCTGGCACCAGGGCTGGGTGTATGTGTTGTCTTCATCATCATTTCATCCTCATCACGATGCGCAGGTCACCTACGGGCGTGAAATCGAAAGACCTGCACCTGGCGAGCCAAACATGTCTTTGGACACTCCCGGCACCAAAAGCCATATGCCATTTCCATTTACTGATACTGATTGATTGAAGTGATATGTTAGATTTACACTCATCTATGTCTCTTTTTGTCTCCTATGTTTTAAGGTCTCCTCCATAGTTTGGTGGATAGTTTTATAGAGTCAGTGACTGGGTAAATCACTATCAGTGAAACCCATTAAAATATGTTGAAGAAGAAGAAGAAGAAGAAGTAGAAGAAGAAGAAGAGAGAAGCAATAAAGAAAGTTATATTTGAGCAGTGCTGGCTGAATTGGAATTTTAATGAAATCATTGAAATTTATAAAAATAACAAATTAGATAATACTGTAAAAGAAGTAAACAAGAAGGATATAGAGAATAATGAGGAGAATGAGAAATTAGTAGTGCAGGAGTGGAATTAAGTAGTGAAGCTGAGAAGATAGAAGAAGTCAATAAGGGAGTCTGGAGGCTTGTAGTCTACTGAGATACAAGTATCTCAGTAACACAGCATTACTGATGCATTTGTACAATGGTAGGAAGCAGAAGAATGTTGAGAAGTACTAAGCACAGAGAACTTCAGAGGAACTGAAAGCATTTATTTATGGAGGTTGGATTCTGAACATTCTGGAATTTCTATAGAAAATATTGAACAAGATAATAGAAGTTCTGTGGCTTCTTTTTCAGGAAAGAATTTTGAACATGGTATTGTAATATTTTATTTATATTTCACTTTGTATGCATGTAATATATAAATGGGGGTTTACATTATGTCGCATCAACGTGGGGCATGAAAGAAATCTGGTGTTAAAGTTAATTTACTTACATGGTAAGGTATGAGAAAAAGTTATTGTGGTAACAGTGTTTTGGCATTAAGAAGTATAATAATACATAAAGAAAATATGTCAATGTTTAATGAGAAGAGTGTGTTAAATGAAAATGAAGATGATAATGTTAAAATAGGCATGCCAGTGTAAGACATTAATAAGTCAAAGGGTCAGTTGAAAAGAATGTTTGCTGAGAAAGTGTATGAAATTGTAGTAGGAAGAGGAGATGGTGGAGAAAATCAAAGTACTGTAGGAAATGGGAATAACAGTGATAATCTTATGAGACTATTATTAGAACAGATGAAGGAATTAAGGGTGGATTTAAAAGAGAGGATTAGTAATCAAGGAAAGGAATTAAGTAAAACAATTAAGAAACAACAGAGGGAGGTGCATAATTTGGAGGAACTGTTAACTGAGAAAAAAGAGGAAAGATTTTCTTGTTTGACTCAGGAAGAAGGTTGCTACAGAAAATTAGTTAGTTTAGTATGGAGGAAAGGTTGAGGGGAAATTAGGGAAATGAGAGTGAAAGAAGCTGCTTTAGAGAAGAAAGTAGTAGAATTCCAAAAAACTCAGTTGAATGATCATAGTATATTAATGAAAAATAATAAAGCTGAAATAATAAAGGTAATTGATGAGAAAGTAGTTATCTGGCCCCATGGTGAACACGAATTATCCATATTATTGGATCACTTGAATAGCATACATCCAAACATTAAATTTACCATGGAGACTGAACGTGGAGGATGTTTGCCGTCCTTGGATGTTTTGGTTTCTAAGAAATCAGATGAAACTTTAGGTCATTTGGTTTACCATAAACCCACCCATACTAATAGATACCTTCATGGGGTCCTCTCATCACCATTCTTGCCAAAAGTGTGCTGTGCTTAACACTCTAATCAGCCAAGCAAGGGAGGTTTGTGAGCAGGATAAATTAAATGGTGAACTTGAGTTCCTGACCAGAACATTTCTGAGCAATGGCTATTCAAGGAAACAGATTGACGAAGTGCTACATCCTAAGCCAAAAGACAGATTGTCATGTGATTCTCGTCCTTTGAGTCTGGCCTTCTTGCCATACGTACAATCTGTCACGGATAGGATTGGCAATATTCTCTGAAAGCACAATATCAAGACCATTTTTAAGCCTAATATTATCATTGGCAATTGGGAACATGCATCATTTTCAAAAATATTTTTTTTGAAAAGCACACCAATGAAATAGTACGTAAACGTATTACATTGTGGTATGTTGCCTTGTTTTCTACCATTAAAAAAATATTTAATAGTGCCTTTCCGCAAGGCGAGTGAAACGGCCTCTGACGTAAGCGGCGCGCTGTGACGTCACGATCCAGTACCGCATGGAGCTCTACCAGCCGTTGTGCATCAGCCGTTGCTAAAAGCCGATTGTTTATTATTCATGATCGCGAATAACTTCGAAATGACAGAAGAAACGTTCAAAACAGCACAGTCAGACAATCTACCATGTGTAGATGTCATCATTCTTGAAAAATGTGACTTTTGTGGCCGCAGAAATTCGCGGATAACAAGCAAGTTTGTAAGTGGCGTCTTTTATATACGTGCAATGTACTGTAACCCATAGTATTAGGATAACAACGAACCTGGATAGATATCACATCACTTTCAACATTTCCTTCTAGACTGATTCCCCTATTAAAGAATAACATTACATTTTCGGGCTTTCAGCATTAGTAAAGTAAGAAATCGGATTTCAGCACTAACATAAACATATAGGTAGCATTATAGTACTAGTCCACTTCTGTGGTGTAGTGGTTAATGTGTGTCACTCCCGGAGGCCCGGTTTCGATTCCCGGCTCTGCCACGAAAGTTGAAAACAAATAGTACGAGGGCTGGAACGGGGTCTATTCAGCCTCGGGAGGTCAACTGAGTAGAACGGTTTCGAATCCCACCTCAGCCATCCTCGAAGTGGTTTTTCGTATTTTCCTACTTCTCCTCCAGGCACCTAAGGCCACGGCCGTTTCCTTCCCTCTTCCTTGTCTATCCCTTCCGATCCTCCCATCCTCCAACAAGGCCCCTGTTGAGCATAACAGGTGAGGCCGCCTGGGCGAGGTAATGGCCCTCCTCATCAGTTTCATCACCATACTCAAAGTCTCACGTTCCAGGACACTGTCCTTGAAGTGGTAGAGGTGAAATCCCTCGCTGAGTCCGAGAGAAAACCAACCCTGAAGGATAAACTGATTAAGAAAGAAAGAAAGAAGGAAAGAAAGAAAGATCATAGTACTATAGGGCTATAATCTATCATTCCCCCCCCCCCCCAAAAAAATATATATTTATGGTTGGGACAACTGGCCAACCCACTTCCGGGGCCCATGAAAGAGAATTAAATATCTTTGTGGAGGGAAAAAATTAAACATGATAAAGATAAATATGACTTCATCTAGTTTTCACAAGTCGGGCTGAGTGGTTCAGACGGTTGAGGTGCTGGCCTTCTGACCCCAACTTGGCAGGTTCGATCCTGGTTCAGTCCGGTGGTAGCTGAAGGTGCTCAAATACGTCAGCCTCGTGTCGGTAGATTTACTAGCACGTAAAAGAACTCCTGCAGGACTAAATTCCTGCACATCGGCGTCTCCCATAAATCGTAGAAGTAGTTAGCGAGGCGTGAAGACAATAACATTAATTACATTTGGCTTTTAACAAGCTGAGCATATCAGGAAAGCAAAGTGTCCTGGTGACATTTTAGTCGCTCAATACAGGAATGTCATTGGGTGCTGTGACTTTTACTTTTTTCTTTTTTTTTGCTTTACGTCACACCGTCACATATAGGTCTCATGGCGACGATGGGACAGGAAAAGCCTAGGAATGGGAACAAAGCGGCCGTGGCCTTAGGTACAGCCTCAGCATTTGCCTGGTGTGAAAATGGGAAACCACGCAAAACCATCTTCAGGGCTGCCGGCAGTGGGGTTCAAAACCCACTATCTCCCGGATTCGAGCTCACAGCTGCGCGCTCCTAACCGCACGGCCAACTCGCGCGGTATTTTTACCCTTCGGTTTATTGACTTGGCTTGTATAACCTAAAACTTTGGCTGAGTAGGATAATATTTTAAACACCTACATCACTATTTTCACCTGTGTGCAATTATGTTATTTATTTCATTAATATTATGATAATTATTATAATTGAGCATTGTTAACTTATAAGACCCCCAACAGACAAGCATTGGTTTTGTGTAGAGTTATACGTTTGTTAAATTCACGTTGTTTCCTTTCATGATGTTTACGCCTATTCTTTGTTACATTATAGAGTATTTAGATATAGCCTAAATTTCTTTACCAATTAAGCTCTTCAATAAAGACATACATAACTGTCCCATGCCAAGATATATTGGTAGAATTAGAGCTGTCAAAATGGTTCATAACCCCTTTGATTTATTATCTTGACATGGATCACCCAAAACATAGGTTAGGTTTGGAGAATACTTTAATAATCAGCATTATTTAATGCACTGTTTATTACTTTCATATTCCAAGATGTAATTGAAGCATTTAAATAAAGCATAATACATTAAAATTTAAAGTTTTACCACTAGAACAGCTGACATGGAAAAGTGATTTGAAAATTCAAACAAATTCATCTTACGTTAAAATCTTCAAAAAAATAAACTGTAGACTTTTCCGATATATCACCAGCATTTCTCCGGCTCGCTAAAATCCATTCTGCCTAGTTTTAGCGTCTTTGGAACATTTATAAACAATTTGTTTGGTATGGTATGCGATGTGCTTTTGCACATCGGAACTCTACACCATTTATAAGTTTTCTGCCTCACTGTCTGCGCAGGATTCATTTTAAGTCTAAAATATACCACTCAGATTATTATCCAATGTATAGACCTCGAATTTAACCATACCAGACACTAACATAAAGTAGAAATACGCGAAGTGTATCCTGCTTCTCACAGCACACTATGTGTTATTTCGTCTGCTAATTCAGTCAACCTGTACGATGACGTCAGACCAATGAGATCGCGTACTTGCGTGACGTGACATTTTCGTAGATTTTAATCATGTTTGGAGTTATTATTTGTACATTCTGATCACATTTTTGAATTCTGCATGAAATTTTGAATCAGATAAGCATATTTTTAATTAAAACCCCGGATCATGCATGTTCCCTATTGTTTGTGATCTGTCAAAGATCCTATTGGTTTAAACTGTGCTGCAATGTATATGATTCCTTGCTCCTGTGGATCAGTTTATGTTGGCCAAACATGTAGGAAGGTAGCAACAAGGGTTAAAGAACATCGCAGGCACTTACGTCTTTGCCAGCCAGAGAAGTCTGCTGTGGCAGAACATGCCATACATAATGACCATCAAATAATTTTTTATGCAACTTCTGTCATTTGTAAGGAGAAACATTTTTATTCCTAGAATCATTCGTGAGGCGATAGAAATTGCTAAACGCCCGAATAATTTCAACAAAGGTGACAGCTATATACTGAGTAGATCATGGCTACCCTCCATAGTTAACTCGTCAGCATCTTTCTCTGGACTCTGGAGGTCTTGGAATGAACTATATTTCTAACAGGGTCTCTCTATCTTGAGTCTGGTTACTATGGAGTGACGGTTGCCATTTTGCTTTGTTATTACTCTGAAGACGATCCTGGTCGCAGGATCGAAACGCGTCAGCTAGTATATAATATTAAACCAAACAAAATCCCATGGCACTACAGCCCATGAAGGGCCTTGGCCTACCAAGCTACCGCTGCTCAGCCCGAAGGCCTGCAGATTACGAGGTGTCGTGTGGTCAGCACGGCGAGTCCTCTCGGCCATTAGTCTTGGCTTCCTAGACCGGGAGTATTTAATATTACACAACCAGGGTAGAGTGTTATCCAGGAATTAGGTTGAGGCAGATGTTGAGGAAAGTAGAAGAGAGGGAGGACGGGAAGGAGAAGGTGGTAGTGTTTCACGTTGGTACCAACAACGTAAGGCAAGCTGATATAAGTATCAACATAGTTGGAGATGTGTGGGATCTGGTAAATGCAGCACGGGTGAAGTTTAAGAAAGTGGAGATTGTTATTAGTGGAATACTGTGTAGAAGGGATACTGACTAGAGGGTGATTGGGGATATAAATAAGACTATGGAGTGGGTATGTGGGAAACTGGGAGTGAAATTTCTAGATCCTAATGGGTGGGTAGGAGATAGGGATCTGCACTCAGATGGCCTTCATTTAAACCGCAGTGGTACGTATAAGTTAGGAAATTCTTTTGGAAGGGTAATAGGGAGGTACATTCAGGGAAACGGGATGGCCTAGGGAGCGGTGATAAGGGAACAGGGAACTGGAAATCAAGTAGGGATGACATAAAATTGTTAGTGTTGAACTGTAGAAGTATTGTAAGGAAAGGAATAGAATTAAGTAATTTAATAGATATATATTTACCAGATATTGTAATAGGAGTTGAATCATGGCTGAGAAATGATATAATGGATGGATTTTCTCACGGCACTGGAGTGTGTATCGTAGAGATAGGATAGGAAGGGTGGGAGGGGGAGTGTTCATTCTGGTGAAAGAAGAATTTGTAAGCTACGAAAAAGTTAAAGATGAGACACATGAAATTCTAGGTGTAAGGCTCATTTCTAAAGATAATAGGCAACTTGATATATTTGGAGTGTACAGATCGGGAAAGGGTAGCACTGACGCAGATTCAGAATTATTTGATAGGATAGTCAGCTATGTGGGAAACGACATGGAAAGAAATGTGATTGTAGCGGGAGATCTAAATTTGCCAGATGTCAATTGGGAAGGAAATGCGAACGACAGGAAGCATGACCAACAAATGGCAAATAAGTTAATATGGGAAGGACAGCTGATTCAGAAAGTGATGGAACCAACCAGAGGGAAAAATATCCTGGATGTCATGCTGATAAAGCCAGATGAGCTCTATAGGGAAACTGAAGTAATAGATGGTATTAGTGATCATGACACTGTTTTTGTGGTAGTTAAAAATAAATGTGATAGAAAGGAAGGTCTTAAAAGTAGGACTGTTAGGCAGTACCATATGGCTGATAAAGCAGGCATGAGGCAGTTTCTAAAAAGTAATTATGATCGGTGGAAAACGGTAAATAAAAATGTAAACAGACTCTGGGATGGGTTTAAAGAAATTGTTGAGGAATGTGAAAACAGGTTTGTACCACTAAGGGTGGTAAGGAATGGTAAAGACCCACCTTATTATAATAGAGAAATAAAGAGACTAAGAAGGAGGTGCAGACTGGAAAGAAATAGAGTTAGAAATGGCTGTGGAAGTAAGGGGAAATTGAAGGAACTTACTAGAAAATTGAATCGAGCAAAGAAGGCAGCTAAGGATAACATGATGGCAAGCATAATTGGCAGTCATACGAATTTTAGTGAAAAATGGAAGGGTATGTATAGGTATTTTAAGGCAGAAACAGGTTCCAAGAAGGACATTCCAGGAATAATTAATGAACAAGGGGAGTGTGTATGTGAGGATCCTCAAAAGGCAGAAGTATTCAGTCAGCAGTATGTAAAGATTGTTGGTTACAAGGAAAATGTCGAGATAGAGGAGGAGACTAAGGCCAAAGAAGTAATAAAATTTACATATGATAACAATGACATTTACAGTAAGATACAAAAGTTGAAAACTAGAAAAGCGGCTGGAATTGATCAGATTTCTGGGGATATACTAAAGACAATGGGTTGGGATATAGTACCATATCTGAAGTACTTATTTGATTATTGTTTGGTCGGAGGAGCTATACCAGATGAATGGAGAGTTGCTATAGTAGCCCCTGTGTATAAAGGAAAGGGTGATAGACATAAAGCTGAAAATTACAGGCCAGTAAGTTTGACATGCATTGTATGTAAGCTTTGGGAAGGCATTCTTTCTGATTATATTAGACATGTTTGTGAAATTAATAACTGGTTCGATAGAAGGCAATTCGGTTTTAGGAAAGGTTATTCCACTGAAGCTCAACTTGTAGGATTCCAGCAAGATAAAGCAGATATCTTGGATTCTGGAGGTCAAATGGACCGTATCGCGATTGACCTGCCTGAGCATTTGATAGGGTTGATCATGGGAGACTACTGGCAAAAATGAGTGCAATTGGACTAGACAAAAGAGTGACTGAATGGGTTGCTATATTTCTAGAAAATAGATCTCAGAGAATTAGGGTAGGTGAAGCTTTATTTGACCCTGTAAAAATTGAGAGGGGAGTTCCTCAAGGCAGTATTATCGGACCTTTATGTTTTCTTATATATATAAAAGATATGAGTAAAGGAGTGGAATCGGAGGTAAGGCTTTTTGCGGATGATGTTATTCTCTATAGAGTGATAAATAAGTTACAAGATTGTGAGCAACTGCAGCGTGACCTCGAAAATGTTGTGAGATGGACAGCAGGCAATGGTATGATGATAAACGGGGATAAGTCAGGTTGTGAGTTTCACAAATAGGAAAAGTCCTCTCAGTTTTAATTACTGCGTTGATGGGGTGAAAGTTCCTTTTGGGGATCATTGTAAGTATCTAGATGTTAATATAAGGAAAGATCTTCATTGGGGTAATCACATAAATGGGATTGTAAATAAAGGGTACAGATCTCTGCACATGGTTATGAGGGTGTTTAGGGGTTGTAGTAGGGATGTAAAGGAGAGTGCATAAAAGTCTCTGGTAAGACCCCAACTAGAGTATGGTTCCAGTGTATGGGACCCTCACCAGGATTACCTGATTCAAGAACTGGAAAAAATCCAAAGAAAAGCAGCTCGATTTGTTCTGGGTGATTTCCGACAAAAGAGTAGCATTACAAAAATGTTGCAATGTTTGGGTTGGGAAGAATTGAGAGAAAGAAGAAGAGCTGCTCGACTAAGTGGTATGTTCCTAGCTGTCAGCGGAGAGTTGGCGTGGAATGACATTAGTAGGCGAATAAGTTTGAATGGCGTTTATAAAAGTAGGAAAGATCACAATATGAAGATAAAGTTGGAATTCAAGAGGACAAACTGGGGCAAATATTCATTTATAGGAAGGGGAGTTAGGGATTGGAATAACTTACCAAGGGAGATGTTCAATAAATTTCCAATGTCTTTGAAATCATTTAGGAAAAGGCTAGGAAAGCAACAGATAGGGAATCTGCCACCTGGGCGACTGCCCTAAATGCAGATCAGTATTGATTGATTGATTGATTGATTGATTGATTGATTGATTGATTGATTGATTGATTGATTGATTGATTGATTGATTGATTGATTGATTGATTGATTGATTGATTGATTGAACCTAATATCCCCAAATAATTATCATAGTGTTACTATGTTTTATCATTAGGAGACTGTTGTTACTTGTGTCATGAAGAGTATAGGGATTTATGATATATATATATATATTTTTTTTAATGATATTTGTTCGTGGCGTTGACCGCTACAGATCTTCTGCCACTACTTTCGCCATATGATATGAATTTGGTTGTAAGCAGAATTATGGAGGTGTAGAGTGTTGAATGTGAGGAAAGGAACATTAAAGATGACACAAACACCCAGTCCCCAGGCCAGGGAGAGTTATGATATATACTAGTGCCCAAAAGTTAAGCATGAGTTACGAGTAAGCAGGACAACAGGAAATAGACCACAAATTGCACGACATATGCACCTACCAACCTTACGTGTTCGCTCTGTAAAGGAAAGGAGTGTTCCGTGCTTTGACTAGCGGCGTAACCGCAAGGTAAATACAGCCAGTGCCTGCACCTCATATTTCCTCAGTCGTGTTTGCCCTGTTATAGTGTGCGGTGTGTAGCCTCGTGGTGAACGTGACAACATAATGGCACAACGATGCCATTTGGACCCCGTTTTGCAGGGTAGAATACTCGGCCACCTGGAAGCAGGCCAGATACAGACCGAAGTCGCTGTATCGTTGAATGTGCCACAAAGTGTCATTTCCAGGCTTTCGAGACGATTTTGAGACACAAGAGATGTTAGTTGTAGGCCAGTACCAGGTTGACCAAGGGTAACCACTCCACAGTAGGACCGATATCTAGCCTTAACCGCTCGACAAAATTGGAGTGCATCTGCAAGACGATTGTCAGTGGAGCTTGCAGCTGTCTCAGGGGTTACCGTTTCCCAAAAAATTGTGTACCGGAGGCTCATAACAGCAGGGCTGTTTGCCCGACATCCAGCGGTGTGTGTCCTGCTCACTCCAGCACAGAGACGGGTCCGTTACTGTGGAGCCGTCAACATCAAAACCGGACCATGAATGAATGGAGGCATGTGCTCTTCACAGATGAATCCCTCTTCAGTTTGCAGAATGATTCCCATCGCACATTAATCTGGAGAGAGCCGGGTAGCCGATACAACCACAGGAACTTCGTAGAACGGGAGCAGTATGGTGGTGGCGGCATCATGAGGTAGGGCAGCATTATGTTGAATGGCCGTACGGGCCTGCACACCTTCATGGGTGGTCCGAGGAACACTGTTAATGCTTGGAGATACAGGGATGAGGTACTGAGACCACATGTTCGACTCTTCAGAGGTGCAGTTGGTCCAGACTTCCTCTTAATGGACAATAATGCCAGACTGCACCGCGTTGCTCTGGTGGATGAATTTCTGGCGTGGGGAGACATTCATTACATGGACTGGCCAGCGAGGTCTGCGGATCTGAATCCTATTGAACATTCATGGGATGAATTGGGGAGGTGAATTGCATCCCATCAGCCTCCACCAAGGATCATCCAAGACCTTCGCATTGCCCTTTCGGAGGAATGGGATCGACTGCCACAAGAGCTCTTGGACCATCTGATAGAGAGCATGCCACATCGCTGCAAAGCATGTGTGGCCGTTAGGGGTAACCACACACCCTATTAACAGCATATTTTGTTGTAGAAGACATTGCCAAGTTCTGTTAGTTGTTGTCAAAGGTGTACTTAAGCTATCAGAACCTTTCTGAGATTGCCTTTTTGGACAAGTTGTGTGACATGTGGTGTGTGATTCAGCTTCCATTTGTTCAGCAATCTGTCTCACATTCCTATCAGGTGATATGGCCTTGTTTAGTGATTATGCTTAACTTTTGGTCACTAGTGTAGACAAGGATGCAGGTCTTTTAGATGACCTGAATTCAAGTAAGGATGATGTTAGGAGAAATTCTAATTAGTCCTATTATTGAAACTGTAGTTGAGGAAAAGAGATTTAAGGTATTATTGGATTCTTGGAGTAAACGCTTTTGCATAAGTGTTAAATGTTATCAATATATTAAGAGATAAGGGGATAAAATTGATGAAATTCCTGTGTCTAATATAGTCATCATATCTGCAGTTAATAAGTCTGAAAAGGATTAGAAGGAAGTTAATTGTTCAAATGTTTATTATGGGAGTATTTATGGAACAGAACTGTTTAGTAGTACAAAATTTCGCTTATTCTATTATTTTTGGTTCATATTTTTTGAATGAGAGGAGATGTAAATTAGACTATGGTAATGGTCATGTCTCTTTATGGTCTAAGGGTAGCAAGAAGCCTGTCAAGCTAGTTTATTTAGTGGAATAGAATAGGTTTGTATACAAGATATGTCACATCCAGTTTTCAGAGGAGATGGAAGAACATTCAGAGGATTAGTTTATGGAGTATTATGATGAAGAAAAAGAAGTTATGAATATCCCTAATTGCAGTGGGAAAGAATATAAGAAAGTAGAGATCAGGGAGGTTGTTAAGAAAGTTGGTCTGGAGAGTGACCAAAAAGACAAGTTGTATGAAGTTTTAATGAAAAGTTTGAATGTATTTTGTCATAAACCAGGAATGACTAATTTGTATATAAAGAGATTTGATATTACAGATAGGTCGGGTTTTACTAGTTATTATCATCCTATACCTCAGATACATGCTAAAGCTGTAGATGATTTAATCCATGAAATGCTGACTGATGGCATCATTGAGAAGTCAGTGAGCTAATATGTCAATCCTCTCGTTGTGGTAGGGAAGAAGGATGGTTCGGTACGTGTCTGTCTAGATGTCAGGTAAATAAACAAAACAACCGTGACAGATCATGAAAGACCTGAGACCATAGAGGAGCTTGTGCAGGGGTTTGAAGGGAGGCCATGGCTGACTACAGCTGATCTTACTTTACACATCTGCAAAGTCCCATTGAGAAAGGAAGATAGACCACTTACTTGCATTGAGGAAGATTATATCTGCTTCTAAAATGATATAAATAGATAATAATACCCCCTATGGGGGGTTGGAATTTAAACCAAATTGCTGATGTTTCAAAAACTGAAATTTAAAAGTTTTTGTAATATTGGTGCTGGTGGTGGTGATTATTGTTTAAAGAGGAAGTACAACTGGGTAACAATTTTCTGCTGATGCTAATCAGAGGGAAAAAAGAAAAAATTCCTACAATTCAAAGAATGAAGACAACTTACCACCAAAAGAAAGGAAAGCGCAATGAAGATTCACTAAGGACATGAAAATGAGACTCCCCAGGCCTCACATCTGTCCTTTATCAGGAGATTCTTTTGGAATTAGAACCATTTTGTTAGGTGAATGTAAGGTGCCAAATGTTGGATATATAAACATCTTAACCACCTAACTAACTTAACCTAACCCCTTGGCACTACAGCCCAGAAGGGCCTAGGCCTACCAAGTGACTGCTGCTCAGCCTGAAGGCCTGCAGATTATGAGGTGTCATGTGGTCAGCATGATGAATCCTCTCAGCCTTTATTCTTGGCTTTCTAGACTGGGACCACTATCTCACCATCAGATAGCTCCTCAATTCTAATCACGTAGGCTGAGTGAACTTCGAACCAGCCCTCAGATCCAGGTAGAAATCCCTGACCTGGCCAGGAATTGAACCCGGGGCCTCTGGGTAAGAGGCAGGCATGCTACTCCTACACCTTGGGGCCAGCATCTTAACCACCTTCATGCGTCCATTTGTTGCAGAATTATTAATCATGTACCTCAAACGTTTGACATTTTTAAAGCCCCATCTCCGTCGCAGGTAAATAACAACATGGCCTCTCCCTAGTTTTAGGCATCCCTTCTATCATCTGTAAATAGTCAAGTCTTATGGAGAGGGGCTGAACTGAATTGTGTTTACCTAAGTTTTACGTTCTTTTCTTTTCTTTTCTTTTTTCTTTTCTTTTCTTTTCTTTTCTTTTCTTTTCTTTTCTTTTCTTTTCTTTTCGATTTTGGCCTTCTAGGGACCACTGAAAGTAACTCTGTGCATTCACCCTAATCCTTCTTTCCTTGACTTCCAATTGTTCACCATCCTTTCACTTTGCTATTTCTTCCTCTTTTGTATCCAGATGTTATTACCTTTCCTGTTCTCCTTCTCCTGGATACCCTTGAAATTTTGTATCAATCCTCTGAAAGTTGTTCTGTCTTGTATTATATTGTCTCTTATTCCAATGTCATATGTTTCTTTTATTCCTTGGATCCAATGGTTGCAATTCTTGCTCTTGTAAACATGGTTAAAATCTCATTTTGACCAATAAAATTAATTCTCCTCTTCTCATCCTTTTTCTTCATCCTTGTATAGATCTTTATTTCTCTCGTGTCTATAATCTCCTTCCTCCGTTTTCAATGGTCTCCATATTTTCCTCAATATTTTACTTTCCTTTATCCCTATTCCTTCTATTTCACTGGTTTTCATAGAGAACCTTCTGTGGCATACAGATGCTTTGGTTTGATTACAGTGTTGTACGGTTTTATTTTAGCTTTTGAGACCTGTGTAGAATCCCTTATGATGTGGAAAGTTGTAGAATATTTTATTTGTAAATCTTTTAAAATAATATTTACTGTATGATGTGCAGTGTAGAGGTAGAATATTTGATTCATATTCTATTTAGCTACCTAACCTGCATGGTGTAAAATATTTTTGTAGTATGTTTTATTTTTATTCCCTTTATCCACCTTGTAACTACTAGATTGTAAATGATTGATCTGTAATAGCTGGAACAGTACAGAAAGGTTGTGATGCAGACTTTTAGAACAGGGTGTGTTGGCCTTTGTCAGTTGTGGATTCATCCGCCTCCGTAGCGTAACGGTTAGTGTTATTAGCTGCCGTCCTCGGGGGTTCGATTCCCGGTACTGCCAGAAATTTAAGAATGGCAGGAGGGCTGGTATGTGGTTGAAATGGCACATGCAGCTCACCTCCAATGGGGGTGTGCCTGAAAAGAGCTGCACCACCTCGGGATGAGGACACGAGTTTACTTTACTAGTTGTGGATTCTAGGAATATGTCTTTACTAATTCTTTACCATAGCTCAATTGGTAGAGCAACCGACGCGAAATCGGGAGGTTGTGGGTTTGGATCCCACTGGTGTCTGGCTGGCCATTTTTGTTCTGTACTTAACATCTCTTCTACACGTACTACATGTACGTAACACGACCTAATACGTTGAAAGTCTGTTTCGATTGTGTCTGTATTTGTTCGGAAAGATTGTATAAACATTGTGACTGGATAAAGAGTTGTGATTGGTGAATCTGGGTGGCAATAGGCAAACTCCTGCGTTCTGATTGGTCATTCGGTAATCAGACCAAGGCCAGTCTTCCCTTTTTAAGGGAGCGAGGCAGGATTTTGTCTTTTTCTGGTTCTCTCATCAATGCAGACGTTTTGACGCATGTCGGCGTATTGTCGCTCCCAGGATGGGCTACCTTGGGGTAAGCACAGTTGATTTCAGTCCCGTTTTAAGTTACATTTAATTTTTGTTGGTGTTATCACATAGGAGTTTGCCCTAGTCGCCACTCAATTATGTTTCTCAGATGTTTTAGAAAGTACATTTATCTTCTTTCTAATTTGTAATTGTATTTGGTGTGCCTTGCTACCTTATGTATTGTATTGTAGAAATGTTATGCTGAAATGTTTTTGGTTAACTTCTTGGCTTAATAGCAATGCTCTTGTCGAACAACATCTAATCTTGTATTCGTAAATTGTGTATCTGGATTGTTGGATAGATGAATTTTGTGCGGAACTCACCTTGTAATATTCATTTTGAAAACGAGACATCACCGCTGATTTTTCTGGAAACCAGCAAACTTGGCATTTCCATGACATTTGGTAGGTTCCCAGTCCCCGTTTCATGTTCCTTGTTTATAGCCATCAAGTTGCCCAACCTGATATTTGTCTCTGTATACTTTCAGCACAGTTCAGCTGATGTTTATTGCATGTCCAGGGTTTCAAGTACCATCTAATTTGATTTATTTTCCTCCCCTTTAACTGTGTATCGTGTAACCGCTGAAGTACCGGTTACAGTTTTCCTTGAGAGATTCTTTTTATTGTTGGTATCTTTAGTCAGTTGGTATGCTAGTTCCAGTTTCCTTGCTCTTGATCTGTTTGCTTCCTTGTCTGAATTATTTCATGTTCACCAAATGATGTCACTATCCTGAGTGCCACTTAGGGTCGTGGATTATGTTAAACTTAGTTGAGAATTGCTTCTGTTTTGGATTAGGCACATACTGGCTTGAGTCATTTGTTTTTAAGTTGCCACCATTGCCTCCTCATTTCTAAACCAACCAATCAGCACCCAGCATGTCCCTATAAATGCTGTATGCTTGACCCTTATGTATCTATCTGGTTCTGGGATTGTGTGATGTTAATGAAGGTTCTCCACCCAGGATATAACAGCGAGGCTAGGGTACCAACAAGGAGGGCAGCAATTTAACGTTAAATGTGAACTTATCTGTATGTGGTGATGGGAAGATATCAGCGGTCCTCTCTAGCCTGTCACAATTAGGGCGTGCTGCGATTACTTTGTTTTTATGTAGGTGTTTTTCAGTTTGTATTATGTAGGTTTCTAGGCATAACTTGGTAGAGTCTGCCTCACAGTGTTAGTGACACAAAGCACCACTATGTGGCGCACACGAAGTGACTGTCCTTTGTTTAATACTTGGGTTTCCACTAGTAGCACTGAAGTTGAGGTCACTAGTGCCAACTATTGGTTGTTGGTTTGATATGGTTGTATTTTTTCTTCTTCTTGCCGTGCGGACAATATGCGCTGCGGCGATAGATAAGAGCCTTTCGAAGGGAGTGTGGCCTGAGAGGGGCCAATGTTCTCATGACAGAGATTGGCCTGGATGTGCAAAAATATATTATAGCTATTAAATGACCGTTTCTTTTCTTGCCGCAAGCCCCGAGATTAGAGGAGGAACTGAGAAAGTGTAAGGTTATCGTCCGATCCCATGACACTTTCATACTTCGCTGGCCTCTTTAGCACTTTTCCTTCTTCAGTAGTTGGTAGCAAAATCCCTGTCTCGTCACTGGTGGGAATGACATCTTAATGTTTATATTTCGGCCAATGCCCACGATTCTTGAGAGAAGCAATGGATCACGTCGTCTTGATAATTACTTTCGGTTATAAAAGTTCTTCTAGGGGTGGGGGGGTGATCACTGCCAAGCGTAATGAACACATTTCTCCTCTAGAATCATTTCTAGGTAAGAATAGCAGCACTGAAACTAATATATTATGTTACAATCCTTGCTGGGCAGACTCTATATTTTTACTGGTTTCTAGGCTGTCTGCGGATGAAGTGTAAGCCCCATAGTGGGAACTATGTCATTTAAGGACGTACGAGTGTGTACCATTGTTTCTCTTATTCACTTTTGCTTTCTGGTGACTAAGCTTTTCTAATCTCTAAATGTCTATCCTGATTTTTGGACTTCAACCTTCTTTTCTGGTTTTAGTCATTACATAGTATGGCTTATCCTCTGCGTCAACGGGCCTTCTGCCCCATCAGGTTTTATGACAAGTCACTTCACTGGATTGCGTGAGGTGTTCAGCATCCCATTTCATTTTATTCTTGGCCTTTCGATTAACCATTTGTTTTCCCATTTCTTGGCCATACAGTATGAACTTTGGGTCGTGATTATCTTGATCCTTCGATCTGTATTATGTGTGTGGCTCCCCTATTTAGAAAAGGCAGTGAATGTCACATGATACAAGAGTTAGTGAGCTCTTACGTGTAATTTGAGGTACTTGATGTGAATTCTTGGCCCATTCGGCTGTGGCAAAATGAAACTGTAGTTCAGGGTTCGAGACCCTCCCGATATGTAACCATCTGAAACTATAAATATAATTTTCTGTGGCTATTTCTAGCCGGGTGCAGCCGTTGTAAGGCAGACCCTCTGATGAGGGTGGGCAGCATCTGTCATGTGTAGGTAACTGTGTGTTATTGTGGGGGAGGATAGTCTTATGTATGGTGTATGAGTTGCAGGGATGCTGGGGACAGCACAAATACCCAGTCCCCAAGCCAAGGGAATTAACCATTTAAGGTTAAAATCTCTGACCCAGCTGGGAATCGAAACCGGGATCCCTGTGGCCAAAGGCCAGCACGCTAACCATTTAGCCACGGAGCCAGGCACCATCTGAAACTGAAGGTTTGATTCACCCTTACTGTAATTTGATTTGCAAGTTCTAGCTTCATTGTCTATACACTAGAATCCCGTTAATCCGAACTGAAATATTAATTTTTAAAAAATTCTCCTTTTTGAAATGAAAGAACATATTATAGAATGAAGATTTACTTGCATTTTATTAGTCATATTTTACTAGCATAACTTAATGTAAACATAATTACACATCATAAACCATCAATCACTGGTCGTTTATCTTTACAAAGTCTGTTAGTTTCTTGTGCCGTAGTGATTGGGACCTACTCGAAGATGAAGTGTTAAACCAGCGTCTCATAAACATCACATCAGTGGGCATAGCAGCAGAGTGTTGCTCGACGTAGCGTACGGCAAGTTCTAAGGCAGCCGCGGCATCTGAATGTGATGTTGGTTGTTCATTGTGGTCTTCTTCATCGTCACTCTGTTCCTCTTCAACTCCAGATTCTTTCTCCACCATAGCTGCAATTTTTTGGTCTGTTTGTAATTGATGACAGCTTCCATCCAATCGCTAATGTCATTTTATTTGTCGTTTTCTCCTCTATGGGTTCTGAACTTCCCTACTGTAATTTTATACATTATTTTATTAATGTAACAGATAAAGAATGGACATTTCAAATTACAGTGTGTGCTGTACTGTATTGTAGAAACTATTTTCCTCAGATGTTTTAGGAGCTGGCCTTCTGACCCCAACTTGGCACGTTCGATCCTGGCTCAGTCCAGTGGTATTTGAAGGTGCTCAAATACGCCAGCCTCGTGCAAGTAGATTTACTAGCACGTAAAAGAACTCCTGCGGGAGAAAATCCTGGCACCTAGGCGTCTCCGGAAACCATAAAAATAGTTAGCGGGATGTAAAAACAATAACATTATTATTAGAAAATATTTCCCGGTTAATCCAAAAATTTCATAATCCGAACAGACTCCGGTCGCAATTAGTTCGGATTAACGAGACTCTATTGTATTTAAACAAAGGTTAAGTTTCAATCACCTCTCTAAAAGTATAGCCTTCTTAATAGAGGTTCTGTCCTCAAGTCTCTCATTCACTTACCAGTAATATTCTTGATTCAAAAGTCATGTGTTATAAAATGGGAGCTTCCTCTCCCCTGTTAAGGTTATGAAATTGTAAATATCCTTTCTATAGTCTGTGTTCTATTTTATTATATTATTAAACTGTTACTGTGGTACCAGGCAAGTTGACCATGCGGTTAGGGGTACGCAGCTGTCAGCTTGCAACCGGGAGATAGTGGGTTTGAACCTCCACTGTTGGCAGCCCTGAAAATGGTATTCCGTGGTTTCCTATTTTCACACCAGGCAAATGCTGGGAGCTGTACCTTAATTAAGGCCACAGCCACTCCTTTCCACTCCAAGGCCTTTCCTATCCCATCATCACCAAAAGGCCTATCTGTATCAGTGCGATGTAAAGCAAATTGTTTAAAAAAAATATTGTTACTGAGCGTAGAAGGGAAAGATAATTTTAAAAACACATTCTAAATTTAAACTTTTGTTGGTGTGGTTTTGCCCAGTGCCTAGGCCCTGTTGTTTCTTCTCCTATACTCCATGGATAACACCTAACAATAATAATAACTTATGGCCACTGGAGAGGTCTGGTACTTATCTTTCTAGAGGATGCCTATCTCAGGGGAATTCTAATGTTGAAGCCCCCTGTGGGTAGGGGCGGTAGAATAACACCCACGGTATCCCCTGCCTGTCGTAAGAGGCGATTGAAAGGGGCCTCAGGGGCTCTGAACTTAGGAGCGTGGGTTGGCGACCACGGGGCCCTCAGCTGAGTCCTGGCATTCCTTCTACTTACTTGTTCCAGGCTCCTCACTTTCATCTATCCTATCCGACCTCTCTTGGTCAACTCTTGTTCTTTTCCGGCCCCGACTCTATTAGGTTTGCGAGGGCTAGGGAGTCTTTCATTTTCACACCCTTCGTGGCCTTTGTCTTCCTTTGGCCGATACCTTCATTTTCCGAAGTGTCGGACCCCTTCCATTTTTTCTCTCTGATTAGTGTTATATAGAGGATGGTTGCCTAGTTGTACTTCCTCTTAAAACAATAATCACCACCAGCACCTCTAATGTTGAAGGCAGCAACATCAAGCCCCTAATCCAGGGAAATTGTATGTGTATGTTGGGTGTTCAGCCCGAAGGCCTGGTTTGATCCTCAATAGCTCTGCCAGCAGCTGTCATAGATAGCCTAGATGTCACTGAAGAGGCATACTAGGTAAATAAGAGGTGAGGTATTTTCCTGTTGCTTTCCTCACTGGGCCAGAAGTTGCTATTACATATCAGTCTGCTAAGTCCACTGAAATGTATGCACCAACTGATCCCATGAGCAATATTTTCATACCATTCATAACAGGGACTCGCTGTATAAAGAATTGTATTACTAACATCCCTCATACCTTTGTTGGTTTCATATTGTCAATGTCAAGGATGAGACTGAAACAGGTCAATGAAAGTAACAAATTTATTGTAGCCCATACCAGAAGACATAGTGTGCTGTAAACACTACAACCTACCAGCAATGGCATCCAGGGAAATTAATGAATAAAAATTAAAATCTCCAACTCTGCCACAAATCGAACCTGGGACACTTTGGACCATTTAGCCTTGGAGCCAGATGCGGATTTTATTGGGACCTGCCAAGTGTCATACAGTAAATTCTCCATTAACTGAAATACCATTTAACAAATTTACCAACCTCTTTTTTATAATGTGTGTTCATTTTTCAAAAAAAAAAAAAAAAAATTGTTTCTTTGTTTTCCAAAGAGGTTCATGGTGGTGGTGTGGGTTACTGTAGTAGTCACTTTGTAGTTTGTGAATGGTGGGCAAAGGCTGAGTGGTCTACTAAGTGGTCCTGAGAGTTTGGATATCAGTTGTTATGGAATAGGAGTGGGCATATTGGACATATTCTGAGTCATGGCCCTCCTTGTGCTCAGGCAACTAGGACTGTATAATCCACTGGTGATGCCTAAACTGTTAGAGGAAAAATCAGTACTTGGACTATGTGTAACTAGGGTAGCATCCTGCTTCACAAAATTTACTGAGCTCAGAACATTTTAAGCAAGACTTGGACCTATGTGAGTAACAGAGTCCCACTTCCATTTGACAGGGGACGGACTCCTTGGATACAACTTGGTGAACGAAATGGAATTTGATGGGGAGCTATCAATATTAATGAGGCTTATGGAAGAAAGAAAAGTGTGGAGTAGGACTCTTCATCAGGAATAATATTTCATACAACATAGTTTCTGGTAGGCATGTAAGCAAGTGAGTGATGTTGGTAGATTAATTGTTGGACGAACTAGGACAAGAATTATCACAGTCTACTCATCATGTAAGGGTGCAGACGGGGATGAATTGACACATTTTATGAAGCAGTGAGTGTCGTCATAGTCAGGGTCAATTGCAAGGATAGATTAGTTTTAATGGGCGATTTCAATGTGAGAACTGGAAATAGAAATGGCAGATATGAAAAGAGATGGGTAAATGTGGGGAAGATATGGAGGCTAGTCGGAATGTGAAGCATTTACTGGACTTTGTGCTGGTATAGGATTAGCAGGTACAAACACATTCTTCAAGCAAAAGGCTATACACGTTTACACATGACAGGGTAGGGGTACCAGATCCATAATAGAATATATCATAACTGACTCTGAATTCAGGAAATCTGTTAGGAATGTGCAGCTTTTCTAGGGATTTTTTGATGATTTGGGTCATTATCTGATCTGTAGTGAACTAGGTACCTCTAGAACTAGGATAGAGAAAGTGTTATCTATCTGGTGACGAATAAGAGTAGAAAATCTCCAAGATGAGGAAATTAGACAAAAGAACATGGACAAGATTAGAGAAAAGTCCCAAACAGTAAACAATAAGCACGCTCAAGATACAGAAACGGAATGGGTGGCTTACAGAGATATAGAAGTAGAAACAGTAATGTAATGCCGGATGAGAAAAAGCAAACATCTTGATGGAATGATGAAGTGAGTCAGCATGTAAACATAAAAGGAAGGGATCTCAGACGTTGCTCTAAACAAGGAATGATGCAGTCAGGGAATTGTATGTAGATGAATGAAACAGAGTGAAATAAATAATTGTTGAATCCAAGAAGGAATTGTGGAAGGATTTTGCTAATAACCTGGAAAGACTAGATCAAGCGACAAGGAAAGTTTTCCGGAGAGTAATAAAGAATCTTAGATAGAGAGGAGGAAAAAAGGAAATGAAAATTGATGTTTGTGAAATTATATTTGTGGAATAGGAGAGAATGGTTAAAAAAACTCCATTCTCATAAATCAGCTGTAATAAATCAAATTAGACCTGAGGTGGTGATATGTAGTGGGAAGGAAGGGATAAATTGGCTTCATAGATGAGTAGTAAATTAGCTTGGAATGTTAGTAAGGTATCTTCTGATTAGATGAAAGCAGTAAGTACACCTATCAAAAAACAAGGGAACAGGAAGGATTGCAACAACTACTGAGGTATTTCATTGATCAGTATACCAGGCAAAGTGTTCACTGGCCTTTTGGAAGGAAGTGTGCGATCAGTAGTTGAGAGTAATTGGATGAAAACCTGTGTGGTTTCAAACCACAGAGAGACTCTCAGGGTCAGATTTTCCGTATGCACCAGGTAACTGAAAAGTGCTATGAGAGAAATAGGCAGTTATATTTATGTTTTGTAGATCTAGAGAAGACAGATGACAGACTACCAAGGGAAAAGATGTTAGCCATATTGGGGGATTATGGGGTTAAGGGTAGATGATCAAAAGCAATCAAAGGCATTTATGTTGACAGTTGGGCTGCAGCAAGAATCAATGGTAGAATGAGTTTTTGGTTCAAGGTACTTGCAGGGGTTAGACAAGGCTGTAATCTTTCACCTTTATTGCTTATAGTTTGCATGCATTGTCTACTGAAAGGCATAAAGTGGTAGGGAGGGATTCAGTTAGGTGGAAATAAAGCAAGCAGTTTGACTTAAGCCAGCAACTTGACCTTAATAATTTTTCTGAAAGCCTGCAGCTTAATACCTTGCAACTTGAAAATACCTGCAGTGAGTATGATAGGAAAATTAACTTCTCCAAGACTATAAAGTGATGTCAGTAGGTAAGAAACCTAAGAGAAGTGAATGTCAGGGTGAGAATATAAAGCTGGAGCAGATAGACGATTTCAAGTATTTGGGATGTGTATTCTCCCATCATGGTAGTATAGTGAGATTGATTCAAGGTGCAGCAAAGCTAATGTAATGAGATTGCTGTTGTGAGCAAAAGTATTCTGTAAGAAAGGATTCAGTTCCCAGTCAAAACCATCTGTACACCAGTCTGTGAAAGCTGGGTGGACTCAGGATGTCCTGTTCATATGTTGGAAGGAGCAGACATGAAAGTGAGAATGATCACTGGTACAAACAGATTCCTACCCTTCTGGTAGGAGGGTACTCAGAATGGGGAGATAAAGGCTAAGTTAGGAATGAACTTGACTGCTGAATCTGTATGCATAAATTGGATTTGGAAGTGGCATCATGTAACGTGAATGGAGGAGGATAAATTACCTAGGAGAATAGCAGACCCACTCATGAAGGGTAAGAGAAGTAGAGGGAGACCGAGACAATGATGGTTAGATTCAGTTTCTAAATATTTAAAAATAAGAGGTATGGAACTAAATGAGGCCACAAAGCCAGTTACAAATAGAGGTACCGAGCTGAGTGGCTCAGACGGTTAAGGCGCTGGCCTTCTGACCCCAACTTGGTAGGTTCGATCCTGGCTCAGTCCGGTGGTATTTGAAGGTGCTCAAATACGACAGCCTCATGTCGGTAGATTTACTGGCACTTAAAATAACTCCTGTGGGACTAAATTCTGGCACCTTGGCGTCTCTGAAAACCGTAAAAGAGTAGTTAGTGGGATGTAAAGCAAATAACATTATTATTATTACAAATAGAGGATTGTGGCAGCATGTAGTATATTCACAGAGGCTTGTAGACTGAATGCTGAGAGGCAAAATAGTTTATAATGAAGACATATGTAATGTATGTATGTATTCCAAAGAAAAGAGCAAGGACAGTGGAAGTTACTACCTACCCAGTGTTTAATCTCGTAGGCCTGGTTTGTGTTTGCTAAACTTTTCAAAAAAAGTTCATTATAACATTGTTAGAGTGTTACTGTTTTGCGCTGCCATCAAATGTACTGAATTTGCGAGTATGTCCTGTTTTGTCACCAGTGATGATGTGGAAGTTACTACCTACCCAGTGTTTAATCTCGTAGGCCTGGTTTGTGTTTGCTAGACTTTTCAAAAAAAGTTCATTATAACATTGTTAGAGTGTTACTGTTTTGCGCTGCCATCAAATGTACTGAATTTGCGAGTATGTCCTGTTTTGTCACCAGTGATGATGGATCGTTATGGATGGTTATCTTTTACGTTCTGTTGAATGAATTAATGAAGGTAGGTGATCTGATGTCCTAACAAAATGATGGCAAGATATTGTTGCAAGAAAACTCTGTGGAAAGTATGTTAAGAAAAAGATCAGATTCTTTTATAAGAAACCACAGTACAGCAATTCTTCCAATTATTTTTCCTGTTTTCAATGTTCACTACGTAAGTCAATTTCTACCCTTTCACTTTATTTTCTTCCATGTCTCACATTTCAAACCGGATTGGATCTTCACTTCCGGATTTTCAAGCCCAAATGTGAGCACATGATTTCATTACACTAAGATTTGAATGTATGAAACCTAATTTTATAGACATTGTAATAATAATAATAATAATAATAATAATAATAATAATAATAATAATAATAATAATAATAATAATAATAATAATAATAATATTTTTTTTTAAATCTTCAAAAGACACTTGTCTGCACTCCACAAGTGTGTGGGATTCTTACCCACTAAAAACCACACACCTTTTCCCACTATGTGAACCATCATCCCGGAACCGCTCTCGCATTACTTCAGGGTGATATCGTGCTTTGTCTTTCAAACTTCTTCTTTCTTCATTTCTCCTTTACAAACATTTGTATGCTTCCAAATCCTTCTTCTGATGAAGGATATTCTCCACATACACTGTCACATGATCCCAGGATTCCTGGTTTCGTAGCATAGAAGAAATAATATTATCTGTTGTCAATTCTCCTAGTTCAGTTTCCACACATCTTTTCTGTATCGTCCAATGGCTGCACACAAAGAAGGTGTGAAATACGTCATTGATGTCATCATATGCATGCTGCATCACTCGCTCTGCCCACTCTATGCAGGAATTTCCGAAAATATTCATGTCCTGTTAGAAGCTGCATGAGGTAATAGTTCACTTCAGCATGGACCCTTTCAAGCCAGATATCCAAGCTTGGTATCAGTCGCTTGGTCCATTTACCCCGAGGGTCACTTTCCCATCTGAGTTGCCATCGCCTCATCTGTTGACTGAAGGCACGCTTCTTTGTACATTTCTTTCCCAGCTCTCCTTGGGTACACCAGATTTCTTGTCGCTCCAATGCAAATAGGTCTATTGGGGCTATTGCTGCCACCGTGAGGATTGCAGGTTTGGAAACCGTGCCGTATGCACATGCAATATGTAAAGCTGCTCTCCGTTATATGGCAGCTATAATAATGATGATGATGATGATGATGATAATAATAATAATAATAATAATAATAATAATAATAATAATAATAATAATAATAATAATAATAATAATAATAATAATTTGTGACCATTCTATCCCCATTTTGATCACCTTTTGTGTTGTTTGTTTCAGAATATATCAGAAAACAAATTGCAACCATCAAAAACCCAGCACAACCATCTTACTCAGTCTTAACTGAATATAGAACTAAATTGATGCTGCGTGTTGATAATGTGAGACGCTTCGAATACATTGCAGTATACATCTTGGCATCTTCTTCATTTCTGGATCCCAATGGTTTCATGATAACATTTAATGGACAACAATTGGCCATTTATTCTACAAAAGTCGATTACTCAAGATATTGCGACTTTCCTGTTATTGGGTCTAGGCAGTGCACCCTAATTTCCTATGAGGTAAGAGTCTGAAAGTCCTCTTATTTCTTTCTTGAATGGCTTCAAAATGATCAAAAACGCATTTGACAGGATAGAGTGGCTTTTTAGACTTCCAAAAAGTCCAAAATCACCAATGCTGAGAGTCAAAATACTTGTTGCAAGCATCTCAAATTTAAGGTGCCGGAGTGTCATGATATTACATAATATAAACTTTATGCTATCTCTATATTGTTACTTAATAGGCTTGTATGTGAGTCACGAAGTTTCCACCTACACAAGTTTCTTCAATTTATTTATATTAGCACATGTTTCATCCATTCTAGAATATTGGACATCATCAGCTAAAACATGAATGAGATTTAAAACAAAAACAAAATATATCATAGAGCAAAACGTTAAGCTAAAACTGTGTTGAGGTTAAAATGACAAGATTATGTCAGTTGAAAATGTCTTCTGAAGATCATATGATGCAGCATTGATGTAAGTTTTTCTTTGAAGTGAACCAGATTTGTTGTTGATATTAGAATGCAGTCAATGGTATTTGAAGATGTAAATATTAAGTCTTGGCTTATGTTATGTGGGATGTTTTTGTGAACTCATAAGAAAGCCGGACAAGTAAAAGTTGAGGTTCAGAAAATAATATATCTGTAAAGAATGAAAAGTGGTATGAATGTTGGTTGAGGACAAAAGAAAGTGAAAAGGGGTGGAATGAAAAATGAAACGACTTACATCCCCGCTGGATTTAAGTCGAATCGTCTTTGTCCTGTTGTTAAGAGCCTGCTGCAACTGACTGTGTGCTTTGTGAAAGTGATAGAGGGGTTGGCGGGGAAGAGGAGAGTTTGTGAGCTGGGAGAACTGGAGTGGTCTTTGACAGGGGTCGAGGAGGGTGTATGAAATTGAAAGGATTGGTATTCAGATGAATCTTATTATTCATAGAATAATTAAAAACTTATTAATTATGTCTGTAAGAATATTAACATCCTCAGACAACTCATTCACATTGCCTGTAGGGTTCAGTCTTCGGTCTATACTGGTAAAGATATTCTCATATATATTCAAAGGGAAACCTATCCTGGTTTTTTGTATTGAGGAAAAAGAATGTTGGAAATCTGAAATATTGTCAACAAAGGCTGAGAATTTGTTGTGTTATGTAGCTTTAACATGTTCCTGGCAATGAACACAAAAATTGCGGCCGGTTTGTCCCACATAAGATGCTTGGCATTGGTTGCAGTTCTACTTATAAACACCAGAATTGAAAAATTTGTTTGATTTGTCCTTTATACAACAGTGATTATACAGTTATTTGGAAGTGTTATTAGTTGTTCTGAAGGCTATGTTGACTTTATGTTTTTTTGAAAACGTTCGTTGTTGGAAAATGTTTTCAGTATTAAATGTGACCAAGACATATTTGTTTTTTTCCTCTTTTTTACCTTCTCTGGTTAGGATGGAATGCCATTTATTTGTGACTTTATTTACAATTTTCTCAATGATGTTCTTATATCCATTGTTCAGAGCTATATAATTAATGATATTCAATTATTTTTAAGGTCTTTATCAGTTAGAGGAATATTATAAACTCTGTAGACAATACTAAAGAAAGCTGCCCTTTTCTGTGATCCAGGGTGATCAGAATATTTTCTTATAGTCTTGAGGGTGTGAGTCGGTTTTCTGTAGGCAGCATAAGTGAAAGTGTTCAGATTTCTAGTTATAGCAATATCTAAAAAGTTCAATGACTTAATGTTTTCTTTTTCCATAGTAAACTGGATTGAGTTAATTTTATGATTTAGTGTAGATTAGTTTGAACATTGGATAAATTATAGTTTAAATTGCAAATATGTTGTCCACATACCAAGTCTGTAGAACGATGCCTGCAATTTTATTGTTGACTTTAAGCTTTTCCAAGTTATCTAAATAAACCTCTGCAATAATGCCTGAAGCAGGTTGGTAAATGGTGTTATTAAATTGAAGAAATTATTTGGAAGGATAAATTTCAAAAGGTTTAAACATTCTTTGATCTCTGGTTTACGAAGTTTACTGTGCTTTTTCAAATTGTTCTTTATTATATTGATAATTTTATTTACTGGGATGTTCGGATATATGTTTATGATGTCAAATGAACATATCCTGTGTTGCGTTTTGAACTGAAACTAAGAACACAACGAAGACCAAGTGCAGTGGATTTGGTCAAAACTAGCAAAAAACTGCCAGGAACTGGACCTGGGCCTCTTACAGATAACAGACATATAAGAGACGCAAAGAAATAAAAATATAACAGTAATAAGTGCAAGAACTTAAATTTATTAAGGAGAGAAAGTAAAAAAAATATGTTGCGTAGGCAAAATAAGGGGGCCAAAAATCAAATAGATAATATTAATAATACGTGGCCCATAATCAAAATACACAATATTCATTGATTATAGCAACTTCACACACGCTTACCTTCATAAAAGATGTGACGAAAAGTTTGGTATAAGGACTTGGCATCTATATTAATTAATTGAAGAATATGAATTCAGGTGGGTACAAAACATTTCTTTGTAGCACATTGGGTCTAAACAGTCATAAGTTTAGGGAGTAACAGCACCTAATCATAACATTCTCCCTTTCAATTCCTCAGATAAGACATCAAAACTCCCAACAATAAAAATCCGTCCCCCGAGAATACAATATCATTAAGTAAAAGAGCTTAAAACGGGAGAAGAGGGAAGGGTGCACCTAGCTCATAAAATAAATGCAAAGAGAAAAGAGGAAGTTACCATGGTTTCATGCCAAACAACAAAAAAATATGGAAAGGCAACCCGCAAAGAATAAAACATATTAAATTAGAAAATAGGTAAAGAAAGCCAATGACGGCAATGTGAAACGAGCAATAAATAAGTAAATTAGGCACAAAAGGTATCACGAATCAAGCGTCAGAACCACCCACGCTCACACAGAGACCAAGGGGTTAGGTCGCAGAAATAAAGGGATGTATAAGAACGTCAATACACAGCACATAACAAACTAAACAACCGCTCTCGAGCTCAGACAATATGAACCAGAAAGTGGTCCATCTAAAGAGACGGAGTGTCTCCAACACCAAAACACACAGAAACAGGCAAATCACGTAGTTAGCTTGAATTCATATCAGGTCTATGAAGTGGACATGAATTATACAGAACACGCAATAAAATAATACAACATGAGCTCAAGCGGAATGTTAATAAAGCAACATGAGTAAAGGTCTTGGCCACACACAGCAAACAATCTCATACACACACACATTAATCCGTGTCACCTTCTGTTCTCAAAATAAACATAGTGGATTGGTAAAGGGAAATTAAAGTTAACACACAAATAAATTAGAAAAACACGTAATGAGGGAAGCCTTTCTAACCCAACCATGGTGAGCACAGAACGGAGCAATAATAAAACCAAGAGAATATTAAAGAAAAATAAATACCTCAATTATATAAGCAATTCACATTCTCGAAAGGCCGAGATGTGTACAGACATCTTGAATCTGTTAAAATATCTTTTATATGCCACAAAGGCGACTTGGAAATCCAATCCTTCTCAAGTCAAAACTCCCCACCCTAACAACAAGAAAGAATAATCCAACAAGACAGGGCAGAAAAGAAATGCTTTGACCTATGTTAACGTATGATATGTCATCTACCGGAATAAGGAAAGATCACATAGTGGTAACAACACATGATGGGAAAGAGTAATAGTTCAGAGATACAAGAGTTTGCTAGGAATGTAAAGACTTCAGAAAAGGCAAACGTACCATAAAATGATATGGTGCGGTTGAGTTTGAAGGATTAAGTCTTTAGAGATTCTACAAAAATCTACTGAGTTTTTTACACATTTATTGGACTCAAGTTATAATGTTTCAGAAAGTTATGAATAAATTTAGAGGCTTTGTATGGAGAACATGGCTTAAAGTTTACAATGGGTCTAATGGGGGTACCTTCCTTGTGAAGTTTAGGGAGCGCCCTGACTATTGGTATGCTCTGATTCATATTGTACATTTTATTAACTTGTTAATTTAACAAAAAGGAGAAATTCTTTAAGATTTTCCTTTCTTTGGGACCTTAAATGTTGAATCCCTGTTGACTGTTCTGAATGAGCTGTCTGAGAAAAATTGTTTGGTTTTCTCTGACAGCTCAGGAAACTTGGGACAATTATATATTTGAGTCCAAGAAAACAGTAAAAATCTCAGTAGAATTTTCTAGAATCTTTAAAGACTTTAGCGTTCAACCGCAACACAGGATATGTTCATTTGATATCATAAAAAAGTATCTGAACATCCCAGAAAATAAAACTATCAATATAAATAACAAAAATTTGAATAAACACAGTACTCAATAAACCAGAGATCAAAGAATTTTTAAACCTATTGAAATTTGTCCTTGTAAATAATTTCTTTGAATTTAACAACACAATTTACCAACAAGAATGACTCCCCATCGGGGCACCTGCTTCAGATATTATTGCAGAGATTTATTTGGATAATTTGGAAAAGCTTAAAATCAACAATAAAACCGCAAGCATCACCCTATGGACTTGGTATGTGGATGACATATTTGCAGTTTTAAACTATAATTAATCCAATGTTAAAACTATTCTAGACCAACTTAATCAGATAGATAACTCAATCCAGTTTACTATGGAAAAGGAAAACAATAAGTCATTGCCTTTTTTAGATGTTACTATAACTAGAAATCCAAACACTTTTTCTTATGCTATCTGCAGAAAACCGACTCACACCCTCAACACTATAAGAAAAGATTCTGATCACCCTGGATCACACAAAAGGGCAGCTTTCTTTAGTATGGTCTACAGAGCTTATAATATCTCTCTATCCAATAAAGACCTTAAAAAAAGAATTGAATATCATTAATTACATAGCTCTGGACAATGGATATAATAAGTTCATTGAGAAAATTATTAATTAAGTCGCAAATAAACCACCTTGTACCCTGACCAGAGGAGGTAAAAAACAGGAAAAAGCAAATATCTTGTGTTCACATTAATTAATGAAAACATTTTCCAAGTAACAAATGTTTTCAAAAAACACAAAGTTAACATACACTACCGGTCAAAAGTTTTCGATCACCTATGCACAAAACTAGATACTTTATTTCAATGTACAAACACATCGTAAAAACTAAATAGACCAACAAAATATATATTTTCTCTCTATATCATTAAGTAGAATACAATATGGTTTATATTTTAGCCTCTTCAAAGTATCCACCCTTTGCCCTCCGAACAGCTGCACAAACTCTTGGCATTCTGGAAATAAGATTTTGTAGTGTTTATGTAGATATTGCAGTCCAACAGCTCTGTAAATTATTCCATAGCTCTTCAACATTAGTTGACCTCAGTTTTCAAATGTCCCTGTCAAGTTCATCCCATAACAGTTCAATGGGATTTAAGTCTGGTGACTGACTTGGCCAAATCATATTTTTTCAGTTCTCCACATTTCTCGTTCCTATTGACATACCCTCTACACAATTTAGAAGAATGTTTGGGGTCATTGCCCTGCTGCAGAACAAACCCACGACCAATAAGTCTCTTGCCAGATCGAACTGCATTGTTGATCAGTATCCTGTGATATCCTTCCTTCTTTAATGTTTCATTAGTTCGCACTAGATCACCGACTTTATCACCCGCAAAACATCCCCACACCATAACCGACCCTCCACCATGCTTCACCGTAGGTGTCACACACTGACTCTTCATACGTTCTCCATGAAGTCGATGAACAAACATTCGACGATGGCTCCCAAATACTTCAAACTTTGATTCATCCGTGAATAACACCTTGACCATTGCTGCACGCTCCAGTTTTTATGTTGCTGTGCTCATTGCATTCTTTTCGCTTTATTTTGTGTCTGTAATAAAGGTTTTTTGGCCACTACGCACTCTTTTAAATCTCGTTCACGAAAATGGCGTTGCACTGTTGAGACGGAGATTGGAGCAGCTCACATATTATTGACTTCCTCGCGAATTTCAGGTGCCGTACGAGTCCTCTGACGTTTACTCTGTACATATATGAACTGATCTCCCCTGTATGATGTTACACGGGGTCTTCCAGATCGCGAAACACTTGCATTGGCACCAGTTTGCTTGAACCGCTGCAATGTATACACCACTGTAGATTGGACTACGCCAACTTTTGTTGCTATTGTCCTACTAGAATACCCTTTGTGATGCAGAGCTACAACTACAGCATGTTTTTCAGTTCCAATCTCCTGCTTCCATCCCGTTTGGAGGTAATATGGTATGCACCTGATCAGATACACAAACACACTGCTAGCTGCACACAGTGTACTGAAAACTAATGTGAACTGCTTGCTACACAGACAGCTGAAGAAATGAGGCCTATTCGAGTGGACACGTCTTGGGTAAAGACATGTCAGTGTTGTTGTGGTTACTCATCAGTGACCCTCCGTGCGGAGAACCGGTCAAATACACAACAGAGTCATTTCGTCTTTACATGTTTATGCTTGTTTTATTATCAGAACAGGATTATGATAGATTATTTAAAACTACATCTCTGTTTTAACCACAAATGCATAGTTGTAATAGGTGATCGAAAACTTTTGACCGGTAGTGTAGCTTTCAGAACAACTAACAACACTTCAGATTACTCTTTAATCACCATTGTATTAAGGATAAATCAAACAAATTTTTGAATTCTGGTGTTTATAAGGTGACCTGCAACCAACGAGCTAGAAAGAGGACTATAGAGTGGATATTGGACCGCCATATTTGAATCTACTTGAACGCTGCGTTTTCTTAATTAGGAAAGCATTCAAAGATGCATAATGTCTTTTTAAAAGGGCATTAATAATACAAGATATAGGCTTGCATGTTGTATAAAGATGGAAAATTAACAGATTTCCAGTAATTACAAAAGAAATCAAAATACATTGTCATTAAAAAAATTTAGTCCTACTTGCCGAGAACTAAAATATACAACAGAAAACCTTGAACAAGATAACATATCAACATGGATAAATGATTCATAACCTATCACTTGATTAATAATAATAATAATAATAATAATAATAATAATTGTACCGGGCGGTACACCTCTACGACGCAAGTTCAAATCTTGCACCAATTGAAACTTCTCTACTGGAGAAACTTGGAACTTTAACATCTGAACTAATTCTACGGTTTATCAGAAGATGTCACTGAGTGTTTTTGATTTGCTTTTGTTTTTCATGGATCAAGAAGTGCGGACATTCTCTAACAGATGTCTCTACCAAAATCTATGGTAATACACTCTGGTGTAATGGAATGTACTCTCCTGAAGAAATTTTGTATTCCTAAGTTTTGTTTTTACTAAATTTTGTTCTGTGGTTTGTGGGTTGGCAACATTAATCTTTTCCTTCTGCCTGTTTTGAATTTAACCAATCACTAATTTCTGTAATTAATTTTCCTCCAATCATTGCTTTCTTCTTCGAATTTCCATGTGTAATTATTTGTCTACCAATAAAATTGGGGGGTGTGTCTACTCATTCCTGAAAGGTCTCGAATTTTCCACGAGGGTATAAAAACTGCTGATTTTCTTGTCTCGGTGCCACTAGTATAACATCTAATTCTGTGTGTGAATGTGTAGCAGGGGGCGGGAAGCTTCTCGTTCTTCAGACAGCAGATCTTCAACAAGGTAAAGGCCTTTTAACATCTTTATTTCATGCTAGCTCAGCAGTTTAACTCTCGGGGAGGGTTCGAAACCTTTAATATGTAACCCATCTCTTTAAAATGTAAATTCCTTTCAGCCTATGTAAAAACTACAAATATCTTTTACTGTAAAGCGGGGATAGAGAGTGCTGTACCCTCTCGAGCTCCCCTTCATTTTGAAATTGAGGTGACTATGTTTTCATTACTGTTTCTTCTCTTTCTTAAAGTTTTCTCATATGGGTCACCTCCCTAGCTTGGGATTAGCCCCTGTATTATCGGCCTAGCGCCACATAGGTTTTAAGACAAAACTTGGTGTAGGAGTGCAAGTAATCGCCTCCATTCAATTTTGTATTTTGGGCCATTTACTTAACCCGTTTTGTTTTCCTTCCTGCGAAGGCCCAGTAGATTGGGTACGAGGTTCCCCTGTACCATTATATGTGTGTGCCTTGAGGGCAGTTAGTGTGAAGTCTGCTTATGGCCTCCTGATAGGCTTGAATTTTGAGAGCGGGTCTGCTCTTTCCGAAATTGGATCTCTGTGTGCCACTAGGAGGCTTAACATTGTAATTAGGAGCAAGTGCTCCTTGGCATGATGGGGTTTTCTGCCCCTTTGTTCAATTTTGTATCTTGGTAAAGTTGGGCTAATAGCTCAAGGACTGTGATTGTGGGGCTCAAAGCCCAGACCTTGTAATAATCCCCTAACACTTGTAATTTCTTTGTACCTGATTGTGGCTTGTTGTTGACTTGTTAAGTTTTCAAATTCTATGTCACCATTGTTAAGTTTTGAAAATATAACCTTTGTTGAAATTTTAATTCATCTTTCGAACTTGTAGTTAGACCCATTCCAGCCCGCACAGTCTTTCACCTCTGCTGATCCACCAAAACCCCGTAACAATAATAATAATAATAATAATAATAATAATAATAATAATAATAATAATAATAATAATAATAATAATAATAATAATAATTTGCAGTATCTTCCCAGTTCACTGGATTTGGTGTTTAGTATGGATTCAGCCCCATTTTATGGATGGATGCCCTTCCTGACGTCAGCCCTAGGTGGAGTGCCTCTGTGGTGGTTTGTAGTATGTTCTATTGTGTGTGGATGAAGATGGCTATCCAGTCCCCGATCCAGAGGAATTAACTGTCGACTACCCAGTTAAAATCCACTGTTAACTTGCATTCAGGAGATAGTGGGTTCGAAGCCCACTGTTGGCAGCCCTAAAGATGGTTTACCGTGGTTTCCCATTTTCACACCAGGTAAATGACGGGCCTGTACCTTAATCAAGGCCACGATTATTCCGTTCTTCTCCTAGCCCTTTCCTGACCCATGATCGCCGTAAGACCTATCTGTGTCGGTACGACAGAAAGCAAATTGTAAATTAAAAAAAAAAAGAAAATATAATTACTCAACCTGATGGAATCCGAGGCCTTTGAACCGAAGGCCAGCATGCTGATCATTCAGCCCCGGAACCGGACATTAAGCAATAATAATAAAAAAATCAGAACAAGAAGTTGTACGATAAACAATTTAAAATAATTGTTTAAAAAGAGGACAGTCCTTCTGGTGTTAATGATCTTAAATCACATATTTACCTGAAAAATTCCCTTCCACATTTTTTGGACGAAGATTCTGGTAGTTTAGTTTAGTTTATTGCCTTTCTTATATGGTGGGGCTCAGGCTATGAAGCCCGCTATTATGCCAAACCATATTATACAACAGCTTTATACAATTTACAGAATAATGTACATAAAATCATTTTTTTACATTTATTTCTAAAAAATCACTAAAATTAATTTACTTAACCTCTATAATTTTGTATCCTTATTGATAATTAAGAGCTAATTATTAAATTTTTATGTTAGTGAAATCTACTTTTTACATATTTGAGTACCACATTAAACATTTCCTTTTAAATAGCCTCGGATTGCCTATGCCTCTAATTTCAGCTGAGATTGAGTTCCAGGAACGCATGGTAGCAGGTATGAATGAGCTGTTGTACGAGTTGCTGTGGTGAATGGGAATGGACAAGAGGGAACGTGTGAATGACCTTGAGGGAGCTCTATCGGAAGGGGAGAGGTATTTAAAGTCTGTTCTAAGATAGTCTGGTTTGCTTGTTTGCAGAATGCTGTGGAGAAGGGAAACAATGTGGTATTTACATCGTTCAGTCAATCTTAACCATGACAGCTGAGAGAGGAGAGGGCTAATGTGAGTTTGGATTGGGATATTTAATATGAATCGAGCAGAAGCATTGTAGGCTCGCTGTAGTCGACATGAAAGTGTTTTGCTCATACTATTATAAACTACATCTCCGTAGTCAAATATTGGAATTATCAGACTCTGTACTAATAATTTTCTTGTGTTTCTTGGAAGTCCCTCATCCTTTTTGCAGAATGTAATGAGTAGAATACTCTTTGACAAATTTTTTGACATGTTCCGACCAACTTAAATATTTATCGAATACTACTCCAAGGTTCTTTACATGATCGCTAAATGTTACTGGTATTCCACTGAGCATAACACTGGGTATAGATGTGTTTTGTATTTTAGCATGAGATTTATACGTGCCAATTATGATGGCCTGTGATTTTGATGGGTTCACTTTCAGGCCATGTCTGCTAGTTCAGTCATTAACATTTGCTAGGTCTTCGTTTAACTTAGTGATTGAATTGTTTAAGTCATTAGGCTTTGTGTGAATATATAATTGAATACCATCTGCATACAGGTGATATTTACAATTGGTCAGTGTCTCAGATAAGTCATTCATGTACAATGAGAACAGAAGTGGTGACAATACTCCTCCCTGAGCCACACCTAACTTAGTGGTTTGCCACAAAGATGTATCGTTTCCCACTGATACATGCTGCTGACAATCACTATGATAGGACTGTACCCAGGTTAAAGTGCTGTAAGAAAATCTCAGCGCCTTAAGTTTAGCGAGTAATATGTCTCTATCTACACAGTCGAAGGCTTTGCTTAAGTCCAAGAGAACAAGTATAGTCATTTATCCTTTATCTATTGCTAGTTGCATGTCATTTGTCACTTTAACCAATGCAGTGGCAGTACCATACTTTTTATTTGCCTTATGTTGCACCCACTCAGAAACGTCTTATGGCTACTATGGGGTAGAACAAGGCTAGGACTGGGAATGAAGTGGCAGTGACCTTAATTAAGGTACAGTAGCCCCCGCATTTGTCTGATATGAAAATGGGAACCACAGAGAACCATATATTAGGACTTTTGACAGTGGGATTCGAACTAACTATATCCCAAATGCAAGCTAAGAGTTATATGCCACGAACCACGTAGCCAACTCATTAAGTAGTAGTGGTGATGTAAGACCGAAAGTCCTCATGTTACTCCGTACCATAGGCCGAGGGTATGAGGTGACTAGGAAATCTGGTACATTTTAGATGTGGCGTTGGACAGCAAGCATCTTCTGTTATTGTTATTCTGTACATACTTATTTTCAAAATACTGGGTTCTGTGCTCTGTATGATATCACTCAATAGTAAATGGTATTATTGGTTTCTTGTCATACCAAATATTCTATACAGTTTTCGGAGAAACGGAGGTATCAGAGTATTGTCCCGCTGGAGTTCCTTTAGGGGCAAGTAAATCTGCTGAAACATGGGTGATGTATTTGAGCACCTTCAAATACCTAATATCCCAACTTGGGCTCAGAAAGCCAGTGCTCTACAGTCTGAGCCACACAGCCAGACAGTACACCATTTGTGTTTCGCTGTTTGGTCAGTTTCTACAAGAAAATAAATGTAGGCCTACTGTACACATGCTGGATTATGTTACAGGTACAGTATACCAATCTTACTGGCAATTACTGGTACAAGTAAACAATGAGGAAGAGAGAGCAAATATAAATTTTTTTTTTAAACTTAAAAAAGGAAAACAGCAAATACTCACCGAATAGTTCAGTAACAGGACATAAACCAGAGGCAACTCGGATCGAACCAAAAGATTTGCATGGTAGGAAATATCAGAAATCATGAAAGAAAAACACTGCAAGTTTTTAGGAAAAAAACTAAATTATTTAATTACTGTCTTGAGAGAAAGTTACATACGATAGAAAAACAAAACCCCCTTAAAATCGATAAGGTGATCTTCACAAAAAATAATCAGATTAACTAATTAAAATGATAAATTGATTAATTAAGTAAATACTGAATTGAGATAACTAATTAATATGATAATTGATTACTTATCTAAATTCTGAATTGAGAACAAATGTATACCTAGAGTCGAGGGATGCCCTCTAAATTAAACCAAATTAATGAATAGGTATACTTAAAGCAAGATTAAATTACAAGATAATTAGTTGTCAAGAAAGTGTCCATGGATTAACTTTACTGTCTGCCTTAAGGGCTCAAGCAATTACCTTAATCTTGCAAAAAATTTATTGCGTACTAATAATTAAATGCATCCTTTCTCCAGGAATTATTTTGTACATTAGGTGAAAATATGCTAAGGCTAGGCCATGAGATCCTCCTATGAACCAGATCACAATAGGCACAACAGGAAAATTAATTAACGTGCACTGAAAGCATATCCAAAACCAAAGGCGCTCACAAAGATAGATAGACATAAAACAGGTCTGAAAACGACCCCAATATTTCACCACGCTTCGAAATGGAAAAAAGAGATAGCACTAAGGATGGGAACGCGCCCACCAAAAATTAGAAATCAGTCATGAATTATCAGAGCAAGCAGCTCTAATCATAAAAGATCGTGCACACATAAAATCAATTCAGCATGTAAGAAAAATGCAGCTCAAACCACCAGGAAAAACTCTACAATCAAATCATAAATTAATTGAGGTGAAGAAATAAGAGCCAACAGCTCCCAACTTAATGGCATGCTCATCACAAATTAATTAATTCTCAATCATAATCATTTCTTTTCAATAATCCAAACCAATAGTTTCCTTGGGCAACGGTTGTCATGGAGAGAACAACAATAGTAAGCGTTACCAAAGCATAAAAGAAAAATTACTTTAAGAAAAGAAAGTCAGAAATGATAAATTTAAAGAAAAAAACGATTCCGATCCTCGGAGATAATCTCGTGATCTCAATCCTTTTAATGGATGACTTCACATAATCGAATTATTTCACTCCTAATTTCATTAACATAATTTTCACAATATTTAACTCCCTTTTGATCCGAAATAGAAATATCTTTTAGTGCCAAGAACATCTCGCCGGAAAGGTTTTCTTCCTCCTGTAGTAGGCTTAAACACTGCAGTCAGTAAGCCGAATACCTTTCACGTTATGAAATTTCCAAGTTCATTTGAAATGAAGATCTATCAGAATAATGTTTGTAGGGTGGAATAATATGTGCTAATTTAATTAAGATTTTGAGACGAGGCAATCCAGCTCCAGGAGAAAAAGAAAATAATAATATCTTGAAGTAGATAACTTACATTTGTCCATGAATAGAAACTAATGCATGACATCAGCTGGGATGTAGACTACTTACAAATACGTAGAGATAAAATTAGGCAAAATAAACAGCGGACGTCCACTCCAGGTAAGAATATAAGATTTTAAAAAACACATCAGGGAATTAGCCCTGATCCTTTACAGGCTATCCTGGCATGTTGAGATAAATCCACGCCCTTCTGAGAAGCCACCGCATCAAGCTTCCAACACTCATGGCGACCGACAATGTACTCAGTATACGTCACCAAGCTGATGTACAGCAAAAGATAGTGGGAAGGCGAGCGAGCCCAATAGTGAGACTCGCTCCATGGCTGGTAGGACAGCAGACCAGAAGATAACAGGAAATATTAGTGAAATACATTGTATATGAATGATGGAATATAACCCCGCAGGCAGAGAAGATGCAATTACATTTAGCGACCTAAGTCGCACAGGAAATAAAAGGAAAACAAGAAGGAATAAAATGCCAAAGCAATACAGATTTCAATGGCAAATTAGCCAGGCCAAAATGTGGTGGAGAGAAGCTTAAAAACATATCTCCACTGGGACAGCCTTCCCCCTGAAAACACAAAATAATCTCCTTCCATGTACAATGATTAGATCAAAAATTAGATGTATGGCTTTTCAGGCATTTGCTCTATTAACCAGCGTTTTGTCTTTGGTCTGACACTAGACTCATCAGAGTGGGATGTGTCAGACCCTACCCACTGACGCTGGGGTGTATGCAGGTGAACTTATCAGAAGCCTATTTAAGAGGCACAGTCTGATAACTGCATATGGGAGATAAAACTCCACAATGGAATTAATGCCCACCTAGCAATTCCGAATGGAAATTCTAAGTTCCCATGGAGGGAATTAGTTCCACCAATAGAGCATATCAAAATTAGATGTATGGCAGTCAGTGAAATTGGCGCAAGGGCAGCATCACAACAAGCCGGGACCCAGGGAAGACCCGCAAAACACCCCGCACAGGCAAACCCCCACAAACACCTGAGGGAGAGGGGACTAGAAATTTATTGTAGAGTTACGTATCTCGGGCGCGTATTCCAGAAAAGTTGCTACGCAGATTTACATAAGCACTTCACATATAAGGTGTTGGTATAATGGGAGGGTGCGGTATGTAGTTGGAGGAAGGCGGGAGGTAGGATTGTGAGAGAAGGTAATAGAGGGTGGTGGTAATATTAGTGATCGAAGTGGCTAGGAGGCGAAGAAGATCTAATGTCAGGAGGGGCAATAGGATGAAGTTTGGTTGTGAAACAGGGGAATTAACGGCTGGCGGCGGTGGGTTGGATGGCGAGGCCGGCGGTGGGTTGGATGGCGAGGCCGGCGGTGGGGTGTGCGAAGGGGTAAGAGGTGGAGGGAGGTTGATACGAGTTGGGGAGCGAGAAGGCTCCACTCTGTATGTTCGCCTGCGAAAACGGACGCCGGTAGTGATGAGATGGTCTACGTCGGCAGCGGATGAAAGTTGGAGGCGAATCATGAAAGTTGGGCCATCGTTGTTAAAGATGCGAAATGCCCGGCGGGCTGGGACACCCGCCAGTTGCAGTTCTTGCAGTAGATCCCGTTCGGTGACGGCAGGGTCAATCCCACGGATGACACAGCTCAGAAATTGAAACAGTTGGCGAGCTGGAGTGGAGGCGTCTTCATTGCCATGGGAAATTGACGGAGCTGCAACGATGGCATCAATGAGGTCGGTTGGGGGCTGCTGGGGACTGGTTAGAGTGGTAGATAGGGAGGTTGCGGGGCTAGACATGGCAGGAGAAGGATGACTATACGTAATAGTGGAGGTAGAAGAAGACGGGGAAAGATGGACAGAAGTGGTGACCGTGGTGGTAGTAGTATTAATAGTAGGCGTGGAATGATGGACGGAAGTAGTGATGGTAGTAGTAAGTGGAGCGATGAAGGAGGACGTGACTGTGATAGGGAAGTCAGGATCGGAGGCCAGTTGTTGTAAAATATGTTCAGGGGTAGGGACCGCTTCATAGAGATCATCAAAGAGGTATGCACCTCTCTCAATGTAGGCCTCCGGATAACGAAAGAAGACCACAATGTCGGGGGAGGGTTGACCAGATGAAGCATCTTGGAGGCGGAGAACCACTTGAGCTGCGACTCCGTAGCTGCGAAACCAATTGCGAATGTCAAAGGGAGAACGAGTGGTGTCCACATTCTTGATGAGGCACGAGTAAGACGGCATGGTGAGGGAAGGCGACAGCCAACTAGGCGTCTGCCCACTTGATTATTCTTGGGCCGACTGAGTATGCGATGAGAAGAGAGCAACCCAGCCGAAAAAATGATGAGGCGGGACGTGTTTCATGTGGATGTGTGCACGTGAACTTATCAGAAGCCTATTTAAGAGGCACAGTCTGACAACTGCATACGGGAGATAAAACTCCACAATGGAATGGAGGGAATTAGATATTTTTCCACCAATGTTTTTGTTTACCCAACATGATGACAAGACAAAATTAAATGATAAGAAGACAAAATTTATATCACAAGGACTTCTGTTGCTTTACTGTTTTCTGTTCATTGCTGTTCAACAACGGCCACACTTTCCAAGCATATTTTCCAGCTTTAGCATTAATACTGAGTCGAAAGCTTCGGTGAAGTTGATGAAGACTGTGATGAATTTCGCTTTCAGTGGTCGTAATGCTTCATGAATGGATTTCATGAGAGTTTTAATGGAATTAATGGTTCCTCTGCACTTCATGATCCAAATTGTATTTCAGGTATTTTTTTCTCTGCTTGTTTGATCAGTTTTTCTGTCAGAATCTTGCTATATATACAATGTATATGGTATTATACTGAATGAGTTAGGATCTTCCTTGTCCCCCTTCCATTTATACAGTACTTTAATGTTCAGTTGTTTCCTTCCTTCTGGTATTTTGACAGTCGAGAAGCAAGTGTTAACAGTTAAGTCCGTACATCAAGGAGTATGTCTTATGTTTCTTCATACCATCTGGACTTGCAGCTTCTTTTATATTTCGTGTCTTGTATGATGGTTGTTCTTGGGATCCTGTCTATCTTGCGTGGCCCATTCCTGTCACTTTCTCTGGTCTGTAAAGTGTTTTCAACATTTGTTCTGTTTTATGACTGTTTAATGTGTCAGAGAAATCCTTTGTGCATACTGTGATGGGGATTTCTACTGGGTGACATGCACCGGTCCCCTGAGGGCTCTATATGGGTCTTTCAGTGTTTCTTCTGCTTACAGCCTTGCTTATTCTTCAGTGAAATTACTGTATAATCTCGGATACCACTCGCCACCGAATAAGGCCCGCACCCTTATTTTGAAAGAACAAAATTTAAAAATAAATGAAGTCAAAATTATTTACAATCTTTACTAACACACATCAAATGATTAGAAAATACAAATAAAAGTAAACAAATATTTCCAGAACGATATCCACAGAGTTCATTCATCATCATCATGAACAGTACTGACTTCGGAACTTTCATCACCATCTCCTTCCCACAAAATGTCGGCATCGCTGCCATCCATAGCATTAGAAATGCTACATGTCCTGAAGCTCTTCCATATGAGGTCTTCAGGGATACGATTCCATGCCGTCAAAGTCCACAAACACAGCAGCGCTGAATGAGACCAGTTGGCGTCAGTGTATGATTATCAGCCGCCATCCATTCTGTATAGAGCTGTTTTAAGGCTGCTTTAAATCGACGGTTCACTCAGACATCCAGCGGCTGTAGCATACACGTCATTCCGCCCAGAATGACTGCTAGGTCGGTTTTCCCATCCTTGATATGTTTCTTCACAGCGTCTGGTGTGTGGCTGCGGTAACTGTCGAGAACAAGCAAGCTCTTTTGTCCCAATAATGTACCCGGACGACGTTGCCAGACACACTTTACCCAGTCTTGCACAAGTGAACTGTCCATCCAGCCGGAGTTCTGAGATCTGACGAAAACACCAGCGGGTAGATTTTTAAGAAGCATCTTTTGCTTGAGAACAATCTATGGTGGCAATTTGGTTCTATCGGCGAGAATACACAACATTACCATACACCGTTGTTTTTCATTACCACCTGTTCTAATGGTAACACTTTTCGCACCCTTAACATTCACAGTCCTGTCCACTGGCATTTCAGAGTAGACTGGCGTCTGATTTGAATTGCCAATTTGGGAAAGCAAATATGCATTTTCCTTCCTCAACTGAATTATGTGACGCTGAAACGACAATAACTTTTCATCGTAGGCACCAGGAAGACGCTGTGAAATTGAGGTACGCCTGGTCTCTTTGACAGTTGGGCATTTCTTATACAACCCAACATTATATCAAGTGCTGGATTTAGTAGCTCTTTTTAAATCAGGAGTGGCACCTTTTCTAGGTCTTTCCTTCCCTTCCTCTGAATGAAAAACGTGAGACTATGCCTTCCACATTCCTATGAAATGGTCAAGGCATGTTTACAGTACATACCAGATGCAGTAATATTCTCCCTTCCTCCAAGGAGAATTTATTTGAAGCCATTGAAGTTGGTTGTCATAGTTGTTGTTTATGATTTTGCTTAATGTTCTGACATCCAAATGCAAGTAGCTACAGACAAGGGTTTGCTGAGGGCAGCAGCTGGATTTGAACAAAGTATGTGGCTAAGAGCTATTATACCTTTTCCTCTGACAAAAACCAAGTCTTTTTTGCTCCTACTTTTTGGAACAATGTATGTTATGTCCTCCGGCCTGTTTAGCAGCTGATAGCATTCATCCTGTAGTAATTCAAGGATGAACTCAGTTTTCTGGTCCATCTTGTCAGTCCTGCAGTTGAGGTCTTCTCCTATGGTAACATTCAGGTCACATCTTACATTTGTGACAGCATTCACCACTTGTTCTGCCGTGTCATCCAATTGGAGTGGGCTTCTGTATAGTCCTATTATAGACACCTTGTGTGTCCTAACAAGTACCATTTTTGTGTTTTGGTGTACCTGTATTCTGAATGAAAAACGTGAGACTATGCCTTCAACATTCCTATGAAATGGTCAATGCATGTTTACAGTACATACCAGATGCAGTAATATTCTCTGTTAAAAATGTCTGTAGCTGTGACTATGTCATATTGTTTCCATAAGTTTTCTTCTCTAAAGGATTAGAGTGACTTCAAGCTTTCCACATTCCATCAAAAGGTTTGTTTCCAGGTTTATGTCCCAAGATTATGCCGTTTGTCTCTGAAACATGTATTTTCTGACCATTATATCTTTGGGCCAGGCATCTGGATGATTTACTGTGTCTTTTTCATTGAAGGGTATGCCTATACTGAGGGTCTTATTGTGACCAGCTGTTTCAAGTTGATTGTACTCTAAATTCCTTGTAGTGCCACATCTTTGTAGGGGTAAGATTAGACCTTTTTTTGTCGAAGGATGTAGATGAGTTACCTATAGCCAAGCCTTTCGATCAGCTGCTCAAAGGCTCTTCTCTTCCTGTTCTTTGTTATCTGTGATGGTTTCATTTTGTCTCCTCCGTCTTGTATATTACTTCTTTGAAACCTCCTTGCTTTCTCTTTTCTTCATTATTACCTAGACAAATGTTCCCTGTCTCCATAGTTTCATTTTCATGTTTGGGTTGGTTTGATGTTTCTTTGATTGGCCTCTGCTTCCTCTTGACGTAGTATTCTGTCTTCTATAGTCCTTTACTTTGCCTTTTTCGTTTAACCATGCTTGTCTTCAGATCTGGCAACTACAGAGCCTCAACATTTCTTATTCTCCTGACATTCTTTTGCTTTCTGGTGCTTCTTTCATTTCATTAAATTATTTTATTTGTATTAATTTTGCTAATTCATGGTGTTAAGTGATTGGTTAATAAATATCCTCTTAAAACAAACTAATAACTTATTTATATATGATTATAAGTAGAAGTCCGTTATAGCGTGATTCCATAACAGCGAAAAATTTACTCGCTATAACGGATTATCATTAAATCCGATTTTTGTATAAAAGTCGGAAAACCCCCCATGCACATAAAAATCGCTGTAAAACGGCAATCAGTTTGTTCAAAACTTGCATTTCCGCAGATGATATCCACACTACGGCTTAACTGTTTGTTATTTTTCGAAATCCCATACTACGTGGAAGTGTGTGTTTAATTTCATTCTGAAAAAAATATATAGTACGGTATTTCTCCGAATCCAAGATGAACCAGAGTATTTCCTTCAAAAAATTTAAATTAGGCTCAAAAACTGCCTTGTAAATTCATATGAATGCCCTGTTGTACAGTAGGCCTACGCATTTTTAGACTATTTTTAGACGCCGAACATTGACTTTCGACATGCCGTATTTCTTTTTTTTTTTTTTTTTGTTGCGGCTGCACAATCATGATTTATTTCCGCGGGTTTAAGGACCATTAACTTAAAATTGGCATCATAATACCGAAGAGAACCCGTTGAAAATTTGCCGGCAATACCTATTTCATGCGTCTCTACAATACGACGATCCATCAGAAAATTATTCTTGTTGTCTATAAAACTGTTACTTTTACTCAGCGTCAGATATAACCGGCTACCGCTACACGCACGTCTCGCTTGTCGGGTGCGGCCAAATTCAACGGCTAGCGATGTATAGGCCTAATCGCGGACGTTGAAAGTCAACGAACGAGTTTATTGCGCCACGGTATGCCCATTCCGCCCTTGCTTTTTTCGTGCACATATCTCACAATTTCATCTTCGACTTTTTTAAAGCGTCCTTGTTGCGGACCACTGAATGCATTTTTTAACAGTACGCATTTTTTTAGCTCTTTGTCTTAACACTAACGCCAAATATTGGCTTTAGTTAGGCCTATGCCGTAGTTTCTTGCGGCTGCACAATTATTCTACATTTCCGAGTGTTTAATAACCGTTAACTTAAAATTGGCATCATAATATCGACTAGAACCCGTTGAAAATTTGCCGGCAATAGGCCTTCCTTTTTCACGTATCTGTACAACACGACTATCCATCACGAAAATATTCCTGTTGTCTCTAAAACTTAATTTTACTAAGCGTCATGTACAATAGACGCGTTATAACTCTGTCACTGAGTAGCCACGGCCTTTCTAAGAATTCGAAGGGTCGCATGTTTTGATGCCATTCTGCAGATTAGAGAAACGTTTTTGTAGAGGCTAATAGAACGCCATTCCCTCTTCACTATTTCCTGAGATCCAGTGTCGTTACACACAGGCACTGTACAACCGGTTGTCGCGGTTAGCGATGTACAATATAGTAAACAGGCGAAAGGCGATCGTTTATTGTCGATGAGTTCTGTGCGCGTGTGAAAAGAAGCAGCGTGGTTACCGCGGTAGTTGCCAGTAGTATCCATTAAGTTAGGTACTGTTCGGCCGCGTATGCAACAACCCTTGAGTTTTCGCATGAGATTCTGAGAAATAAAAAGTATTGGATTCGGAGAAATACGGTATCACTCCGGAAGTTTCTGTTGCAAACACCTCAGTTTTTTTCTTCAAACAGCGTCACCTAACCTAACCCTATATGTATCATGAAAACATTTGAAACGCTTGTAGAGAAATGATAACCTCCTCGCTAAAAATTGACATGTAAATAGCTTTTCCGAAATTTAACTAGACGCGAGAAGATATGAAATATACTCTGAAATCAGTGATGTACTCTGCCATATCTTGAGGTGTATCACATTCTTACTTAATTTCCGTATGTAACATTAAAATTAAGATATCGTATACCGTCAGAAGGGGTGAAGTCGATCAGGTGGGGTGAAGTTGATCGCCAATATATCGTTATGATTTTCGCTACTGCTACCTGGTGGCAAATCTGGAAACATTATGATATATATTCTCTTTGAAAGCCAATGAGTTGCAGAGTATTTTCTATCTGTGGAATGTTCTCTGTGGATAACCGTTCAGTGGCACTGTGGAAAATAAACACATGTATTTTGGCCACCTGTGAATGAAGTCAGACAAAAAGTGTCACAATACCACTTTATAGGCATATAATTCAGTCGTTGTCGGACTGTTAGTTGGTAAGTGAATGTATTGTCATCTGATTTATGTATTTGCAAAGGCTGAAGTTTGTCGTAAGGACGAGTACTGATCTATTAATTGAATTATTGTATTTTGCAGGGTGAAGTCGATCATGCCGCGAACGTACGTAAAGAAGATGGGCAGGGAGGGAAAAAGGAACTACAGTGCAGTATATCTGGAAAATGCCGTTCGGGAAGTGAAGAAAGGAAAGTTGAGCATTCGTAAAGCATCCGAGTGTTACGGTGTGCCTTATACGACGCTAAATGAGTGGGTGAAGGGCAAACGTAAAAACAGTTATGGTGGGCAGCCTGTTCTAAATTCAAAAGACGAAGAATGTTTAGTACATGGATTGATCAAGTGTGGAGAGTGGGGTTTTCCTTTGAAACGACATGATGTGAGAAATGTTGTACAGGGGTATTTGAATCGTTCTGGGCGAGTTGAGAAACGTTTTAAGAACAATAAACCAGGAAGAGACTGGTTCTTAGGCTTTATAAAAAGAAACCAGGAGCTTACTGAAAGATTAGTGCAAAATATCAAGAGGAGTCGTGCTGGAATTAGTGAGGAAGTTATTCATGATTATTTTGATAATCTGGAGGTATACGTTGCAGATATGCCTCCTAGTAACATAATAAACTTTGATGAGACCAACTTTACAGATGACCCAGGCCAAAGTAAAGCACTGGTTAAAAGAGGAGTAAAGCATGCAGAAAAAATCATGGATTCGTCCAAGACAAGTGTTAGTGTCATGATTGCAGCTACAGCTGAAGGTGTTGTTTTGCCACCATATGTGGTATATAAAGCAAAGTATCTCTACCCAACATGGATTGAAAATGGTATTCCTGGCAGTGGGTATAACAGGAACACAAGCGGTTGGTTTGACCTTGAGATATTTGAAGACTGGTTTGAGAAAATTCTGCTCCCGTTTGCTCGCAAGCTGAACGGTAGAAAAGTACTGATTGGAGACAACCCCTCAAGTCATCTTTCTCTCCATGTTATTCAGTTGTGTGAAGAGAACGAAATTGACTTCATTATACTTCCACCAAATACCACCCACATTTGCCAACCACTTGATGTAGCCTTCTTCCACCCACTAAAAGGAGCTTGGAGAAAGTGCTTAGAAGAATGGAAAATGAAAAACAGAGGAATCTTGCCTAAGTGTGAGTTTCCTAAGATGCTGAAGAAGACCTTCGAGGAAGTGGGTGTTCACCTAACATCCAACGTTGTGGCAGGATTCGCAGCATGTGGCATTGTTCCTCTAAATCGAGAAGCTGTCCTTAAGAAACTTCCAAAATCTCCGAGGGAAAATGAAGGATTGGAAAAACGGTGGAGTGACACATTTGTGGACCACTTAAAGGAATTAAGGAAGGAAACCACTGGAAGTACCGAGAAACGCCCAAGGCAAAAACGTCTCAATGTTGCAGCTGGCAAGGGAATAGTAGTTCGTGATCTCGTAGAGTCGGGTGATGATATGCAATCAGGATCATCAAACGACAACCAGTTGCATTCTGATTCAGAGCTATTTGTCGAGGATGATACCGGTAGGTCTAGTGTCATAGATTATGGTGGAACTACTGAAGAAGGTGAAAACTGTAGTTCTTACAAGAGTGGTGAATTTGTATTGGTATCATTTCCGACTGGTAGCAGGAACAGACATTTTATTGGTCAAATAATTCAGATGGCTGAGAGTGACGCTGAAGTCAGCTATTTAAGGAAAAGAGGATCCAAGCAGGTTCATTTTGTATTTCCAGATGTTTCTGATGTAGACAAGACTCCCCTCACGCAAATTGTAACAAAAGTGAAGCCTAAGGGCATCGGTCGTGGACGCTACATTTTCCCAGATATTGACATTTCAAAAATTGAGTGAAAATTCTTCACGATGTAAGATATTTTTATGTATAATGGCTATTTTTTAAATGAAAATACAATGTTCTAACCATAAAATATTCTATTTGTTAATTTACATATATGTTAGGTCCCTGAGGGACACCCTCTAGTATTTTAAAAAAATGAAATCATAGCCTACCATACCTTTGGAGCTATTTTAACTTAAAAATTGATTGGTTTCACCCCAGTACCTGGGTGAAGCCGTTATATGCCTTTTAAAAAGCAGTGATCAGCTTCACCCCACTGGGTGGGGTGAAGCCGATCGACTTTTCAATTAAAATAACTCCAAAAGTACAATAGGCTATGTCTATATTCAGCATTAGATATAATGTCAAAATGCTAAGGATTACATGTATTTTTTTAAAGACAAATTCTTCAATATATTCCCCCTAAAATAAAAGAAAAACTACATTTTTTGATCGACTTCACCCCTTCTGATGGTACTTCAGTCTTTATTTTTAACGAGTTAACAACTGCTATCGGCCACGTTATTTCCGCATTTATTACGAAAACGTGTTATCCTCTTTCATTTCAAATTTTCGTTAGAGAACAGCAGTCGACGGGTATTATTAATCAACTCCAACATCGCATCTGAATGTCAACGAGAGAGCTCGCGAATGCGCAAAGTGAGAAAACTATACCGTAGCGAAGATGATCGATCGCATTTTGTTGCAAACGTTTCAGTTATCTTATTCAAACAGCGTCACCTATCCTAACTTAACCGTACTATATGTATGATGAAAACATACTTCAAGCGCCGATAGAAACCATCTCGCTATAAATTTTCATAATAGTCTTTCCGTAATTTAACCACACGCGACAAAATATAAACTAACCTCTGAAATCAATTAAGCACTCTACCATATCTCGAGGTGTATCCCATTCTTACTTAATTGCAGTATTTAGCCTCAAAATTAAGCGATCGTTGGGCAGCCGTAATTTTTAACGAGTTAACAACCGTTATCGGACACGTTATTTACGCATTATTACGAAAATATGTTCTCTTTCATTTAGAATTTTCTTTACGGAACAGCTGTCGACGGGTATTACTAATCGACTCCGACATCGCCTTCGAATGTCGACGAGAGAACTTGCTAGTGCACATAGCGAGGAAACGATGCCGAAGGTAATCGATCGCATGCAGTACCACCGCTGGGGTGCATAAATATCGGTAACGGAAAAAATCGAGCGCGCTTAATCGCTCGTAATAACAGATGCATCAGTGATAGGGTTCTCGCTGTAACCGAAGGACGATACACATTTTAATATAGAAATGTTGAAGGGACCTAAAAGTCGTCGCTATAACGGAGTGCTCGTTATATACCATACTCGCTATATCGGACTTCTACTTTTATATCTAACAAGTAAAGGCACTGAATTAGTGGTTGAATAGGGTTAGCGATTGGAGAAAGGAATTAAATCATAATTTTTGTATGTTGTTTCCAAAGATGCGTTACATAATATTTCATTTAAAACTATTATCTTGAGAAAGGAAGTTATTTGAGGTGGAAAAAACAAGATATATGAAGAATGTACTTTCATGGAAATATAGTCTTTTACTTCTCCTGAAAAGTTAGAAAATATGACTCTGTTCCGGTCTTCACTCGACTGACTCAGTTAAATAGGGTACACCCTAAACTAGCATTTACAAAGAATTCAAAATAAAAAAAGATAAATTTTTTAATGTTCATTAAGTGACTGTACCCTGAACCACTCTTCAGTTGTGTGAGATCTTATGTTTCTTGTAACACGTGACTTACTTCTATTTTCTAGAAATGTTGCCACTCTTTCAACTATTTTTGTCTAGTACATTAGCTCTCATATTTTTCAATAGTCTGATTATTCTTTGCTTTATTAATTGGAATTTACAATATTATGTCATGGATGGGAGTAAGGCTCGGAAACTAACAAATGTAAATATCATTTTCAAAGCTGTTAAACTATACAGAACACCTACATATGCACTTAGAATATTGTTAATCATTCAAATTACTATCCACACATTCTCCACAGGTTGCATGTCATACATTTTGTGTTCTATCCAGCGTGTTTGGGATCATTTTTTAAATGTTGGGAACAATGTCTGGCATTCTTAATAATATCTTGTTTTAATAATATATTTGTATATTTTGTTTTAGAAAGTCAACTACTATACATCCCATGGTCGGCGACGTGAATATCTTGACGCATTCGAAATTACCATTCATGTGAGGGAGACATATATTTCTGCTGAAGTGTCGTCAATAAGCTTTTCGACAGTGAGGTGCGATTCGCATATCTCATGGTTAGGAGATGAATCGAAGGTGTACTACAGTATCGCAACAAGGAACATGCCACTTGGTAACATCACTGTATACAACGAAGGTAAGAAGCTACATGGATAAAAAAAAAAAAAAAGAAAGAAAATTTAACACTTCCTCTGTAAAATTTAAATGGGCAATTTCAATAGTAGTACTGTAGTTATTATAACTAGTCTGAAGTTCTGAATGTAGGTTGTTGCCCACCATTGACAAACTTTCAGGATCTCTTCCCTTACCACAGAATCTTCACAATAATATAAACGATAACCAACCCAATGTTACTAAACAATTCCAAAGACATGCTACATGTTTACTCATAATTCAGTCATGATTCTAGTCTTTGAGAACATTGATAATTGTCTGTTGTACCTGTTGTTGACGGAATAATAATAATAATAATAATAATAATAATAATAATAATAATAATAATAATAATAATAATAATAATAATAATTCCCTTGGGCAATGTATGGCTAATTGTGGGATTTAATTAAATTTGATATAGATGTTGATTCCCATAGGGAACCTGAAATATTTGTCCTGAATGAGTAAATTTATAATACCAATATAGTTCGTCCGTTATCAGACATTATACATTTTCCAGCTAACTCATTCCTGGTTGCCAGCGTTTTGCCCCAGTGTTCTACGTTGGACTCATCAGTTGGTAAATAGCACATCTACCAAGACGCATGTGTAGGGCATACCGTGGAGGCCTTGCTTGCTTGATAAGTTTTCATTCCCCACCCTGGAGGGGTGGGGCAGGCCACATAGAGGGTTATCTCCTCCCTCAGGCCAAGAGATGCGGGCGGGTTGCGGAGGTGTGTAGGAAGGGGGAGTTGGGTAAAGGATGTGAGAAATGAAGGAGATGGAAGGGGAATTTATGGCTATTGGGCTAAGTTTTATTGAATTTCATGATTGATTACAATATGGTTTAGACAAAGATAGGTAATTAAATATATAGAAGTAGATAAATACATTCAACATCCGACTTGTTGGCTGAAAGGTCAATGTACTGGCCTTCGGTTCAGAGGGTCCCGGGTTCGATTCCTGGCCGGGCCGGGGATTTTAATCGCTTCTGATTAATTCTTCTAGCTCGGGGACTGGGTGTATGTGTCCGTCCCAACACTCTCCTCATCTTATTCAGACAACACACCACACTACCAACTACCACAGAAACACACATTTGTAATTACATCCCTCCATGTAGGGTTGGTGTCTGGAAGGGTATCCGGACATAAAACAGGGCTAAATCCACGTGTGTGACATAGTTCGCACCTGGAACTCCACAGGTGTGGGAAAAAGTGATAGGAAAAGTAGAAGGAAGAAGATAAATACATTCAATATGAGTACATTACTTCAGGTGTAACTTTTTGTCTCTTTTTCTATTTTTCCTTATAATACTATGCCTGATATACATGAAAAATATTAGGTTATGAATACATTTAGGTTATGAATACATATACAGTATAGGTAATTGTGTGGTTCTGATTGCACTTACACCCCTATTTTATTCTTGATTTGGTTCTACTTAGTGCATGGCAATGTAACATGGAAACATATGATGTTACTGGATATACGTACGAGTCTGAAAGTACCATGTAAAGGGTTATACAAGAGTTTCTAAAGGTGTAAAGTTGAAATGTGTATTGTAACTGTGGCGGGGATTACATGACATATGGTGAACAAAATAATAAAAAACCTTAAACTTCATGAAATTTGAACACCTTTAAATTGTATAAACCACACGCCAGATTTTTACTCCAGAATCTGCATTGAGAAATACACCAGTTTGACCAACATGACAACTATAAGAAAGGACATTGGAAGCAGGTGGGAAACCCTACAAGGTCCATGAGATAGTATGCGTTGCAGTTAAAAAGAAGTTGACGGTTATCACTTGAGCTCTTAATTTTACTAAGTAAATAAACGGAAAATGGCGTTACAAAACAAAAGTCAACAAACAAATAAAATAAAGTTAACATAGCAAATAAACAATTTTAAGATATGAATTGTGCCAATAGTATGAGATTCACACCAATGAACCTTTTTTAGCAATCTAAAGATAAACAATAATAAACTAAAATCATCATAAAGTAGTTTTGTAAAAGTTGTTGCGGTTGATGTCAACTGAAGATTACATTTAAGAAAAGTAAGAACTGACATGATATACTTTACCAAAGGGCATCCCCTTATAACAAATGAAATTAAAGAAAAGATACAGATTAACATTACACCACATCCAGAATGAAACAATAAAAGGAAACTAGAAAGAACACAATGAAAATTCAATTACAAGATGAAAGTTGGCAGCGATTTCAGATAAGTGCATTACATTTTGAAACTAAAAAAGGGAAGCAAGAAGACTCGACACAGAGGCATAATTACCTGTGTCCATACCAAAAACACCTCTAGTATGGAACAGAGGATAATTTAGCATAAATCGAGCTCGATAGCTGCAGTCGCTTAAGTGCGGCCAGTACCCAGTATTCGGGAGATAGTGGTTTCGAACCCCAATATCAGCAGCCCTGAAGATGGTTTACCATGGTTTCCCATTTTCACACCAGGCAAATGCCGGGGCTGTACCTTAATTAAGGCCACGGCCGCTTCCTTCCAATTCCTAGGCCTTCCTATCCCATTGTCGCCATAAGACCTATCTGTGTCAGTGCGATGCAAAGCAAATAGAAAAAAAAAAAGCATAAATCGAGGGAAGCTGAATTACCACGGGATGCAATCCCGGGGGTGGAAATTAAAATTTAGGTATATATTAATTACACAGTTCACAAAACCAAAGAAAAGGGGACTTGCCTCCAAAACAAAAGGATAAATAACTAGTTGGCAAAGCAAGTCATTTCGACGAACAGTTTGGCAAATATGGTACAGAGGGTAGACTCCGGTGCACTAAGTAGATAATACCAATATAAATAGTCCGTTATTGGACATTATATATTTTCCAGCTAACTCATTCCTGGTTGCCAGCGTTTCGCCCCCGTGTGCTAGGTTGGGCTCATCAGCTGGTACTTAGCACACCCACCAAGACGCTGGCTAGTGCATACCGTGGAGGCCACTGCGTAGGCTACTTAGAGTCACCGGCAGTGCCAGTGCACTATGAGAGACTTTGTCTCTTTACCAAAAAATTGATGCCTGCTTGGCCATCAGACGATATAGATGTTGATTCCCATAGGGAACCTGAAATACATGCCAAACCCCTCCCCTACATATCTAACGCGATGTATGTAAATAAATGCCCATATCGGGAGAAGTGGGGTGTGGACCCCGATTAGGGAAGGCAGAAAGACAGCCCTGAACTGAAGATGGCCCTCGTTATTAATGAACAAGGATGATTATCCAAGACTACTATAAATGAAACGCTGAATAAACGTAAGGACAGGGTTTATTAATAAAGTAGATTTGAATCAAGAAGCATGGAAAAGAAGCCAATTGTACTAGACAAACCAATAAATAAAACATGAACATACCTTCTCAAGCATACCTCTCGACATCGTGGAGTGAGCTCAACATAATTAATAATGAAACACTAAAAATATATTATTACCAGCTCACTGATTCAGTAACAACCTCGTTACAATTAGCATTCCAATCAAATTGCCGTGCACACGGTAATATAAGCAGTATCCTTTTTACGAGATTATATTATTCACACCACATATCTTTCCCTTTGCTATCCACGCAACAACAATAGAAGCCTCTCACTCACAAAAGAATGTCAGCCCACACGTCCAGAGAGATCAACATAAAAATGCAAGAAAATAAAGGAAGGTATCAACAAGATGTTGAGTGCAGCATCTCTGGTCCAGAGATATTAAACAACAGAGGATTACAGGCATGCGCAATGATTAGTAAATAAGTGTATAGACATGGCCGACAGGTGGCTAGGTCGAACCCAAGGTAAGGACATGGCCAAATAAACAACAAAGCTGTACCAAGAAAAGAAAATAAGGTACAGAAACAAGATCAAAAAATAAAAATTTAAAGAAACTAATCGATAGCCCATCTTTCACTTCGTTCAGACACCAGCATTCATTCGAAGCGTTCACACGAGGTGCCAATACACATCGCATGACTCTCTGTAACACAGTCCCAGGTCTCGCATATTCAACAAGTAGCGTGCTCTATGGGAGCACAATGTAAATGTATATGTATTTTTATATAATCAGGGAAAACAGGCAGGATCACGTACCAAAGCCCATCAAGCTCGAGTTTCGTAGGACCCAAATGAAACTTTTAGTCGATACGAAAGTCATGGCTTCATAGATGAAGAAGTACAACAAAATGAAGTGAACCAAAAATGCGATGAGTCGGAGACCAAACTTCCAGATGAACAGTAATCATGATAACAAGCACAGGCACTCATACAGGTCATTACACGCACCGAAGTACAAAGACGCACATCGACCAGTTATCAAGAATTGTAAAAAGAAAGTTTACAAACATCGTAATAATAAAGTAACAACTAAAAGCACATACCTGATATATCCATACTTAACTTACGATATGAATGTAGTAAAGGCTCTTTTAAATAAGTTAAAAATCCACCTAAAACAGAGAAAGGCGATTCCGGACCGCCTGGGCTCCATTGTTAAAATATCTCGAGCAAGCAAGACAAAGATATGAGTCAAAAGATAAAACATAGTTGTCTCGTAAAAGAAATGATCGTCAATACACATCATGCAGAGTGCTGCGCTCTGTAGCGCATCATTAGAAATACATAAGTTTTTCCTTGAACTGAGGTCGACACAACTCATTTGCATAGTAAAACATTGCATTTGAGCAACATGCTAATGGAGAATGGTTCAAATATTTGTCCCGAATGAATAAATTTATAATACCAATATAAATAGTCCGTTATTGGACATTATAAATTTTCCAGCTAACTCATTCCTGGTTGCCAGCGTTTCACCCCCGTGTGCTAGGTTGGGGTCATCAGTTGGTACCTAGCACACCCACCAAGACGCTGGCTAGTGCATACCGTGGAGGCCACTGCGTAGGCTACTTGGAGTCTCCGGCAGTGCCAATGCATTATGAGAGACTTCGTCTCTTTACCAAAAAATTGATGCCTGCTTGGCCATCAGATGATATAGATGTTGATTCCCATATGGAACCTGGCCTCCACTGTATGCACTAGCCAGCGTCTTGGTGGGTGTGCTAGGTACCAACTGATGAGCACAACCTAGCACACGGGAGCAAAACGCTGGCAACCAGGAATGAGTTAGCTGGAAAATTTATAATGTCCAATAACGGACTATTTATATTGGTATTATAAATTTACTCATTTGGGACAAATATTTCAGGTTCCCTATGGGAATCAACATCTATATCATCTGATGGCCAAGCAGGCATCAGTGTTTTGGTAAAGAGACGAAGTCTCTCATAGTGCATTGGCACCACCGGTGACTCCAAGTAGCCTACCCAGTGGCCTCCAAGGTATGCACTAGCCAGCGTCTTGGTGGGTGTGCTAGGTACCAACTGATGAGTCCAACCTAGCACGCGGGAGAGAAACACTGGCAACCAGGAATGAGTTAGCTGGAAAATTTATAATGTCCAATAATGGACTATTTATATTGGTATTATAAATTTATTCATTCGGGACAAATACTGTATTTCAGGTTCCGTATGGGAATCGACATCTATATCATCGCACTAAGTAGATTTTACATTTTAAAGTTAAAGTTCAAAAACAGAAATAGAGCTTACTCCCAGAGGCTGCTATTCCCATCATGGGATATATGATGAGCACGTCTGCTCCTGAAGCTGGCCAGCAGAGAAAGACGCGGACAGTTTGCATCGCTCTCACGAGGAGCCCGAAGCCGGAAATCGTGCAATCACGAGTCGACCAAGGTGATTACGGAATTTCCCCCGACTTCCATATTCACTAATTAAAAACTTTATTATACTGACCAATAAGAATACATTTCATTACCTTAGCAATGTTCTCGATGTTTCGATCACAACAGACGCAATTTTACTTTGCTAAAATGCCACGCAGCGGTACATGCTGCCTCAAAATTTACGTATACATATCTTGAATTTTAATAATATTAATTACATTATACAACACCAAAAATAATTTTACACTTGGTTAATTTTGCAGTTCAAAAGGTCCAAATCTCAATAAACATTAGTTACACCGTTATTTAAATTACAAAACTTAATAACAAAATTAATTTTGTAGAGTTCCTGAAGGATCTTCATTTTAAATAGTCTATTACTGTTCGTGTTTTCGTAACACATAATTAAATAACACCAGATATTTTACACATAATTTCTTCAAGTTACATAAACAATTTTCTTCTTCACTAGTCCAAATAATAAAACAAGAAAAAACAATATATCGAGAGTTCCCATTTCCAAAATTAAGTAAGGTATTACATAATTCTTGCAATGTTTGACTATAGTTCCAAATCTTCAATATTAATAGTAACCATTTACATGTATTTAAACCGGGATGTGTTGTGAGGAAATGTAAATTAAGCGTCTGATTTGCCGCAGCCTGGAGATGGTTGAGAACTACTGATCTATGGTATGGGAGGATAATGAGTAATGAAATTGTTACATATCTGATCAGATCTTCAATTGTAGGATGGGGTAATAGTGAACGAGTTGGTGTGGTTGGTGGGTCGATAGTACGAACGGGGTTATTAATTCAGGGTGCTTTGGGAGAGGTGCGGGACAGCCTTTACGTCGGCGAGAATAAACTGCATGGTTGCCACTGCAGGTGTTACGCCAGGGGGATGGGGGTTGAAGGGTGTTGAGGCACTTGTTGGTGAAGTGATGTTGGGTGCAACGACCCCAGATGGGATGATCTGCTTTGCACTGGGCGGTTGTGTGTTGAAAATGGATACATTTTTCACATCTGTGAGACTGTGGAGGTGGAGCGCTGGACAGCTTGACCTTGTGATGATAACAATGGATTAAGGCACCACTGGCATGTAGTCTGTCCATGTCGGCCGGTGTTGGCAGGAGGATCCGCACCATGAATGTTGGCCCCGCCGCATTCCTGATGCAGAAGGCCGTTTGAGCTGGTATTCCCTTTGCATTGAGCTCGGCGACAATAGTTTCTTCTGGGGGTGAAGGATCCACACCACGGATGACACAGCGTAACTGGGGTGGTGGAGGTGGGGGTTGAATGTGTGGTGATGAAAGGGGTTGAAGAGAGGCGTTTGATCCGAAGAGGTTGCTCCAATGTGGGTGGCGAGTTGATTAGTTGCAGTGTCTCCGTTGATTTGGATGATTATTCCTTTTGATGCCTTCCAGAAATCGGCGACGTCTTCTCGGCGCAGGTTGTAGTGGAGAAGCGCAGAGTAAATGGCTTGGAGTGACTGAAGTTTAACGTAGCCACACAGATGCACACGAGATGCTGTCAGTTGGTAAATTATTTTTATTTACATACATTCAAAAATTCACACATTCTCTCTCTCTCTCTCTCTCTCTCTCTCTCTCTCTCAACAAAGCCACCATTATTAAAAACAGCTGCCAACACTTCAATATGGAGGTTACAACTTTGAAACACAGTTGAAAACAGATGACTGCGTGTTTCAATATGGAGACTGCAAATATTGCCTGTCAGCCCGGGATACATACTTGCTACACCATAACTCTACTAAACAAGAACAAACTCTTACCGTCAAGATACCTTATATATGTGCCTGGCCAGGCTTCTAGAAAGTTATGTTACAAAATATATCTTTGTGGAAATTCTAAAGTGTGTAATACACAGTTTACAATGGATGGAATATTCTCAATCTGTCTCGTCACCTATTACCATTCTGGAAGTTACAGTGTGTTTCACAATTATGGATTACAATTTATATATACATGTATGAATAAATAATAATATTAATTTACAGGTATTTACATTAATTGAACTGATATAAATGTTTATATACAGTGCCTGTTTCATGAAATAACCTCAGAAACAGCTGAATCATATCGCATGTACACATGATGTAATAATAATATTAATACCAAACGGATGTAAAATTTCACAGCTCCCGGAGATAGTGGATTCAAACCCCACTGTCGGCAGCCTTGAAGATGGTTTTCCGTGGTTTCCCATTTTTACACCAGGCAAATGCTGGGGCTGTACCTTAATTAAGGCCACGGACGCTTCCTTCCCATTCCTAGCCTTTTCCTGTCCCATCGTCACCATAAGACCTATCTGTGTCCGTGCGACGGAAAGCAACTAAAAAAAACTTCACAGCTATACGTACAATAATAATAATTGTAAAATAATAATGAATTAGTCGAGCTCGATATCTGCATTAGTTACCCATGGGTGAGAGAATACTGTTTTCAAGTTATACCTGTTATCGCACTTCTGTTATCGCACTTCCGTCAAGTTCTGGGGGAAGGATTGGAGAAGTGAAATGCATGGGTTCCAGAGGGGTCGGCTGGAGAAAATGAAGGTGGGTGACGGGTCGTCTAGTGCCGGAAATGGAGGAATATTCGAGCCGGGAGCTGGTGGTGGTAGTGATGGTGGTGGCGGTAGTAGTGGTAGACGGCGGAGAGTGCTGTACTCCGGTATCCATGGGAGTAGATGTTTCGTCTGCTGTGGCCGTATAAGGTGCTGGTGCTGGTGCTGAATCCATTGCCAGGCGACGTGGTACTCGTTCCTCTCTGTGGGTTGGTCGAGTGACCCTTCTTGCAGATGGTGCTTGTGAGGTATAGGGATGATGAGCTGATGTCACTAGTAGAAAGCGGGCTTCGTAATTCGGAGCTGCATGGCTGGACATCAGTGCTGTGTGAAAAGCAACAGCAGCAGTGTCTGTGGCAAATTGTCCGAAGGTGGCAATGGAGGTAGTGGTGGTGCTTGTAGTAGTAGTAGCAGGAAAATATGGCGTGTATGGGTACATGGTTGTTGACTCAAGACCCAAGAGAGATGCAAAGAATGCTGGAAAATACAGATCGACACTGGAATACAAGCTGATCCACCTGCAGTGTGATGAAGCTGAAAAGCACCTCCCGAGGTGAGACCTCACTGATTTGCGTTTGTCCACCTGGCGAGTCCACAATTTTCAAGAGGCAATAAAACTCCGTGGCTGCTTGAAGTGTTGCAAACAGTCAGACGGCAAAGGATGTGCGTAGAGGCCACTGTGTAGGCTACTTGGAACCACCGGCAGTGCCAAGGCACTATGAGAGAATTTGTCTCATTACCAAAAATTGATGTCTGCCTGGCCATCAGATAATATAGATGTTGATTCTCATAGCGAACCTGAAATATTTGTCCTGAATGAGTAAATTTATAATACCAATATACTGTAGTTGGTCCGTAATTGGCCATTATAAATTTTCCAGCTAACTCATTCCTGGTAGCCAGTGTTTCGCCCCAGTGTGCTAAATTAGGCTCATCAGTTGGTAAATAGCACACCTACCAAGACGCATGGCTGAATTTCAAGTAGAGGAATTGGAACAATTAGCAGCGAAGGTTGGGTTGAAAATTTCTTTTGAGAAAACAGAAATGATGCCATTTTTACACGTTCACACTTCACAAAGTATGTCAAATAATACTCGGAAAATAAAGGTTGTAGATAAATTTAAATATCTTGGTGCAATTATAACTTGGAATGCTAATGAAAAAGCATCCATAGATAGTAGAACTTAAAAAATGAGAAGAGCACAAGAAACTGCCTGGCTGTGTTACAAGAAACAGTCTCCTTCGATTAATGCTAAATTTCAACATTATTTCTCCATCGTTGAGCCAGAAGCAACATGTGCAAGTGAAACATTATTTAAACTGAATACCCAAACAACAACAGACAAACTGCAGAAAGTTGATAGAAGAATTCTTCGGACAGTTATTAATAAAAAACACCATATTGATGGCCAGTGGAGACATTTACCAAATTCGGTACTTTACAAGGAAAGTGAATCGATCATTGGCACGATGCGAAAATAGACAATTGCATTCTTTGGACACTTATATGGCTTACTAAATACTAGTCTTCTGAAACAATTTTTTATTTCTTTTGAAATAGTAAAAAAAAACCATATTGTTTAAAGAAATACAAATGGATTTAGATGAATTGAAAATTATTGAAGATCAAATTGAAAACAGAGAAGAGAAAAGGATTCTAAACAAGTACACAAGACTATCACTGAAAATATCGCAGTGTAAGCAGTATGTTATATCTGCAGAAGAATGGGCTGCAAGATCATTTAGAATGAAGAAGTTTTGGGAAAGGAACAAGTTGTCAAGTGTCAAAAGCTGAACTTATACTTTGAAGACTTTCTTGTATAAGGCTTGATTTTGGTGCTCCAATGTGGGTGTAAACAGTGTAAATAAATAAATAAAGTTGAAGTAAAATATCACAAAAGGCAAGTGTTATGGTATGATACAAGGGTTTAAGTGTTTTAATGAGAACTGTTCTTGATATTAATAAGAAATATCTCAAGTTTCATTGACGGAGGAATGGATGTTGTAAAGTGTCTTCCCAGAATTCTCATGGAACTGGAGTGCGTATCGTAGAGAGAGGATAGGAATGGTAGGAGGGGGAGTATTCATTCCGGTGAAAGAAGAATTTGTAAGGTACGAAAAAGTTAAAGATGACAAACATGAAATTCTAGGTGTAGGTCTCATCTCTAAATATAATAGGCAACATGATGTCTTTGGAGTGTACAGACTGGGAAAGGGTAGTGCTTGTCACTGATTCAGAATTATTTGATAAGATAATCAGCAATGTAGGAAACGATATGGAAAGGAACATGATTGTAGCGGGTGACCTCAATTTACCAAATGTCAATTGGGAAGGTAATGCGAACGACAGGAAGCATGACCAACAAACGGCAAAAAAGTTAATGTGGGAAGGGCATCTGATTCAGAAAGTGATGGAACCAACTAGAGGGAAGAATATTCTGGATGTGGTGCTGGTAAAACCATATATGCTCTATGGAGAAACCAAAGTAAGAGAGGGTATTAGTGATCACGGAACTATTTTTGTCGTAGTTAAGAATAAATGTGGTAGAAAGGAAGGTATTAAAATTAGGACTGTTAAGCAGTACTGTATGGCTGATAAAACAGCCATGAGGGAGATTTTAAAAAGCAACTACGATCAGTGGAAAACGGTAAATAAAAATGTAAACAGACTCTGGGATGGGTTTAAAGCAGTTGTTGAGGAATGTGAAAACAGGTCTGTACCTTTAAAGGTGGTAAGGAATGGTAAAGATCTACTATATTATAACAGAGAATAAAGAGACTAAGAAGAAGGCGCAGGTTGGAAAGAAATAGTTAGAAATGGCTGTGGAAGTAAGGAGAAATTGAAGGAACTTACTAGGAAATAAAATGTAGCAAAGAAGTCAGCTAAGGATAACATGATGACAAGCATAATTGGCAGTTATACAAATTTTAGTGAAAAATGGAAGAGTATGTATAGGTACTTTAAGGCAGAAACAGGTTCCAAGAAGAACGTTCCAGAAATCATTAATGAACAAGGGGTGTGTGTATGCAAGGATCTTCAAAAGGCAGAAGTAATCAGTCAGCAGTATGTAAAGATTGTTGATAACAAGCATAATGTCCAGATAAAGGAGGTGACTAATACTAAAGAAGTATTAGAATTTACCTATGACAGCAATGATATTTACAGTAAGATACAAAAGTTAAAAACTAGAAAAGCAGCTGAAATTGATGATAAGGTTTCAGGGAATATACTAAAGACAATGGGTTGGGATACAGTACCATATCTGAAGTACTTATTTGATTATTTTTTGCATGAAGGAGCTATACCAAATGAATGGAGAGTTGCTATCATAGCCCCTGTGTATAAAGGAAAGGGTGATAGACATAAAGCTGAAAATTACAGGCCAGTCAGTTTGACATGCATTGCATGTAAGCTTTGAGAAAGCATTCTTTCTGATTATATTAGACATGTTTACAAAACTAACAAATAGTTTGACAGAAGGCAGTTTTGGGTTTAGGAAAGGTTATTCCACTGAAGCTCAACTTGTAGGATTCCAGCAAGATATAAGATATCCTGAATTCAAGAGGTCAAATGCACTGTATCGCGTTTGACCTATCTAAGGTATTTGATAGGGTAGATCATAGGAGACTACTGGCAAAAATGAGTGCAATTGGACTAGAACAAAGAGTGGTTGAATGCATGGCTCTGTTTCTAGAAAATAGAATCAGAGAATTAGAGTAAGCGAAGCTTTATCTGTCCCTGTATTAATTAAGGGGGGAATTCCTCCAGGCAGTATTATTGGACCTTTATGTTTTCTTATATGTAACAACTAGCTGATGTACCCGTGCTTCACTATGGGATTATACATTGTATACAGAATTCTAGGTTAGGTAGTGGACTGTACATGTTGTGAGCAAGATCTTATTAAATTGCATAGCTCTTAACGTTATTCTAGAAACGCGACAGGGAAGTCATCAAATGTCTTTTCTCATATGAAGACTAGGTTAGGGAATTTTCATTGTAATGGTTGGCCCGCTTGCCTACCATCAGTCACAATCAGGTTTGGGAGTTTTCATTATAATGGCAGACACTCCCTTTTATATCCTCAGAAAGACTGTGTTAGTGGTTTTTCCCAACTGAAATGAACAGGTCATTACAATAACGTCAGTAGGAATGTTTGGGTTAAATGCGATGCTTTCATATGAAATACTCGATCAAATGAAAAACCACACATATTCTCACTTTTAATGAACAGTACTATGCTGCCGATCTAACAGTCCAAAGTTCCAGAGCTGGAATGACCAAGCTGCAGACAGCCGTGATCTGTGAACAGACTTCGTCTTTCTTCGGCAGGGAGGGAGGGGGTGTCGAATAGTGGAGTGTTCCAGGGCAGAAACTATGCCCTTTTACTAATCTGTTTCCTAGGAGTACCCCATGAGTTGAAAATCTCAATTCACTACACTGGTGGTGGAAAAATCTGACTTGAGGGCAAATTTGTCCTCCAAGCCAGAGGAGAGACCCCCTCCCCCCTCTTCACTGCTAATTAGGAATAAAATGAATGTAGAATTTAATAAAAGTGCAGGGGAAGAAGCTTTTTTTTTTTTTAAGGAACAGCCCTTTCCTGTCCCATCGTCGCCGTAAGACCTATCTGTCTTGGTGCGGCGTAAAACAACTAGCAAAAAAAAAGTTTTCCTTTTATTTGCAGTATAGAATAATATAATTAGAATTTTAATGTAGAGATTTCTTTTCATAATTGTATTTTAGTTGAGATTTACTTGTCATTGTTTTAAAGTGGTGGCGAATAATTTGAAGAAGATAACTCTAGCTGGAATACTATGATGAACCAGTGTGTTACGTACCAGCAGTATCAGAAAGTGTATGAACCAGAGGAATGGCATGCTAAAGAAGGAAGTTTTCTAACTCCCCAGCTATTTCCTGCCAGTATTCAGTCAGGCTGTTATACTCAGTATGCAGCAGTAATCTCATCTATCGGAGTTGAGCGGCAGCATAAGAGACAAAGAACATCACAACAAACAATGGTCAATGTAATGTTATTGTGTTTCAATATTATGTGCTTTCAATATTGTAGGGCTTCACATTTAGTTTCCTTCTGACTCTAAAATACCACTCTTATCATAGTTGGTACATTAAAACTGAATAAAACATAATTGATCAGAAATTGTATTCTCTATAACTTTTGTTAGGTAGTACTTTTCAATAGGACCAATAACATAGGTATTCAAAAATTAAACTTTTAGGTGCCTTCCCCTAAACTGCAATTTCATCCAGGGTGAATAATATTGTTTATAGCTTAGACTGTAATTTCTTATTCCTTGACTCTATATACCAAATTTTATTATGTTTTTAAACCCATTTTCTCGTAGCTTGGCGTTGATATGGACTTAGCAATAAAAACACAAATTCATGAATGTCTGTGTTATAGCCGGTACAGTAAATATGTATAAGACATAAATGATTGGAAATTTAATTACATATAACTTTAGTTATGTAGTATTTATCGATGGGATCACTAATAATATAAATATTTGTGAATTAAATTTTAGGCCTTCCCCTAAACTACCATTTCACTCAGCGTGAATAAAATAATTTATAGCCTAGATTGTAGTGGCTCATCCCCCGATTTTACATACCGATTTTCATTAAAATCTCTTCAGCCGTTTTCTCGTGTTGCGTGTACATACAGATTGACAGACAGACAGAAATTACGGAAAAGTAAAAAGTGCATTTCCTTGTTACTGTGGACATGACCGATACTACTTCTTCTTCTTAATGTGCCATCTTCTAGCGAAGGTTGGCAGTCAACATGGTGGTCTCGAATTTGGATGCAGCGACATGGAACAGAGACATCATGTCCCACCCATACTAGTCTACGAGGTTCTTCATCCATAGAGTTCATTGTCTACCAGGACTCTACATCCTTCTATTCTTCCTTGTATAACAAGCTGCAGGATTCTGTACTTATCATTCTGCATTATATGGCCGAAGTATTCCAGCTTCTGCCTTTTAATGGTCAGCATGACTTCAGTCTTCTTTCCAAGTTGATCCAACACCTCCGAATTCCGGATTCTGTCTGTCCACGAAATGCGGAGCATCCGTCTGTACACCCACATTTCGAATGCTTCCAGTCTTTTGCAGAGGGCTTGAGTAAGTGTCCAGCCTTCCATTCCATAAAGTAACATGGGAAAGATGTGGGCACAGACCAGACGGAGCCTTAGGTTTAGTTGTAGGTTGCGGTTGTTGAGCAGTTTCTTCATCTGCATGAAGATGCTTCTTGCATGTTCAATGCGGACCCATATTTCTTGGCTGTAGTCCCATTTCTGGTTGAGGTAACATCCTAGATACTGGCATTGGTAAATTCTGACGATGGGTTCATTGTTGAGAGTGAGCTGCACATGGACGTCTTGCCGTTTACTGACAAGCATGAACTGGGTTTTCTTAATGTTTATCTTCAGTCCTCTGTTGTTACAAGCAACATTCACTTTGTATAATAATACTTGAAGGTCTTCTAGGTCTGCTAGCAATACCATGTTGTCAGCATAACGGAGATTGTTTAGACGTTCCCCATTGATAATGATGCCTATGGTAGACAGTTCTTCCAGAGCTTCTGCAAGGATAGCTTCTGAGTAAATGTTGAAGAGTAGAGGCGATAATACGCAGCCTTGTCGAATGCCACGACGGATGTCCATTTCTTCTGACAGGTTTTTCTCAATCTTGACTGCTGCTTTCTGACCCCAGTACAAGTTGGCAATAATCCGAATATCTCGGTCGTCAAGTCCGATGTTCTGCAGAATTTCCATCAACTTCCTGTGCTGGACTTTGTCAAATGCCTTTGCATAGTCTATGAAACATGCATAGACATTCTTGTTCATTTCCAAGCAATGCTGGACAAGTACTTGAATACAGAAAAGTGCATCTCTAGTCCCAAGACCATTCCTGAATCCAAACTGGGTTTCAGTTATCACTTGTTCACACTTAGCTCGAATTCTGCAATGAAATGATCTTTAAGAATATCTTTAGGATATGGCTCGTCAGACTGATGGTTCTGTGCTCTTCACATCATCTGGCGTTTGCCTTTTTGGGGAGAGTGATAAAAGTGGACCTAAGCCAGTCTTCTGGAATTACTCCAATTAAGTAGATTTTGTTGAATAGCTCTGTCAGAATACTGATACCATTACAGTTAAAATTGAAATAATTGATAAAGAGATATTCAGTACAAAAGAATAAGAAATGTAGTGAATTACATTCCGATTTAATAATAGGTAGAAATGGTACTGTTCTAAGAATTCTATAGGAGCACAATTACTTATTCAATTATATTGAATTGTATTATATTTATCTATATACTTACTTTCCCGCGACCGAGGAAAATTACTGGATCTTCAAGCTATTCTCCATTTTACTTTGGCATTTGAAACCACAGTGCCTGATGTTGAATGTGTCACGCTGATCACCGGGAGCTGGCAAGTTGCTTCAATGGATCTACTCGTCTTCAGCTCCTGCACGATTATGGATCTTCGTACGTGTTCGATTGTGATGTGTCTTTATGCCTGACAGTATTTAAAAACTGGCTCATTTAACCGTTCTCCATTATTTGTAAACATTGTGGGACTTTACCTAGCGCTGCATGTGCCATGCTGCCGCTCAGAGAATTGCGCACTGTTTTCTTTTGAGTGATTTGGATTTTACTTCTTCTAAGTTTTACAGTGTCTACCCCCATTTCATTTTTATATCGCCTCTTCTACTGATCCAATGCATTGTTTTTCGTCTTAATCGGCTGATGATGAACTGGACTAGGGTAGAAACTGGTACCATTTTTACCTATTATTAAATGGGAATGTAATTCACTACATTTCTTATTCTTTTGTATTGAATAGGTTGAATCTCTTTATCAATTATTTCAATTTGAACTGTAATATTCTTCAATACGGAACAATGATTTTTTTAACTTTAAATATTGATACCATTGTCGTCCAGGAGTGTGAGGAGTTCTGCATGCACTTCATCAGGTCCAGGGGCCTTTCCATTCTTCGTTTGGCAGATGACACGCCTCACCTCATCCTTCAAAATGGCAGGACCTGTGTTTGCCTCGTTCACACCATGTTCGTTAGGTCTATCATCATTGAACAGTTCTTCTATATATGACTTCCAGACCCTGAGTTTGTCAGTGATGTCAGTCACAATGCGGTTGTTCTTATCCACCAGAACATGATGCCCTCTATTACGATATAACCCAAGGCACTCCTTTATTTTTTTATTTTTTTTGTAGATTAAAAGTGTCATTCTTTTGCTGCAGGATTTCCACCTCTTGATATCTTTCTGTCATCCACTGTTCTTTTGCAGTCACAATCTTCCTCTTCATTTCTTTGTGCACTTGGTTGTATTTATTTATCTCTCGGTTTTTCCATTTCCACCGCTCATCCATGAGTTCCAGTATCTCATCGATGACCGATACAGAAATGCCATTCCTTTCGAATTCTGAACAATGTACAAAAAGAAGTGGAATCAGAGATAAGGCTTTTTGTACATGATGTTATTCTGTACAGAGTAGTAAATAAATTACAAGATTGTGAGCAACTGCAAAATGACCTTGATAATGTTGTGAGATGGACAGTAGGCAATGGTATGATGATAAACGGGGTTAAAAGTCAGGTTGTGAGTTTCACAAATGGGAAAAGTCCTCTGTTTTAATTACTGCGTTGATGGTGTGAAAGTTTCTTTTGCGGATCATTGTAAGTACCTAGGTGTTAATATAAGGAAGGATCTTCATTTGGGTAATCACATAAATATTACTGTAAATAAAGGTTACAGATCTCTGCACATGGTTATGAGTGTATTTAGGGGTTGTAGTAAGGATGTAAAGGAGAGAGCATATAAGTCTCTGGTAAGACCGCAACTAGAGTATGGTTGCAGTGTATGTGACCCTCACCAGGATTACTTGATTCAAGAACTGGAGAAAATCTAAAGAAGAGCAGCTCAATTTGTTCTGGGCGATTTCCGACAAAAGAGTAGCATTACAAAAATGTAGCAAAATTTGGGCTGGGAAGATTTGGAAGAAAGGAGGCAAGCTGCTCGACTAAGTGGTATGTTGCAGGTTATAAACTTCATTTTCCTTGTCCGTACTGAAGATCTACTTGTGATACAATTCCTTTAGATTTGCCAATTGCCACCTTTTTCAATACAATATTGTATTATTGTATCAATAATATTATTGTATTATTGTATCAATAATATTATTGTATTGAAAAGGTGGCAATTGGCAAATCTAAAGGAATTGTATCACATAAGTGGTATGTTCCGAGCTGTCAGTGGAGAGATGGTGTGGATTGATATCGGTAGACGAATAAGTTTGAGTGGTGTCTTTAAAAGTAGGAAAGATCACAATATGAAGATAAAGCTGGAATTCAAGAGGACAAATTGGGGCAAAAATTTGTTTATAGGAAAGGGAGTTAGGGATTGGAATAACTTTCCAATTCCTTTGCAATCATTTAAGAAAAGTCTAGGAAAATGACAGATATGGAATCTGCCACCTAGGCGACTGCCCTAAAAGCATATTAGTATTGATTGATTGATTGATTGATTGATTGATTGATTGATTGATTGATTGATTGATTGACTGATTGACCGACCGACCGATATGGAGTTATATAGAGAAGAAATGGGAACTCCAATAGATGATCACTGATAACCCAGGACCATTACAAGTAATGAAAATCATTTTCTCCATACTCCATATTGAAAGAATCTTGATTGATAATAATATAAGAAATTTATTTTAACTCAACCTATTCAATACAGTACAAGATGTTAACGTATTAGTTAAACATCGTTAAAAATAGTTGAGACATGTTTCGCCCCTTCTGTGGGGCATCATCAGTCATATCAAATACCTCAAAATTCTACCAGACGTCTGGTTGGAATATTATAAAAAATATGTTGCATGAGTGAATACATTTTGTTGATGATAAGATCTTGTAAATGTTTTTTAATGTATTCACTCATGCAACATGCTTTTTATAATTTTCCAACCAGACGTCTGGTAGAATTTTGAGGTATTTGATATGACTGATGATGCCCCACAGAAGGAGCGAAACATGTCTCAACTATTTTTAACAAAGTTTAACTAATACGTTAACTTCTTGTACTGTATTGAATAGGTTGAGTTAAAATATATTTCTTATATTATTATAAATCAACCCAGGACCAGACAGATGAAGTCTGTGAATGAAAACAATGATTGATGTTGGCAGATAGATGCATCAAAGACAAGTATTATCCTTTGTTTTCCTTTTATTTCCAATATAGAATAATATAATTAGAATTTTAATATAGAGATATTTTTTCATAATTGTGTGTTAGTTGAGATTTACTTATCATTGTTTTAAAGTGGTGACGAATAATTTGAAGAAGATAACTCTATGTGCATATGAAAATTTTTGCAACATCAAAAATGGTATTTAAATAGACTACATGTACAACAGCTGATTGAATTTATATTTCTTTGAGAAGTAATTATGATATAGGGCCATGATATTTTATGATCGATGTTTATATTGACAGTGAGATTATGAATAATATCAAGATGATGTTAAAAATAATGCTTTTAGTGGATATGAGTTATTCGGTTATGTGCACTTCGTTATGTGAATTACAATCAGTGATGGTACGGTCATTCATGTTAAACATGTTGTTAGAATGAAAGAATCGTCGCCGTAAGACCTATCTGTGTTGGTGCGACGTAAAGCCCATAGAAAAAAAGAAAAGAATGAAAGAATATATGTGTACCTTGTAACTGGAGATATGTTGAATAGATATGATGAGAAGATAAGTTATGATAATTGAATGATTTTCTTTTACATCAGGGTACAAATAGTTACGAATTATAGAAGGCTGCTTAATGAATTTTCACAATATAGTGAGTGGTACACCTGCCCCTATTTTTCCCCGAACATATTGTAACAGGAACGCCCGTACTTCAGTTTATCGGAGAGCATGAGGAACGACAAGGCGTGTACGGCCCATGCTAAGAGAGTGAGAGAGAAGGGTAGTGAAAAAAAAATTCATGATTAAGTGGATCCTTCAGTTTATTCAATAGATATGCAAAGAATTATGTCACCTTTTACAGCTGAATCGTGGAGTTGTCCCTGAAGGCGTGGAGAGGACGTCGTCCTGCGGCGGCTGCGTCGTTTTGCGGTCGGCGTCGGCGTTGTCTTCCCTCGTTGGTGTTTTCTCTGTATTAGTGTTGATGACTCGAACCTGAGGCAGGAACGGGGAAATGTGGAGCTTCCACATTGGACGTCATGGGACACTGGTGTGACACTTCTCTTAGGCGAAGCACGCCGAAATAGTTCCACAGTCAATGATGTTGAACGCACTTTAGCAGCGAGGATAAAGTTAGAGTCACAGTTCCACGAGGATAAGATGGAAGGAATTATCGTATTTGGAATAATAAACAAACGAAAACAATCTAGGACCTTCCGAGGTGCAGTGATTAAGCACTTCATAAAGAAAATTAAATTTACCGGGTACAGTCTCTGCACTGTACTCCATCAGCACAATACACTTGTTGAAATAAATGACAGTCCAAGTTCTATTACGTCGTAATTTTTAGAAGATTATCACTGGCACTTAAGATCATACGTGATTCTGAACAGGTTATGATGGGAATTGGCATGGTTCCTCGGAAAGAAATCACGATACTGCATTCCACTGTCTTTAAGAGGGAATGTTGGCACAGTTTATTATGAACACAGTTCAACGGATAGACACAGTCTTTAAATGAAATGAAGGTTGGCACAGTCTATGCTAGAAACACTGTCGCTGTTCTCACACAGTCTTTAAATGAAATCAAGGCTGGCTAGAAACACTATCGCTGTTTTCACACAGTCTTTAAATGAAATTGAGATTGGCACAGTTTATGCGAGAACACAGTCTTTAAATGAAATTGAGGTTGGCTAGAAACACTATAGCTGTTTTCACACAGTCTTTAAATGAAATCAAGATTGGCACAGTTTATGCGAGAACACAGTCTTTAAATGAAATTGAGGTTGGCTCAGTTTATGCGAGAACACAGTCTTTAAATGAAATTGAGGTTGGCTAGAAACACTATCGCTGTTTTCACACAGTCTTTAAATGAAATCAAGGCTGGCTAGAAACACTATCGCTGTTTTCACACAGTCTTTAAATGAAATCAAGGCTGGCTAGAAACACTATCGCTGTTTTCACACAGTCTTTAAATGAAATTGAGGTTGGCACAGTTTATGCTAGAAACACAGTCTTTAAATGAAATCAAGGCTGGCTAGAAACACTATCGCTGTTTTCACACAGTCTTTAAATGAAATTGAGATTGGCACAGTTTATGCGAGAACACAGTCTTTAAATGAAATTGAGGTTGGCACAGTTTATGCGAGAACACAGTCTTTAAATGAAATTGAGGTTGGCTAGAAACACTATCGCTGTTTTCACACAGTCTTTAAATGAAATCAAGGCTGGCTAGAAACACTATCGCTGTTTTCACACAGTCTTTAAATGAAATCAAGGCTGGCTAGAAACACTATCGCTGTTTTCACACAGTCTTTAAATGAAATTGAGGTTGGCACAGTTTATGCTAGAAACACAGTCTTTAAATGAAATCAAGGCTGGCTAGAAACACTATCGCTGTTTTCACACAGTCTTTAAATGAAATCAAGGCTGGCTAGAAACACTATCGCTGTTTTCACACAGTCTTTAAATGAAATTGAGGTTGGCACAGTTTATGCTAGAAACACAGTCTTTAAATGAAATCAAGGCTGGCTAGAAACACTATCGCTGTTTTCACACAGTCTTTAAATGAAATTGAGATTGGCACAGTTTATGCGAGAACACAGTCTTTAAATGAAATTGAGGTTGGCACAGTTTATGCGAGAACACAGTCTTTAAATGAAATCAAGCCCACGGAGAAAGCTTTTAACACGAACGTTCTGAACTCAAGTATACAGCCGGACCGAGTGACGAATTATGTCGCGACGTGCTTACTCGCACACACTCACTGAACTCACGGCTTACTGCCGACTTCCCTCACTCTCTGCCTACTGCACACTGCACACATTCTGCCTTACCCCAGGCTGGCGACTCGCTTATATTGCCGAAGGCCGGTGGGCGTGGCTACACATGTGGGCCCCAAGAAAATTTTATATCTTGGCCATCTTCACACCGATTGACATGAAATTTCGGCTAGCAGCGTTCATTATTCCTGCCTGCAAGGTGACATTATTGAAATATTGAGATTATATTTCGTTCATGCAGCAATGCTATGGAACACGAAGGAACCTTCTGCGTGACGTCGCTTGTCCTTGGCCGGTGTTCTAGAACATCGCGAGCTTGCTTGCAGTTCCCACTATGCCTGTGCGCTCGGCACAAGTTTTAAATGCTTACGGCCGGGTGTTAGCGAGCTCCACTTAATAAAAGAATGAAACGTGAATGCTCGTAGGGCGTTCCCGTTTCATCTCCCCCCCTGCTCGGGAAAAAGAAAATTGCTGGGCGATTTTCTTTTCGCTCATCTCCTAGTAAAGTATTTCTTGAGATTGGCTGAGTTGAAGATTCCCTCAACGTCGCTATCTGCCCTTCCTACTTCGTAGGCACCATTATCTAGTGCGGTAAGTATCCTGAAGGGTCCTATGAATAAGGGACAAAATTTGGCGTAAATTCCCTGGTCGGGGTGCGAAACTGCAGGCTTGCGTATTAATACTAGGTCATCCACTTGTAAGGGTTGTCGAAACTTGTGATGTCGTAACTTCTTTTCTCGGATTTGAGCAGCATGTCGTAATTGCCGAAGTGCCTTGGTAATGCGAGCTTGTTGGCTCACCGCTGCATCAGGTTGATCAGGCAAAACTCGATCCCAAGGTCTGTCAGGAGTGAGGCCTTTATGTACACTCAAAGGGATGTCCTGAATAGACTCATGCATGGTGGTATTGACGATCCTTTGCATAATGGGCAGAACTTCAACCCACTTCCAATGCTGTTGTCCGCAATACAATCTACAGAATCTGGCAATTTCTCGCATAACCCGTTCGGCTGGGTTGGCTTCCGGGTGTCGGATGGAGTTCATGATATGCCTTATCTCAAGTTCTTCCAGTGCAACTTGGAATTCCATGGAGGTAAACTGACTTCCATGGTCTGTTAAGAGAAATTCCGGCTTGCCCATCTCGGGAATGATGTTTCGACGAATCCTGCGGAGAATGTTCCCGGTGTTTGCCTTCTGAATTGGAAGCAACATAGTGTATTTAGAAAATGCATCTATGGTGACAACAGTGTATCTATTGGCACGTAACGCCTTGGACAAAGGTCCATATAGGTCCATTGCGAAGATCTGGCCAGGTTTTTCAGGTATTAAAGGTCGTGGATATTCCCGGAGGAGCCTGTTATTGGGCTTGATCCTTTGACAAATATCACAAGTCCTAATGGTGTTACGGATGTCACGGCGTAAGTATTCCCACGTAAACCTTTCTCTAATCAGGTTTAGGACCTTGTCCGTACCGGCGTGTCCAGAAATGGAATGGCAATGCCATATAATAGTAGTCCTTATTCGAGGAGGGGCATAAATATGATCTGTTGTTCTAGCGAGGTCGACGTACTTGTGAAGTAGGCCATCATGGTAGCAAATTTTTGAGCTATCCTAGATATACGAGGATACTCGTCGTCGTCTTGAGGGATAAATCCTTTAAAAAAAGGAATCAGCTCATGGCTTAGAGGATCTCTTCCTTGAGCTTGCGCTAGATACTTTAGTCGTCGCAAGAACTCTTCATCTTCATCATTCATGACTTCAATCGCATGGATCGAAACCTCATCTGTCGGATTCCGACTTAATGCGTCGGCTAGGATATTTTTCCTTCCGGGCCTGTGAACAACAGTGATATCAAATTGCTGTATAAACAGCGCCCATCGGGTTATCCGTTCGCTTGTAATGTCTGACTTGAGAATAAATGTCAGTGCTTGATGATCTGTGCAAATAATCACCGGATATCCAAAGATTATTTTCTTCCAGTAAATGAGAGAATGTACTACGGCAAGGGCTTCTAACTCTGTTATCGTATAAGCCTTTTCATGGGGTCTCAACTTGCGGCTCATGAACGAGAGAAAGATGCGAACTTCAGGTTCCCTTGGATCAATTTGGAAAAGAGCTGCACCGATCCCTATGCGGCTGGCATCACATTCAATATAAAAGGGTAGCTCGTAATTAGGATAGGCCAGTTGAACATTGTCTTTCAACATCTGTTTGGTCGCCACAAATGCTTTATCGCAGACATCAGTCCACTTCCACCTGTTGTTCTTCCTCAATAACTGTTGCAGGGGTGCTACCGTTTCAGTAAAATTAGGGCAATGCTGCGCGAAGAACTGGCAGAGGCCTAAGAATTGCCTGATGTGTTTCATTCTTGTGGGTTTGGGAAATTCTAGAATACATTGAATCTTAGCCTGATTGGGCTTGATCTCATTCCCTCCAATAAGATGGCCTAAAAACAAAACTTCAGTTTTGAAAAACTGGCTTTTCTTGGCGTTAATTTTAAAGTTCTTGGTCTGTAATTCCTCCAACACTTATGAACATCTCGTACATGTTGTTCCAGGGACTCGGACGCGATGATGATATCGTCCACATAAATGGTGGTGATTGCCTTTACTTCATCGGAGAGTTGTTCCTCTAAGGCTCTGATAAGAACTGCACCAGAGTTCTTAATGCCAAAAGGGAGTCTATTAAAGGCATAAGTGACATTATCAAAGATGAATCCGGTAAATTTCCGACTATCTTCATCCAATAAAATGTGAAAATATGAAGAAGCCATGTCCATAGCAGAAAATACTTTCATGTTATGAAATCTCCTAATTACATCCCGGAGTAGGGGAGGGTGGTCATATTCTAGCACCAGCATATCGTTCAAAGCCCTCGCATCGAGGCATATGCGCAGATTACCATTTGGTTTTCTTGCTATAGCCAGAGGATTAATGTAAGGTGTGACGCATTTTGATATGATTCCATCATTCTCCATCTGTTTAATGATGACCCGAGCTTCTTCCAAGTACTTCATGGGTATCGGATAAGGCCGTTTCTTATAAGGTGAAGTGTCAGTAACATCTAAGTGGTGCTTGAAACCCTTAATGACTCCAGGTTTCTCGGAAAATACATCTGGAAACTTCTTGAAAAGCTCTTGGATTGCCTTTGTTACTTCATCATCATCGTAATCTGGGCTTTCAGCTACATTGGCGTAAAGCGTGAAGTTGTAGTCGTCCTCGTTCAACTCATCATCGATAATGGACGCCATCTGGTCCTCTACGGGTCCCACTTCCTCGGGTCGCCCCTCTTCGTGGACGCTTTCTTCGACAGGCGGAGCCTCGCTCATCTTGCCTTCTACTATGTCCACCGGGGTCTCACATTCCGGATTCTTCACGTCATTATAAGTAACCAACTGTAGCCCTACAGATTCGACGTGGAAAAATTTAATCACATTAGCGGGATAATCAATGATTCCCCCATGTTGAATGAGAAAGTCTGATCCAAGGATTAAGTCAAATTTCATTTGCGTCAAAATCAAAAATAGATGTTGGAACTTAACACCACCAATTTCTAACTCAAGAAACGCTTGGAATTTACATTTAATAGCTTTGTCAGGAACTATGCCTTTAACCTTAACTTGACCAACCGGCAAGATGGAGATGTAGGTCGTCTCCTGTGCCACATCTATTACTTTCTGCGAAATTAGTGAGGCTTGCGATCCTGAGTCTACTAAAGAGTGGACAATCATATTGCCTAACTTAATGATAATGATCGGTAAGCCGCGTTGTATCTGAGGCTGTCGTGGTGTTGAATCCTCATATAGTAAATCTGCATCCTCTAAATACCAATGGTTAATGAGTGCGCTACATACTACTTCTCCTCCCTCCGGGTTTTCAGGCAATCTCTTTATTGCTTCGACAAAGTTTTTTTTTGGTACCCGTAGCTCTTGGATCCATTTCCGTTCTCTCATTTCTTCTCTGCATCTCTGCCTGGTATTCCAAAGAAGCTGCACCAGGTAAGCCCTCTTCCCTGTTCTTATTCCTTACATATTCCGTAGTCTCTCTCCAACGTTTCTCTAATTCTTCCCGCTGGGAGTTCCTATTATCATTGGGTTGGTTAGCTGCCTGTCTCCATGAAGGTCCAGGTTGAAACTTAGCCCTCCCTTTGTAGGGACGATTCCTAGATCTTCTGTACCGAAACGGAATATCTCGGCGAGTTTCTCTTTCTTCTCGCGGTTCTGGATTTACTTGAACCGGAGTCTTCATTTCCGTAAAGTTGGTTGTAGTTTCTTTGGTTCGACCTGCTTTTGCTGCGCTCTGGGTGTGCGCAGTATCGAGTCTCCTCAGGACATCATCGAGCTGCTCCAAGTCCTGGACGTTTGCTGCCACCAATATTTCCTGAACATTTGGTGGAAACTGCAGCGTTATGACCTGAATAAGTTCTTGCTCCGGTAAAGGAGGGTCGAAAAACTGCATCTTTTTAAGCTGAGATGTAAGATAATCTGAATATCGCGAGGAATTAACGGATGTGTTATACTTTCTGGAGTATAATTGAAGCTTTATCAGGTGCTGAGCCTCAGCACTCCAAAATCGTCTAAGTAAGGCTTCCTTAAACTCTTCGTAAGTGTTAATACTGAATTTAAAAGCGGTAAACCACATTAACGCCTTGCCTTCTAACAATCGAGACGCTATTCATAAACGACGGTCGGTCTTAACGTGATTTTCTTGAAAGAACTCTTCGAGGTTGAGGAGAAACTCCTTAGCAGTATACTCCTCCTTCCCCGAAAATTTGGCTGGTTTTTCCTCAGTTATTTTAAAAACTGTGGAAACATTCATGGATTCTCCACTAGTGTTGTGAAGGCTAGATGATGAAACATCCTGTTCGATTTGCGATACTTTGCTGTTGAGAGCTTCTATACCTCCTTGGAGTTCAAGTTTTAGGGTTTTAATTTTCCCCTGTACGGAATTCTCAATTTCCTTGACCTCCTTTTCTATGTCGGTCTTGACTTCTGCTACATCGCGACAAATACGAGTAATCTGCGTGTGAGCGTTATCTAACTGAGTCTTGACACGTTTATCGGCCTCTTCTTGCTGACTTTTCAGAAGAGTAATTTCGTTTCCCAACTTCATGAAATTATTTTTAACAGATTCATGAAGTTTGTCTTGAATAGAAGCGATTTTAGTTTGCGCAAGAGATAATTGAGCATGGGACTCTTGAAATTCTTCCTTTAAGCTTTCTACTTCTTTAAGGACTTCCTGAGAAGAAGACGGGAAAGCAAGTTTTAAGTCCTCCGCCACTTGTGATTTTATATCTTGCTTAATGGTTTCTAAGTCACGTGTTAATCTTTCATTTATTTCCGTAAACTTAGAATCCATTCTTTTGTTAGATTCTTTAAATCGTTCTTCAATTTCGGCACCTGCACTATTGAGCCTACGTTCCAAATTATTATTAACTTCTGCAAACTTTTGATCAACAGATTCTGTCAATTTTACAATGTTGGCATCATTAGCCTCCCTTAGTTGAGTGATATTACGATTAGTTACTTCATTAGCCTCCCTTAGTTGAGTGATACTACGATTAGTTACTTCATTAGACTCCCTAAGTTGACCTATACTAGCCTTAGTGGCTTCCAGGGCCGCGTTAGATTCTTTAAGTTGAGCTCCTAAAGTGTTATTAGATTCAGCAATCCTACGCCCGAGATTAGTGTTACTTTCCGTAATCCTGTCATTTAGACTGATTTTTAAAGCCTCAATGGCAGCTAGTATATTTTCCATATTAATGTCGTTATTTTCACAAAATGCAGAAAATACAATCATTCACCTCGTACGTAAAATCACCATTATTGTCCAATGGTAAAGTTCAAAATTTCACCAACACAAAATATCAAACACTTGTGCATAAAATTAAATATCACCATTATTGTCCAATGGTAAAGTTCAATGTTTCACTGACATAAATATCAAAAATTTATATGAGACTGTGCATAAATATTATGCCTGAAATGTTTTACATAACAAGAGAAAGAGAAAGAAAAAAAAAACACTTGTGCCATAAACGTAATCAGAGTTCTGTGCCAAAAGTTTAAAATTTCGTCAAAGTCATTGAATTGATCTTCGTAAAATTTTAACACATTCACTGAACTGGAATTAACGTATGTACTATGCACTTTTATTTGAATTGATAAGTTAAGATATCACTGATTTCAAAGTTAATTTTTATCACTTTACTCTCTTTAATCTGGCCCCAACGTCACGGGTGCCACTATTCACTACCTTCTCTCTGTAACAGGAACGCCCGTACTTCAGTTTATCGGAGAGCATGAGGAACGACAAGGCGTGTACGGCCCATGCTAAGAGAGTGAGAGAGAAGGGTAGTGAAAAAAAAATTCATGATTAAGTGGATCCTTCAGTTTATTCAATAGATATGCAAAGAATTATGTCACCTTTTACAGCTGAATCGTGGAGTTGTCCCTGAAGGCGTGGAGAGGACGTCGTCCTGCGGCGGCTGCGTCGTTTTGCGGTCGGCGTCGGCGTTGTCTTCCCTCGTTGGTGTTTTCTCTGTATTAGTGTTGATGACTCGAACCTGAGGCAGGAACGGGGAAATGTGGAGCTTCCACATTGGACGTCATGGGACACTGGTGTGACACTTCTCTTAGGCGAAGCACGCCGAAATAGTTCCACAGTCAATGATGTTGAACGCACTTTAGCAGCGAGGATAAAGTTAGAGTCACAGTTCCACGAGGATAAGATGGAAGGAATTATCGTATTTGGAATAATAAACAAACGAAAACAATCTAGGACCTTCCGAGGTGCAGTGATTAAGCACTTCATAAAGAAAATTAAATTTACCGGGTACAGTCTCTGCACTGTACTCCATCAGCACAATACACTTGTTGAAATAAATGACAGTCCAAGTTCTATTACGTCGTAATTTTTAGAAGATTATCACTGGCACTTACGATCATACGTGATTCTGAACAGGTTATGATGGGAATTGGCATGGTTCCTCGGAAAGAAATCACGATACTGCATTCCACTGTCTTTAAGAGGGAATGTTGGCACAGTTTATTATGAACACAGTTCAACGGATAGACACAGTCTTTAAATGAAATGAAGGTCGGCACAGTCTATGCTAGAAACACTGTCGCTGTTCTCACACAGTCTTTAAATGAAATCAAGGCTGGCTAGAAACACTACCGCTGTTTTCACACAGTCTTTAAATGAAATTGAGATTGGCACAGTTTATGCGAGAACACAGTCTTTAAATGAAATTGAGGTTGGCTAGAAACACTATAGCTGTTTTCACACAGTCTTTAAATGAAATCAAGATTGGCACAGTTTATGCGAGAACACAGTCTTTAAATGAAATTGAGGTTGGCACAGTTTATGCGAGAACACAGTCTTTAAATGAAATTGAGGTTGGCTAGAAACACTATCGCTGTTTTCACACAGTCTTTAAATGAAATCAAGGCTGGCTAGAAACACTATCGCTGTTTTCACACAGTCTTTAAATGAAATCAAGGCTGGCTAGAAACACTATTGCTGTTTTCACACAGTCTTTAAATGAAATTGAGGTTGGCACAGTTTATGCCAGAAACACAGTCTTTAAATGAAATCAAGGCTGGCTAGAAACACTATCGCTGTTTTCACACAGTCTTTAAATGAAATCAAGGCTGGCTAGAAACACTATCATTGTTTTCACACAGTCTTTAAATGAAATTGAGATTGGCACAGTTTATGCGAGAACACAGTCTTTAAATGAAATTGAGGTTGGCACAGTTTATGCGAGAACACAGTCTTTAAATGAAATCAAGGTTGGCTAGAAACACTATCGCTGTTTTCACACAGTCTTTAAATGAAATCAAGGCTGGCTAGAAACACTATCGCTGTTTTCACACAGTCTTTAAATGAAATCAAGGCTGGCTAGAAACACTATCGCTGTTTTCACACAGTCTTTAAATGAAATTGAGGTTGGCACAGTTTATGCTAGAAACACAGTCTTTAAATGAAATCAAGGCTGGCTAGAAACACTATCGCTGTTTTCACACAGTCTTTAAATGAAATTGAGATTGGCACAGTTTATGCGAGAACACAGTCTTTAAATGAAATTGAGGTTGGCACAGTTTATGCGAGAACACAGTCTTTAAATGAAATCAAGCCCACGGAGAAAGCTTTTAACACGAACGTTCTGAACTCAAGTATACAGCCGGACCGAGTGACGAATTATGTCGCGACGTGCTTACTCGCACACACTCACTGAACTCACGGCTTACTGCCGACTTCCCTCACTCTCTGCCTACTGCACACTGCACACATTCTGCCTTACCCCAGGCTGGCGACTCGCTTATATTGCCGAAGGCCGGTGGGCGTGGCTACACATGTGGGCCCCAAGAAAATTTTATATCTTGGCCATCTTCACACCGATTGACACGAAATTTCGGCTAGCAGCGTTCATTATTCCTGCCTGCAAGGTGACGTTATTGAAATATTGAGATTATATTTCGTTCATGCAGCAATGCTATGGAACACGAAGGAACCTTCTGCGTGACGTCGCTTGTCCTTGGCCGGTGTTCTAGAACATCGCGAGCTTGCTTGCAGTTCCCACTATGCCTGTGCGCTCGGCGCAAGTTTTAAATGCTTACGGCCGGGTGTTAGCGAGCTCCACTTAATAAAAGAATGAAACGTGAATGCTCGTAGGGCGTTCCCGTTTCAATATACAACCATCTAGGAATTATGTGTCTCTTAGTCCTATCTTATGTAACATCTTACAGCAATTTTATGTGCAGTTAGCCCAATGTAGACTTTTCCTCACAATGAAAAAATGGTACAAGGGGCAGTAAGTGAGGACCATCTCAAAAACACTTTACCATTGTGGAAACTTACACCATAGTATTACTACCGTTAGAGCATTCATTGAAGGCATTAAACTGGACCATACTGCTGTACCACGTCAGTAACTTTTTGAAGTGAGAACTGTTGCTCTCCTCGTGGATACTGACTTATAAGGGTTAATCTTTCATGCTGGAAGTAGCTGCATGGAATTCTACATGGTAGATGTACCTGGATAAACTACTTGGAACAGTGAAGGTTCAAACCCTTCTTAAGTCATGACTTTATAAATGTTAATTTTGTACTCGCCTAGGCACCTTTCATGAAGAATTGACTTTTCTGAACTCTCAGATATTCTTCTAATGAAGTTATAATGAATATCGCCACATAAGCACCGACTACGGACAAATGCATGATGAATACCACGTGAAACATTATGCTGGACTTGTTCAACCAAGTCATAGATATATTCTCTATGCATAGGGAATGGTTGCAACTATCTGGGCTTAAGAGAGAGATGATTCTTTAGCACACTGTGGTGTCTGCAGCAAGGTAAACCTGTCTGCACATGTGAGTTCAGAACTTGCAACATATAAGATAAGTTCCAAGCCATAGCCTGTGTTATTTCATTGGTACATAGTTATGAGACCTACTCTTCATTGCCTGGAATGGCTACATAGTACTAATCGCAGCCACCATGTGATCTTTTTCAGGGATCAGAGTTTGACTCTATGTACGAGCTTTTAAATATTATTTTTATATTATACTTTTACAGACATTCTTAACCCTCTACTTGAAAGACCTCTCTTAATAACACTTAGAGTAAGACCAGTCTCGGAGACTGGGCTTATTTAACTACTGACACCACGTAAAATCCAGGTATGTTTAGTTGATGAATATAATCCATAAAAATCACATTTTACAATCAATTAGTACACTCTAAGGGTATTAACAGGTAGAGAAAATAGTCACAATTGCAAACTTCAAGCTCAAGGTTACTGGAAAAGTACAGTGTTATTTTACAAATTATTTTTATGGTGATATTATCCTTTCACTCCAACACAATTAGCACTGTAACTGACAACAGTTACCTAGATCTTACGAACAAGGTCGGCAGATTTTGAAAGAACATTCCAAACATATTGCTTTTCTACATCTAATGCACTTGTACACCGTTTTCCTCTTCTTCTGGTATGGACACGTGCTGCAAGTCTTCCTCTTCTCAAGTCGGTCAGTTATAGTGCCTGCTGCAATAGACAGGTCATCTTTGAGGTTAAGGACTTCTCGAATACTTTTCCTCAATTTAAGTGGGAAGTTTGGTATGGAAACTCGTTCGGCAAGATGAGGTTTCACCATTTCCATCCCAAGTTCATGAACAAGTCAAACCTCTTCACAGTTTTGTTCCCTGAGTAGCACAAGTATAGAATATAGCTATTGACCATAGCTGTACTGAACAAAGAAAAGAATACTGCCATGGGCCATCGCCGGGTTCTTCTGTTAGATTAATAATTTGCGCACTTCATGTCAAGTGTATCCACACCAGATTTAGTTGCATTGTAGTAACTGTTGATTTCTTGCATTCCATTTTCCTCTTCACATCTGCTGTGATGCATTGATGAAATGAAGATTACAGTTCTATTCTTCTTTGGAACAATAGACAACAGTGTCAAGTCCTTAGATAATCCATACATAGTGGAATTAACCTTTATTGAAGGTGATGGCTGGAATTCCTTAGGAATTTCTCTTTTGTTTTTTCTCACAATTCCCACGTATGATAGTCCCCGATTTTTTTTGAAACGTTTGCCAATTCCACAGTAGAAAACCAATTGTCTCCTGTTATATTGCGGTTGCTTTTCTGCACAACCTTTGTAACTCTCCAGACAGACTGCGTTGGCTTTCCTAATTTACGTTCTTCACCTGTAAGACCTATCCCATCAGAATCTTTACCTGTATAAATATAGGGATTATACAGGTATGAACACTTAGCATCTGTTAAGCACACTACCTTTATTCCATATTTTCCTGGTTTCTTTGGCATGTATACTTTAAATGGACATCTACCCCTGAATGGTATAAGCATCTCGTCGACACAAACGTTTTCTCCCAGGACGAACAACTTTTGGCAGTTGCCCAAAAATTTCTCGAAGAATGTGGAGATTGGAGCCGCGCGATCTGTCTTCCTCCTGCTTTCTCTGTCTCTAGAGCTGTCGAAACGCAGAGCGAGTAGAAGGATCTCAGACCTCTTCACTGACATTGTACACCGAAAAATTGGACGTCCTGATGGTCCAGTAGAAAACAAAGAGTGCATACTCTCATGGCCTGACTTGAAAATGGAAGATAATGCCAGTAATCCAAGAAGAGCTTTAATTTCAACAGATTTGATGGATTTTGTATTTTTACCCCATAGGTTTGATAGTTTTTGGTTTGTCCATAGAACAATTTCATTAATCATATAATCATCCAAAAGAAGGTTGCAGATATCTGTAGGAGCTGCTTTATTATGCAAGGCTTTAGCAGAGGCAGTAAGACCAGGCAGACCTCGAAATATATTGTGTGCAGGTGTTTTTCTAGATTGAGTTTGCAGCTGGCTGTACCAAACAAATTTATTTTTACCTAGATATACATCATTAGTTGTAGCAGTGTCAGGTGAAGCGGTTGTGGTTGTTATATTTCCATCTTCATAACTGGCTTCGTCAGGGTTCAGCATTTCTTCTTCTAACACCTCGGTGTCTAAATCAGATGTTACACTCTCACCTGTATTGCTGATGATGAAATCTGGATCTTGGTCAAAATCATCAATCTCCGAATCTTCCACCTCATCGTTATCGTCTTTCAACCATTCTCCTAATCTTGGGCGAAAATCAACATCAGTTGGCCTCGTTGCCGTTGCAATACAGCGAGAGACATTTTCCATATCTGTGGAATATAATAAGTACAATTACCTAAGAGAAATCTCTCTCAAATAGAACTTACAGCTATGTTGTATTTGATAAATACTACGTTATACGACATACCGGTCTGTAAGACTGACATGTTCAGCACGGAACAATGACACACTTGACAAATTACCCCAATAACAATGCACTAAACAGTTTTGAGACAACAAAACGCCGTAGCTTATTAGACGAAAGGTCAAAGAACACATAGTTCAAAGGACAATGTAAAACATTTACCATTGTTGCCAATATTGTAGAAATAAAATTATCTAGTGGCCTGACAGACCGATCTTTCTGGTTGAGGGTTAATTAAAGTTTATCTTCCTTAAGTCTCAATAGTCATTTCTCACCTTTACAGAGAAAGCATACTTAAGAAATGGCTACACCACATGAAGTGCACTGCACTTATTTTCAACATTATGACACATAATGTCTCACATTATGGGACATGAAATAGCGCATCATAATCTTTGCAGCAAAGTGTGAACACCTACTGTACGGTTAGCGTAAAAGCAAACATTATGTATTCACAGGGTGATCATGTGAATATGGTACTACTTTATGGGGAAGCAAGGCAGAATTCACAGGAAGCCAGACGCTTGTATCAAGAATGATTTCCTGGATGAAGACTGCCAACTGCAGATACATTTCAATGTGTTGATAGACGATTGCATGTTAAAGGGTCATTTCTTACATTACCCCCTCCATTTGGGATATTCCAGTGACTTCTGGAAATAACGAAGAAGCTGTTCAAAATGTAATTGCTAACAATCCGCATACAAGCTCACGGGCCATTGGAAATGAACTGAATATCAGTTATGTATCTTTACTGCCCATATTGTACCGCCATGAATTCCACCCCTATCATCAACAACTATATCAGAACACCTTCACTGAGATTACTTTAAAAACTGGAAAAAAATTTCACAATTGGTATAGCAAGGAGTAAAAGTTGACTCGGATTTCTTAAAGTATATTCTCTTTAGTGACAAATCTAGATTTCACAACAACGGAACTGTTAATCATCACAACTTCCATTACTAGTGCGTTGAAAATCCCCACTGTATAAGAGGAGCTCTATATCATGTACAATGACACCTCATTGTTTGTTGTGGTATAATAGGTGACAAGATAATTGGACCATATTACTTCGAAGGAAACCTCATGGTATGATGCTATGTACTGTTTCTTCCTGAATACCTCTCGCTCTTATTGGAGGAAGTGTCCCTTATGACATGGTTAAGGATGGTTCCAGCAGGATGGAGCTCCTCCACACTGGTCGTTGGCAGTATGAAACCACTTGAATAGGACATATCCTGGATGATGGATTGGATGAGGGGTTCCCATCACATGGCCAGCTAGATCACCTGATCTTACTCCATTAGATTTTTCCTCTGGGGTTATTTAAGGGAAGGTTGTAAGCCCTATACTGGCAATGTTAAATTGGCGAACTTTGACTGCAGCTATTTCAGAAACTAATAAACCTATGAGGTTGAATTTATGAGCAGTGCTGGATACATGCTTTGCCAATACGGTGACTATTTTGTTTTAATGCCAAGTGAAAAGTTTAATTTCTATATATTTTTTAGAAGTACACTGAATTTTCCCCATATTTTACCATAAAAATGTTGAATAACTTCCATTATTACGTTAGGAACAAAACAATAGAAAGTAACACCATAGCTAAGTATAGAAATTTAACTATACAAAATTTCACACATCTGGGTAAAGACCTTCCTGAAAAAATGCAATAGTATGTTACCATGGTAAGATTTTAAGAAACATTGATTTAAAGTTGACAGTACCTTCAGTGCATGCCATAGCCATATCCTGGACTTTCACTGTTGTCCTCATCATCTCTGGCTCTCTTCCTAGACCTCTGCAGCTGCCTGGCTCTCTTTGCCAGCTTTTCTGCATCTAAATCAGCTTTAGTAACCCGCATCCTCTCGAGATCTTGGAAAATCTTCAGTGCATTCATTCCTAGTTCAATACCTAGCTGCTGCAGCACTTGAAGTCGCCCCACATTTCCCTCATTAAATGCCAATACTGCATCATTATTAACTCCTAGAATCAGTGTCTGATACCCCCACAAATACTCGTTTCGGAACCCTAGCCCACATAACACTATTAAAACTTTCATTAGGGTTTCCCATGTAAGCACTTTTTCAGAAGGTCAGGATGTGCTAGACTTCTGAATATTGGCTTGATTACATCAGCCACAGACATAGGCAATGAATGTTTATGTGATTAGCTTTCTCCTGTAACTTTGGACCTATTATATTTACACCAGGAGGACAAACCTTTGGGACAAGGACAGTGCTGGGGAACATCATCTGTAGACATTTTGTGTAAGAAAATTGCCCAGACAGCTTTCCTCATTTCCTCCACACTACTGGTGTTTCTTCTTATAGCCATTCCATAATAGTTTTGTAATGTATCTATTTCTTTTTCACTAAGCCTACCCTTTCCTGATAGTAATTTACCATCTTCCAATTTTTTCCCTTTGTATTCACTGCACAGTCTCTGGAGATGGGACCCCATTCGATTCTGGATATGACCTATAAATTCCAGTTTCTCAATAATTATTTCCCCATAAGGCTTCTTTTGGACAACACTTGCAAAAGCCTTGCTGTCCCCATCCCCTAGATATTTAACATATCTAACACCATGCAATGCCACTGAACGTTCAAATATTGCAATAGCACCAGCTGATTCCATCCCACCACTTACACCACTGTACATGCAGTTACACAAACCACTCTCCCTGTGTGATTTTAATTTTTCATCATTTGTTTTCAGATTTTCACAACTCTGGCTGTATTTGGTTAGCACCTGAATGTCAACCATCTTCCCGGTGTCTACACTAGTGGCTGAGACAAACCCATTCAGACTTGTATGTCCTCTCTTCTGCCATGAGCCATCCAGTGCCACTGCAAGATCAGTTGATCCATCATTTATTTCCACAGCCTCTTGTACAGCTTTATGCATTGATTTTTGTGCACAAATTATCTCTGCCTTTTTCAAAGAATTGTAATAAGACTGGAATCTAGTTGCTGGGCTGGGCAAGTTCATTACCCCACATAGTGTCTTGGCCCTTTCCAATTGACCTGAGTCCATAAACAAATCTTACATTAGTTTCAAAGCCAAGCTCTGAGGATTTGGATGAACTAAATATATGCTGCTTACTGCAGTTCATACATCTGATAATTAAAGTACTGGCTAAACCCACCCTTTTAGCTCTATCTTCATAGTACTGCAAGCCTGAGTCACTGTCATAATATTTATTTCACAAACTCATTCAGAGCCCTACTGAGCAGAGTTATATCTATAATACATTTACCTCCATCTAAGCTATCATTATAATTATGTACACTACGTTCTCCACTGCCATATATTTTCTTTCTTGAAGAACTGCTTTGTTCGCTTACACTGAATTCACTGTCATTATTGAAGCACTTCCTCGTTCTAAGAGTACCTCATGTTCTTCACTCACACTAACCTCACTCTCATTCTTTACATGAGTTGAACCTGTATTTAAATTATTTACAGCCTTTATTTTCCCTCTGCCAGGACCACCTTTCCTTTTCTTGAAAATTCTTGTTGGCCTGGACATGATAATAAGTTACATAAAAATTACAAAACCACGAAGATACTAACTTTCACCAACGCACATATAACCACCAAACAAACAGCAGAATGCAGCATAGCGTCTGTTTACCAGGCTAGCCAACACACAAAACTCCCCCAGACACACGGAAAAACCAAAATTAAAAGGAAGTAATCTGGAAGACAAAAAATATTGCAATTCCCAGGCCTGACGGAACAGATCCAGAAAGGAGGCGTGTCTCCCTTACATCACGTGACATTTAAATGGACTTTAAATAGTGTTTGGGATGTTTTTCAGCAAAAGAACACATGCACATTATAAAACAGACCTCCAGTTACCAAAACGATCAGAAATCTAAAAATGGGTTTTTTCAACCCAAAATAACTTACAACCTCCCCTTAGAGGAATGATTCTATGAACAGGAGCCAGAGAGCGGAATCATTTATGGCGGTTCATCACTGGATCCTTCAGGCACCACATGTGTTGCAGCAAGCAAAACTATCTCTCTTCCACCGTGCTCAGATTTGCTCAGTTTGACTGAGCCAGGATGTAAATATCATCAGAGTTACTTCAGATGTGCTAACAGTAGTTGCTAAAGGAGATGGTAATTGTAGCAAAAAATAAAACAATATAGCATTGCTTTCCTATCTATTATCATTTCATCATTTAAGGTACCTATAGTATAAAATTTAAAAAGAAAAAAATCTGTAAATGTATTTGCAAAATGTTCTTATTGGCCTAAATTCTACATTATCTTGTGATTCTACTATAACCCATGGCATGCTGCTGATCATTTAAGGTATAGTACATTTAACATAGCAAAGTTATAAAAAATCTGAAAATTATGATACTTATAAAATGTAGTTAAAATGCTGGGCTGAGTGGCTCAGACAGTTGAGGCACTGGCTTTCTGACCCCAACTTGTCAGGTTCGATCCTGGCTCAGTCTGGTGATATTTGAAGGTGCTCCTATTTGTCAGCCTCGTGTCGGTAGATTTACTGGCATGTAAAAGAACTCCCGTGGGACCTAATTTGGACACCTCAGCGTCTCTGAAAACCATAAAGAAGTAGTTAGTGGGACATAAAGGCAATAACATTATTATTATTGTAGTTAAAAAGTATATGAACATGATGGTTTCATAAACCGTTTAGATTTTACCATAACCCATAGTGTGCTGCTGACCAATGCAGACATGTTCTTTTACATATGGTGTGCAGGTGCCCCTTTCAACACATATTTTCTACTTTGTATAGCCATAAGGTGAGTGATGTAGCTTCCTATTCGGAAGCTGCTAGAATGTTCTTTTATTGAACCTCAGCTGTAGAATAGAAGCTATGTTGAGTTATAATTCCCTGCCGTCTTGTGTTTTAGAACGCTATATTTTAAGACTGGAGAGTGATGAGGGAAAACTAGTCAGTCCTGCAGTATCTCCTGTAAATAATCAACTTTGCCTTGCCATCGTGTATAATATGGAGCCTAACACTACTCTCGCCATCTCTGCCGTACGTGATGATGGGAAGGAATTCCCTTTGAAGACCATACACTCTAAACGGGTAAGTGAAGGCTAGTTAATAACCAAGGTCACCGTGTTCTTTTGAGGGTCAGTGAAGATATGCAACAAGAGCCAAAAGTTCATATTGTGTTTGTTAGAAGCTGCTGGTGGCAGAAATGCAGTAGTTAAGCAAGGGAGTTTCTAACACAATGAGAGTGGAATCAGCAATTTCCTGTGGTTTTTATTGAGTCAGCATATCTGAATGGTGCAGATGCCATCAGAATTAATGACCTCTGTTATCATTATGATGTCATAACCCAACCTAACCTAACTTAACCTCATACACCCCCTGGTGGAGCCCATCGGTCAAACTCTCCCTCCATGCACCATTCCCTTGGTCAACCAGAATATTGGAGGAGAGAGGGATCTCTACCTGGACCCTCATTGCAGGTCTCCTTAGCTGTCTTCTTCCTCAGCCTTGGTGCCTAAAGGTGGTGGGTGTGTGGGGGGGGGGGTGGATTGGGGGTAAGCTCACACCCCCTGCATGACAATCAGCACAATCTACATCACCTCCGACATGCCGCTAGTTCTAAGAAGAAAGAGACAGCAGGGAGGATTGGGAAATGTCAAAATGTGATACTGTGGAAGTATCTGCCTGTCCCCATTCTCTGCATGCTACCAGGCCAAATGTGGTGATAAGGTGAACTAATGATGTTTATTATCGAACACAGTCAAAGAGCGTTTGATCAGTAATGAGAAAGTATTGCCATTTGCTTGCAAAGAATGGCATTCATAGTTAGTTGGAAGAAGAAGAAAACAAGAGTTAATTAATAGAGGTCGGACAAAAAGATCGAAGTGAGGAATGTGACAGGCACACATGCAAGTAGAAACAGGGTGTGGTCGAAGTAGTGCGGCTAACTTGGATGCGTTAATGAGCATCGGATGTAGCTAGGGAGACCATGGTTTTCAAGTATGAGAGCCCCTAGTCGGAAGAGAATCTGACAGGCACACTTACAACTAGAAACAGTGTACTAGTTAGATAGGAAAGATCGAAGAGAGTTCATTTTTGTTAAGAAGGAAGCCATACTTTCCAGTGTTGACTCAGTTAAATGTAACTTAAAAGCTTTCCAGTCTGTTAAACACACAAATTAAATGTAAATATTACACTATAACGTACCTGTAAAAACACATTATTAACCCACTGGCTTACCTAACCGTCAAATCGACGGGATACGGGATGCACGAGCGTATGCCCCAGCCACTGCCGGCTCGATCTGCATCCGATGGCTGCTTAAACTGCCTGCTCATTCCATATTCAAACGTGTAACACGACTTACAAACAATCTGCCGCTAGATGGCAGCACCAACCGTACCCAGTGATCGCGTGAATACAACTAGATAAGCATACAAGCGAAATTTAAAACCTGAAAGTAACAGAAAAATTAAAGAATTTTACGTATAAAGTGGTGCTCTAGAGTGTTATAGCTTCAAGACTTTTCGAAAAAGAGGTTTCGACGAACAAGAAAACCTGGAAACTTTGTATGGTACTTCCCTATATTACTAAGTAGAGGTTATACAAATTTGGCAACCACAGCTTCTGACACAAGTTCCTGGTGCTTATTGTTACTAAAACACTTTAAAATGTTACACTGGCACAAAGAAGGTAGAACATAGTTTTTTATAGTCTGGAGCAGACTTTCAGATTTCTTGCAGTATGGTAGAGCCGCCTCAACAAATTTCTGTAGCCCTATAATTAGGCCAACAAATCATTGCTGGGGATAGCACAGGCCTCCTCTATCCGACTGTCTGATTAAGTTCATCAGTGCGGAAGCGTTTACTGAGGTAGAAACGTTATTCAAGCACGTGCTGCATTCTGTTTTTTCTTCGATTACACGCACTAAATAATCACACACTAATGCCTGGGAAGCAGTTTCCAAAATGACACACACTGACTCAGGGGGCTCACGAATATCTGCCAGTAAATCAAGTACATACTCAGGGAGCAACACTGGCTCTGTTTCGTCAAGTCCGGGAGATGATACTGAGGCAGAAAATTTTGAATTTTCCTTGTGGATAATGTTAGCACCATTGGTGAACATTAAAATTCCGGATTTCAGAATGCTCTTTATGGAATTCTGAGCAGCCCGGGAGTCAGTCATGTCATTGCACCCTCCTCCCATTCTTATAGCGCTAAACATGGCTTCAATTGGGTCTCCTGAAAAGGCCCGTGTCAGCACATAAAAAAATCCATTCTGTAGAAGATGAACAATGCACGAAGAAGTAGATAAAGCAGTAAAAAGAATTGCTTGATATGTTTCATTAGTAAGTCCCTTTAGATTGAGAGCTTTGGACGTTTCTTGTATCTCTTCAAGATATTGACAGAAATCGTCTTTCAGCCACTGGAAACGCTCGTCTGCTGGAGAAAAGAACATCATTTTGTCCGGATTATTTTGCCTCAAGTGCTGTGTTTTATCGCTGGTGTCATGGACACTGAAGAATTTATACACAGATTTCATAAATCGTATGGTAGATCCAGCCTCCGAAAAATCGACTCTTGCCGTCAGGCACGATGAGTTTTCCATTAGGAATTGCAAAGCTACTGTGACTGGCGGTGAGAACACATGCACAGCACAGAGTACATTCATCTTTTCAAAAGAACTTGGTTCGACGTGCTTCCTCGTTAAATTCCGGACCGGTTTCACTACGAGATTCTTCTGAAGACGATACAGCTCCTTTAAGAAAGATGAAGTGATAATGCCGTCTTTATCTGCCATATCATGTTCAAGAAACTGAGATCTGATGTTTTTAATAATATGACAATAATCGAAAGACAAATATAGTTGTCGCATGGCGTTGCATGGATGAACTACACACGACTTTAATTCTCCGTCACCAAATTTCTTAAACATTGAAGTATTTGTTCTATGATTGTCCGTCACCAGACGAATAACATAGAAACCACATTCTTCGAGAGCTTTCAAAACCTGCTGAACCAGGAGGAAAAGCTCTTGTCCCTGTAATGCCTTCACCATGAAGTAGGCAGCCAGAATCGTAAATTTCTTCGTCAAACCATGAATCACTAAGCACAACAATTTGTTGGCGAGTTGAGGGCTTGTTCCAGTTTCTTCGTTATAGACTCCCTCTGCTTCGACCAGTTCATAGAATCTGTCCTCTTCTTTATTATATAGCAGCCGCTCTTTAATTACCATTTCGTCGCAAATAAGGGAACAAATTTTCTCCAGATCATTAAAATTAGTTGCTTCTGCTTGCAGTCTTTCCTTTATTAGTGGCAAAATACCAGCTCCACACTTCAGCGTCCCTAGATACCTGTCTAATGTACAACGTGAAGGTGACAGTATTAATTCTGATCTCCGACCATACTCGTAACCTTTCGGAGAAGCAATCCGCCAACAAATGCAATGCCGTATAGTTTCTTCAGACCATACTGGGCGCAGTTTCTGAAAGTTATTCACTTGATCTTGAAGATAAATGGCCTTTACAACACCCTCATCTGCAGCTTTCTTGATATTCAGTGGTTTGAGTTGCGTATTACAATCTTCCAGCTGTTTACTTGATCGGTGTAATTTTTCTTTCAGATGTACTATTTTCTTCTTCATTCTGAATAGCGCAACATGAAGCCTTTTATTTGTTCTCTTTAGACTTTCCATGCTGCTGTCATCCAATGTATCAACTTGACAACCAACGTCACACGGTTCGTTGTTACTGGTATTTAGGCCTACCTCTGTATCCGTAATCGGAGAGTCGACTGGAAAGAGAAAGAGAGAGAACCTGACATTAGTTTAGCTATAACTGTAAAACCGAAACAACTAAACAGGGCCTACCTGCGTAATGAATAATAATAATAATAATAATAATAATAATAATAATAATAATAATAATAATAATAATAATAATAATAATAATAATAATAATATAAGAAGAAGAAGAAGAACAGTATATTGACACGATTTTATACTACTAACAAATGACTCGTAATGAAATATATGACAGCATATTATTCTGTTTTGTACCTTCATATTAACAGTACAATTGTCCCCAGAAAGGATATTACTTAGTATGTAATACTTCAAACCTTATATAACGCTTGCCACTTTCTGCAATGATGTTTGAAGAGCTCTTGTTAGACGTCTCTGTGCTTGAATCCCTTCTCTTCCTCTTCGCTGGAATTAGCGGTTGTTTATAAGCTGGATAATCAGGGAAAAGGCTGGGTACAGATCCTGTTTTTAATTTTCGCGTTTTGCTGGTCACTTTGAAATCATCATTTACGAAATGTAGACTGCAAAAAACGGAATAGTCAGAAGGAATCCATTTACTTCCCTTGCTGTCTCCTTCCCTGGATATAATAATTAACCATTATCGACGCAATTCCGTACTTGAAGGTATTTCGTGGAATGAAATACCACGGCATTCTGGTTTCCCTTTCTTTGATTTGCAGAAAGGCATGCAGCAGTACACCATTTTCACTGAAAACAAGTACAATACTACTGTATTTCACGGTATTTCATTCCGACAGGTCTGGAGCCGGTTGGTGCTGCCGCCTGCTGTGGGTATTTGTAAACGGAGTGTTTCATTTAGTGCCATGTTAAAATGTTGTAATGAGCAGGCAGTATAAGCAGCCATCGGATGCAGATCGAGCAGGCAGTGGCCCCTTCTTCTTCTTCATAGTACCGTATCAGGTCCCCCTGACGTTGGCGATCACTGTGGCGAATGCAGAACGATCTCTTGCTAGGTGGAAAAGTCTTTCAACACTGTGAATTCCAGTCCATTCTTTGATGTTTCCAAGCCATGATGTTCGCCTCCTCCCGACACCTCTTCGACCCTGTATTTTGCCTTGTACAATCCGCTGTAAGATGAGGTAACGGTCATTTCTAAGGATGTGGCCAAGGTAAGAGATCTTCCGGAGTTTTATTGTTTGAACGAGTTCCCGACTTGCTCTTGCCCTTCTGAGTACTTCTTGGTTCGTTAGTCGTGCAACCCATGAAATCCTGAGCATCCTACGGTGGATCCACATTTCAAAGGCTTCCAAGCATTTCACTGATATGTTCTTGAGAGTCCATGTTTCCACACCATATAACAAGGCTGACCATATATAGCATTTGACCATCCTCTGTCTAAGTTTTAAATTTAAGTAGTCATTGCAAAAGAAAGATTTCATTTTTGTAAATATTTTTCGTGCTATTGCTATCCTCTGTTTCACTTCTTTCTCGGGATCAAGTTGTTCAGTGACAATGGCACCCAGATATTTAAAAGTGGTTACTCTCTCAATCTGTCAGTTGTTTAGTTGTAAGATTGCCTCAGCATTGGCACGTCTGCTGAAGATCATGAACTTGGTCTTGTTTACATTTATTTTTAGTCCCATGGCCCCAGCTTACCTAATCATCGAATCGACCGGGTAATGTAGCGTCCTGCTTTATCGATGGTAAAGTGAAGGTAGTACGTTAAAAACTCAACAGATGGCATTACAATCATTTTTTTATATCTGAAGGAAGTCTCTTCTGCTGTATTTGAGTCATGTTTAGGGGATTAACCGCATAAATTGAAGTTAGAATTGAGCTGATGTCACGGGTGTTCAATGAGTAAAGTTGAGCATGTGCGAGGCTATTACCGAGCGAGAAGTCATGGATATTTTACTGAATAGTGATTGTGAAGAAGATTATAATATATCGGAAAGTTCTACGTGTGAATCTAGTGATGTGGATACGTTACCTGTGCCGTTGCCTACAAGATATACAAGGCCGGGAAGTGTGTGCTAGTTCTGAGCATAAAAACCGTCCACAACCACGTTCGTAGTACCGCCGCCAGATGTCTCGACATCTTGCTATAGTTTTCATGTGCTGTAGTGTATTAATATATGGAGAAAAGTGTTTTTAATACATTTACTTATAGATTTCACTTACCGTTAGTGTTCAAATGAACTCGAAGTAAATTTCATATACTCTATAAAATATGGTATATCGTACTGTAAGTCCAATTCGTAAAAAAAAAAAAAAAAGGGAGAATAATTGGAGTTTTCAATCATTTCCAGCCGATCCAGTTTTAAAGGAGAAGTGGATAATTGCCACATCCGGACGGGGGTAAGGGGGGAAAATTAGGTTCGCTTTGGTCGCCTGGGACGTCATCCAGAGTCTGTAATTTACATTTTTAATATTGAGACTTCAGATTAAGGGTTACAGATTCATTAGATCACTTCACTGCTTCCGACTACCGCATCAAAAGACACCAATTAGGCCTATGTTGGCTTTTCGAATTGAAGAAAACTAGAATAACACTCCTCATTAAAGATCCCCCTGTGGGTGGGGGCGGTAGAATAACACCCACGCTATCCACAGCCTATCGTAAGAGGCGACTAAAAGGGGCCCCAGAGGTTCTGAACTTTGGAGCGTGGGTTAGCGACCACGGGAACCTTAGCTGAATCCTGGCATTGCTTCCACTTACTTGTGCTAGGCTCCTCACTTTCATCTATCCTATCCGACTCCTCTTGGTCAACTCTTGTTTTCTTCAACCCCCACGGTATTAGGTTCCCCAGGCCTAGGGATCCTTTCATTTTCACGTGGTCCTTGTCTTCCTTTGGCCGATATCTTCACTTTTTGAAGTGTCGGATCCGTTCATTTTTTCCCTCAGATTAGTGTTATATAGGACGGTTGCCCAGTTGTACTTCCACTTAAAACAATAATCACCACCACCACCACCACTTCATTGAAGGAAACCTCCATTACGAAGCCATGAATTTGACATGCGTGGAGGAAACGTTAGGATCCCTTATCATACAGTAGATGAAATGGCTATCAAGCCCAGAGTACACTATGATCATAATCATGATCAGCTACAGTTCTGGAAATAGGCCTACTTGATGAGACGCTCGAAGGTAAGCTAACTAATCAATTCGCGATTATTCTATTTTCTTTCAGATGTACTATTTTTAATAGGCCTAAAATATCTGGAAGTTTTTTTGCTATTGGTTTTACGTCGCACCGACACAGATAAGTCTTAGGGCGACGATGGGATAGGAAAGGGCTAGGAGTATGAAGGAATCGGCCGTGGCCTTAATTAAGGTACAGCCACAGCATTTGCCTGGTGTGAAAATGGAAAACCACGGAAAACCATCTTCAGGGCTGCCGACCGTAGGATTCGAACCCACCATCTCCCCAATGCAAGCTCACAGCTGCACGCTCCTAACCACATCTTAGATGCTATTGATATTAAGAATGACACCATACCTTTTCAGAAAAACCTGTCACTCTGGAGTTGTCTTCCTTGGCCATGATATGTGGTTATCTCGTTTGAGTTGCAGAAGAAAATTCCAACTGTCAGTCATGCTTGGGACAGATATCCTCGGCCACTACTGACAGTCCATTGATGTGCCTCATTAGGATGAAAGATCGTGGAGTATTACGCTACCCCTCAAAAGAATTTGTTTACTTCCTGGAAAATATGTTGAATTTTACGCGTCATTCATTACGTTATCTGGGAAATACGAATTTAGTTTAAAAACTTCACGTTTTTTTTTTTTTTGGTTTTTTTTGTTCCAAAGTTCATTGAGGCATTCAAATGTGACGAGTGTGATCAGAGTACTGACTGCAACTTTCATTACAAAACTTTTAAAACCAATACTCGACAATGAAGCTCATACAATTAATTACACATGCTCATGACTTGCAAAAGAACTTCAGGACAAAGCCTTTAAGTTGGAAGATCTTAAAATTGTGAGTGATACGAGCAGTGGTCATGGTAAGTCATTTTTAATGTATTACTTTTATTAATTATCACACTTGACTTCGCCTAAAATAATTCCAAATACCACTTAAATTTGCCTTACTTTACATCCAACCACTCGAAATTACATTTAGGTGGTCCTAACTTCATTATTTGTAGATTTTTACGTCTTTAGAAACCAACATGTACTATTAATTGAATGTATTTCGCGCGAGCAGCATAGCAAGATGTCGAGACCTCTAGCGGACGTTCGTAAAACTACTTGCGACCCGCATTTCTATCGGTCCACTTCCCGGCCTTGTATATCTCGTAGGCAACGCCTGTGCTTAGTGACGTGGTCAACACGCCAAGTAACAGGAAAATATACGGACACCAAGAAAAAGCACTCGAGACCTGAAATACTGGTCGATGGGCTAAAATCCTCACGGAGCAGGCCCTGTCTGCTCCAATGAGATGGCTCTGACTGCTTAGTCAAATACAGTAGAGACAATACACGACACTGAGCGAGATATCGAGGGACAGCTATTGAAGCTCACTCTAGCGGATAGACCTGAACGGTACTGATTCTGTCATAAGAGCACGTGCATTTTTGTGTGAAGCTTTTGGTGTTATTTATGCGTTCTCAGTGAGTTGACATAATTAAATAGTAGCGTGTGTCATTCCTTGATATCTCCTCTCAACATGAGGGAAAGGTATGTGCTGTGTTTGGCTGCAGTAATTACGAAGTAGAGAAAAATGCGCGGTCGTTCTTCAGGTTCCCTCGTGACAAGAACATGTACTATAAGTAATATTGTGTTTGCATATATATTCTTCCAGTGAAAGAGATTTTTATAGTACTTCATAATCTTCTGACCTGCTCGACCCATGTTTTAACGGGCTTAAAATATAATACGCATATTTTATTGTATAGTACAGCAGTTAACCTTCAATACCGATGTGTTGTTGTAGGTGTGATCTGTGGGTTTTGAAATGTCACAGAAGCGACTTGGATAAAGTGTACAAGAAAGAAGGGACGTTACGCTTGTATAAGAATTATAAGATTTGTTCAGATCATTTCCAGGCCAGCGACTTTAAAAATCCTCGACTATACAGCCAAGGGTATGTTACATTTTTACTCTAATTGTACGTAAATATTCCTCAAAGCATCACTATCGACAACATTTTCAAACTTTTCTTTCTTTTATCCCTCTTCTCAGATTAAATTCGGGATTTTATAGATTTTCTTTCTGTTAGTAGGCTTCATGTTAAGAGGAAAATTGTCCAGCTTTTAAATGTTAATTCATTGCATCATATGTGTAAGGAATGTGCCGATATTTTTATTGACAAATGTCTTAATGTGATGATACAATGTTTTTAAATGAGGAAAAAGACAAATCCAACCGTAAGATTTCAGGCAGGTATGCTAAAGCTAAAAAAATGTAATGCATAAATGAAAGATCAAGCCATTTCACAGCAGTCCATTTCACACCTTGTTTATATGTCTAATTTCAGTCTTTAAATAATAACCTTTTAAATAATTCTTCATTCATTTATCCAGAATTGCTTTAGCAACTTCAAAGTTAATATCTCAATACCACTCTCTTTCTAGACGTAATTTATTTATCCATTTCCGTATATACATTTCCATTGATATTTGAATTTAGCGCGATTTGTTCAGGTCAAGTCACTAGGAGCGCCACCGTCGAATTGTCTCCCATTTTAGCAAGGCGAAATCCGTAAGTGTCGTGTATTGTCTCTACTGTATTTGGCTTAGTGAAGTGAATCAAGAAGCAGATGTAAATATTACGAACGTAAATATTCTGACGCACCGTAAGAATTACTAAGTGAGTTTATAGTGCATAGTTTTTTTTTTTTTTTTTTCCCCTGTAATGTAGCACATTCAGTTGAAATGATTATTTTTGAGTATTTCTATGAAAGTTTGACAACGTTTGAGCCAGGATTTGCTGTGATATCATTTAAGCGCAGTCTTGCATGGACCTTATAAACACCAGCATATAAATGGTAATTTAAAGATCCGGTAAGCGGATGGGTTAAACAAGGAATAAAAGTACCCCGCTATTAAACAAACAGTGACATGTTTCATGTTTCATTCTTGAAAGAACATCATTAGATTCTATTACCAGGCGAGTTGGCCGTACGGTTAGGGGCGCGCAGCTGTGAGCTTGCATTCGGGAGATAGTGGGTTCGAGTCCCACTGTTGGTAGCCCTGAAGATGGTTTTCTGTGGTTTCCCATTTTCACACCAGTCAAATGCTGGGGCTGTACCTTAATTAAGGCCACACTGATTCCTTCCTACTCCCAGCCCTTTCCTACCCCTTCGTCTCCATTATACCTACCTGTGTCAGCAAACTTAGCAAGTTGTAAAAAAAAAAAAAAAAAATCAGATTCCATCAAATCCCACTCATATATTTAGAATATTTATGTTTATTTATGTTTAATACTTGGGAACTTGAAGTCTGGAACTTATCTTAATGATGTCCTCCTTTGTCTCTACTCCAGCATTTACTACGAGGTATTTGGAAAACCGTTGCTCTGTCAGTGGCGTGAGTCCAAATGTTTTCAGTCTGTATATCTACCTTTGCCCTGTCCCTCCTCTTGGCTACGTCAATGACACGCTGTGTTTTTTTAGTAACGCAAGTAGAAGCGATGTCAAACTCAGCTCGGGAGACCATAGTTGCCAACCCATGCTCTCAAGTTGAGAGTCTCTGTTCGAAGAAGAAAGGAAAGATTAAAGTGAAGAATCTGACACATGTAGAAGCAATGCTACGAAAACCATTATCAAAGCCCGATTGATTAGTTTGGTAGTAAATACCTGTTGGATGTGAGAAAGTAATTGCATTTGCTTACAATATTTCTTATTATTCTAGATGCATCTATATGCAAAGGAAAGTAAAGCAAAGTCACTTCCGTACAGGCCATGAAGGCCCTTGGAGGAGTGGAAGGTAAAGGCTTCCACCATTGTGAACCCTGGCACGTGATGGGGTAGAGTAGTTAGCTCTATGCCCCTCCGCCTTTGCCCCCAGGAATTAACCTGGTACTCATTTTTTGTGTAGGCTGAGTGAACCTCAGGGCCATATGCACCTCCGGAAGTGGAAATCTCGTTTCTTAAATTTTTACGACTTCCTGACAGGGATTCGAACCCACGTCCTTCCGGGCGAACCGAGCACACCTTTACCGCCTCGGCCAGGCAGCCCCTTACATCTGTATACTTTTTTTTTTAAATTTGAAAATGTAATTAGAAAAGTTTCTTCAATACTACAATATCTAGTGATTCTATGAGATGTAGTTACAAAAAGGATAGGAACATGATTGTCTGCTAAACCAGACGTCATCACATAGTTGCTCTACGGAGCCGGTGTTACTTGCTCAGCTCGGGATGGCTGTTTGTCACGTGACAAGAGAGCAGCGAATAGGCGGGTTGCATACCGTGCCCGTATTATACCTTTGTGCCACTGGCCTGCAACACGTACGTAATGCACTTCCCCTACTTCTTCCCCTGATTGCTTGCTAAGCTGCTCTCATTCCTTGAGTGTATGAGTGATACATGTTACATGTTGATTCACTTAATGTTGGAGTACTGCCTTCTTTTCAGGCACACATAAAAGCAGACTGAAGTGGTAATCGGATTTCTTCTAATGTTTACCTGCTGTTCACATTATTGTAAGAAAATACTCCCTTCTGTATAAGAGTTGAAATTCATTAGAATCACCCCCCGGGTGAATATATTCTTTACCCAAGACCATTGTCATCCTAAGATCCTCAAGTTGGATGAAGAAGATCCATTTTAGTTTTGGACATTTTTAAAAATTAGATAGAATAGGACTGACAAGTTTTAATTCGTGTTAAAATACCATTAATTTATGTCACTTACATTTGTGTATAATTCACATTTTTAAAAATATTATTTTGGCATGTTAATTTTAAGATCGCACATAAGCTTGTTTGCATGCCAGAGCTGGAGTCAGCATGCTTACACAGAGCGAGTTAGCTACATGGTTTAGGTCATACAGCCATAAACTTGCACTCAAGAGATAGAAAAGTCAAACCCCAGCTCTGAAGATAGTTTTACTTGGTTTCTTATTTTCATACCAAGTTTGTCAACATATCTGTGTCAGTGCAGCATAAAACTACTCCTACTCCTCCTTGTACTTTTAGTAACGTATGTCCTCCTCATATGCCTAGTAGTGTATGGCTTCCGCCTCCTCCTCCTCATAGACTTAGTAGCGTACAACCTCCTCCTCCTTTTATGCCAGCTTGCCTTGGTCAGAGTGACTGGGCTGTAACCTGAAATCCTTCACGTTGATGGCGGAGAATAACTTTGCCTTTTCTTCTGTGGAGAGCTCCATGATGTCTGCCATCTTTCCTGGATACCTGTAATAAAACCTGAGAGAGAGAGATGGTGCACCTAAAAGTGCAGGGCAGTCTTTCTGTATGTGTACTTAAAAGTACACTGTTTAAGACAATGCTCTCTTGGAAGTGCAAGTGCCCTGGCTGTACTGATAAGTATGGGAAAACCCTGATGAGGAAAAGGACTACGTGGACTAAGTCCATCCACTATCACAGTCACCTTGCTCCTCTTTCGCGAGGTTCTTGTAGAGCTCATGGTACTTTATTCGGTTGTGCAAGGTATAGAGTGATGGAAATGAGAAGGTGGATATGGAATAGATAGTGCTGCTAATCCAAGATGAGGGAATGGGAAGGTGGGGTGGGGTGGAGAATTCATTGATTTGTTGACAGATGGCGGGACATATGGCTTAGTAATCCAAAATGGCAGTATGGAATTCATTTGTTTGATGACAGATGATGAAAAGAGGATGTAAAGGAGAAGGCATACAAGTGTCTGGTAAGACCTAAACTAGAGTATGGTTCCAGTGTATGGGACCCCACCAGGATTACTTGATTCAAGAACTGGAAAAAATCCAAAGAAAAGCAGCTCGTTTTGTTCCGAGTGATTTCCGACAAAAGAGTAGCGTTACAAAAATGTTGCAAGTTTGGGCTGGAAGGTCAATATGGGAAACATTCCTTGAACGTAATGTGCGTATGTACACAAATGTAGAATTCTATTACATTTATGTGGTATGTGTTATGTTAAAAGTAACAACTCTCATGATTGTTCCGTATTGAAATTGACGTTAGGCAAAAATATCTGAAAGATAATTTAATAAAACCACCTATTCAATATATAACACATTTATTGTGGATTAAATCTACATGAATTTATATAGACTTATCTGGTACATGTTTCACCCTTTTTGGGGGGATCTTCAGCCTGTAGTCAACCTTAAGGTCAAGGTCCGGGACCTTATTTAACCATATATAGTATGAAATATTGACGTTAATGTTACACAGTAATAACCTCTTAAAATTAACATGCCAAAATAATATTTTTAAAAATGTGAATAATACACAAATGTAAGTGACATAAATTAATTAAAACTTGTCAGTCCTATTCTATCTAATTTAAAAAAATGTCCAAAACTAAAATGGATCTTCTTCATCCAACTTGAGGATCTTAGGATGACAATGGTCTTAGGTAAAGAATATATTCACCCAGGGGCTCATTTGACCCACATATATCATTTAATTAATCTTGATGAAACCAATTTGGAATGTGTTGTCAATCACGAATGGAGACTTAAAACTGATTGTTTTTGTAGGCTGGATAAGATTGTTAATGTTACACAGAATAGGACTGACAAGTTTTAATTTGTATTAAAATACCATTAATTTATGTCACATTTGTGTATAATTAACATTTTAAAAAATATTATCATGCATGTTAATTTTAAGAGGTTATTATTGTGTAACGTTAACATCCATAATTCAAGGTTGTTTAAGGTTGACTACAGGCTGAAGATGCGCAAGAAAAGGGTGAAACATGTACCTGATAAGTCTATATAAATTCATGTATATTTAATCCACATTAAACGTGGTATGTATTGAATAGGAGGTTTTATTAAATTATCCTTGAGATATTTTTGGCTAAGTGGTATATTCTGAGCTGTCAGTGGAGAGATGGCATGGAATGACATTAGTAGATGAATAAGTTTGAGTGATGTCTTTAAAAGTAGGAAAGATCACAATATGAAGATAAAGTTCAAATTCAAGGGGAGAAATTGGGGCAAATATTTGTTTATTGGAATGGGAGTTAGGGATTGGAATAACCAAGGGAGATATTCAATAAATTTCCAATTTCTTTGAAATCATTTAAGAAAAGGCTAGGAAAACAACAGATAGTGAATCTGCCAACTGGGCGACTGCCTAAATGGAGATCAGGATTGATTGATTGGTTGGTCGGTCGGTCGGTCATTATCCTGCTGGAAGTAGACATACCTCTTTTCCTCCTCAATCAACATTTCAGAAAGTGGCTGCAGTATATTTTGTACGTAATGTTTGGGGTTAACTGTATAGTATAAAGAAAATAAGGACAGTTATTCTGCATACAGTAATGCCACACTAAACGCTGACTTTATCATCATGAAAAGGAATTTCATGCACTACATAAGGATTTTCTGTGTTCCAATACCTTGAATTCTGAGAATTCACATACCCACTTAAATGGAAATGACCGTCTGTCATAATTAACTTAAATTAATTTTCAACAGCATGTGTAGAAATGCAACACTAATAATGTGCATTCAACAAGAATTCCATTTGTGAAATAAATATTCATTCCGTATGCTTACCACTAACCATGCTTACTGCGCTGTCTGGCCATGCAATCTTTCTCCGCTACTCGGGAACAAAGCAAGCATTTCCCCAATCCATCTGTGCAGCAGCACCAACTAATGTGCTGGTAACTTTTTGCTGCCTCGTCCTGTTATAATTTTTAAAAATGTTATTGGCTTTATGTCCCACTAACTACTTTTTCAGTTTTTGGAGACATCAAAGTGGCGGAACTTAGTCCTGCAGGATTCCTTTACTTAATAGTAAATCTACCAACATGAGGCTGACGTGTTTGAGCACCTGCAAATACCACTGGACTAAGTCACGATCGAACCTGCCAAGTTGGGGTCAGAAGGCCAGCGCCTCAACCGTCTGAGCCACTCAGCCCGGCGCCTCTTCCTGTACAAGCCCAAATATTAGTATTATGATATCATTATACAAAAGTTGAATGTATGCAGCCTGGTTTTATAGACATTGTCATTTCACTATTTGCTAAAATTCTGGAAACCGCAGAGGACTTCCTTAAAGATAATACATAAAGAACATAAGTTTGTAGTTCTTTTTCTACAAGTAAATCAGGTTCTGTTATACTTAAAACCATCTTGTATATGTTAATGATTCCATCACTTGTTTTGAGGATAATTAAATGATTTCAATCTCTGTCTACAGATCAGTGGGTGGAAAGAGGAAATTATCAAGAGGGACTACGGAATCTTCAACAATGATTTGCCAGTGCAGTTTGTTGTACGAGGTACTAGGGAAGGAGCCTCCGATTTGGTGGTGCAAGAACTGTCTGTCTGTGACTGGAATGGTAATGTATTCATTATTCTCTCCTTTTACAATAAGTAAACATCATTATCATCATCATCATCATCATCATCACTGTATTTTATGTATGCAGTCTGAATTTATAGATGTCATTTCACTATTTGCTAAAATTCTGGAAACCTTAAAGATAATATGTAAAGATAATAATTTAGTACCAGTTTTTTTTCTTCTTTTTTCTAAATCAGGTTCTGTTATACTTAAAAACATCTTGTATATGTTAATGATTCCATCACTTGTTTTGAAGCTAAGTAAATGATTTCAATCTCTCTCTACAGATCAGTGGGTGGAAAGAGGAAATTATGTATATTGGAAATTATTGTATAAAATAAAATTTCCTGTGTTCCCACTTATCATCACTACCCCAGCAGGTTATGATCTACCATGTAGGACTTGGATGTATTTGAATCGAATTCATACTAAACAAGGAAATTGTGTATACCTACTGCATAAATGGGGCTTCCATAGTTCACCTACCCATGACTGCGGAGCAATAGACATATCTATTTATAATCGAATAATTTATAGAAAAGTCCTGTTTCCAATACGAACACCTGGAAGATTGTTTATTACAGTGGTTCAGGCAACATAGGGCAGAAGGCATTCCAATCAGCGGACCAGTGCTTAAACTATCGCTGTGCACTGAGGTCTTCACATTCTTCAGTTACGTTCTGTTCAGAACTCCCTTCAGTAATTGTGCATTACATATTTCTTCACATTATGGATTCTGTTTCAAAATACTATAAACCGTACTAAATAAATTATATTCAGTATGAATGTTGTCCGGCTCCTTGGCTAAATGGTCAACCTATTGGCCTTCGGTTTAGAGGGCCTCGTGTTTGATTTCCATTGGGGCTGGAAATTTTAACTGTGTACAGTATGGTTTTTGTTTGTCCTCACATTCTCCTCTTCATATTCACACAACGCATCACACTACAAACTACTACAGAAACACGCAATAGTGAACGCGCATAGGGTTGGCGTCAGGAAGGGCATTCGGCTGTAAAACAGGGCCAGATTCACATGGGCAATGTAGTTTGCACCCACGACCCCACCACTGTGGGAAACATGGTGGAAGAAGAAAAATATTCAGTGTGATATATCTAGACAAGTGGACCAAATAAACACGGAAGATTTCATTATACGAAGTATACAACCATCTGGAACTTAAAATGTGATGAATCTAGCAATAGAGTTGACAAGAGAAATGCATTCTCTCAAGTGATGACCATCTCAGTTCAACTGTCTCAAAGTTAAGGCTTATTTTTGGTTTTTCTCAACATGGTATCCCTTTCCGTAATATCTTCTTTCACACTTTCAAAGAGTTCATCAGTTTCTTTGACATCCTGAAGTAACTAATAAAATTGGTCATCACATAAATAATCAAATAATTTATAGAAAAGTCCTTATTCCAAACAATCTTTCAACATAGGATGTAAATGAAACCTACAACAGTTTTTTCCTTCTTTCTTTTCAACAATAACAAGAGGCAAGAAGATGATGAAAATGGGCAGTAGGCCAGGGAAGGTGGCTAAGTAGCTCGGTGAGCTACCGCTCAGTGACACGGAATTCATATGAGCTATTCTGTAGCCAATTTCGGTCGCCTAGTATGAAGCGGCCCTGAAAAACACGATTGTTATAATAATCGTGTGTCTTCAAATAAATTAAAAATAAATTAATATATACCATTTTCTTTTCTTCTGATAGGCAGTGCATTACATCGCAGTGTCGTGGCACCATGTCTCAGAATTTACAGTTCGAAATTGTTTCCAAAAAGCTGGATTTGGAGGTAGTTCTGATGATGATTGTAATATTATCGATGATAATGGCGATGCTCGTGATAATTACATAAAATCAGCTTCATGGTCCGTATCGCAGTTCAATAGATTCACAATTAAGTATTTATTTATTTTCCACCTAGTCGATACAATGATTGCTTAAGGCAATTTTTAATGGTCAAAAGTGGTACATGTTTCCTTAAAATTTTAAGGACACTTCCTCTAAAGCATTACTTTGTCAGTTTATATATTTTTCATCTAAACAGTGTTATGTGGTTGAAGATGTTGATAATATACGAAACATGTACCACTTTTGACCATTAAAAATTGCCTTAAGCAATCATTGTATCGACTAGGTGGAAAATAAATAAATACTTGCTCGTGATAATGACGGCAAATGGAGGAAATTGGGAGAGGAGGCATCTTTCGATGATTATGTAAATGTTGATGCTAACCTTGTCACTGCAGAAGCCATGACTAGCTCTGAGATTGCTGAAGACGCACAAAGGGGTCTGAGTGAGGACTTTAATCACGACGACGATGGTGATGACGACGATGATACCGAAGAGCCGCAGCATACTCCGGTGACCTTTCGTAATGTTGTCAATGCTCAATGGACTGTCAAACATTGTGTCATGCACCATAACGTTTCTGAGGAAATAATGGCTGAATTGTACCGGTTTGAGAACACTGTTCATGCCGTGGCTGTGGCCAACAAAACACATACCAAAATAACAGACTACTTTATTCAGTAAAGTGACTCTTTTCCCTCTCTTTTTATTCTTTAAAATCTGTGTGCATTTCTTTTGTGTTTATATTGTTTCATATTGCCATATATGCTTTGGAATATAATGCAGCTTCATATTTATAGAATTTCATTTAAGCAGTTTTTACCCTTGGGTCTGCTGGAAAATGTATAAATGAAGTTTAACTGTATTCTTAATTGTTATTACCCATGTATTTGCTATATGCTAAACAAACAAACAAACAAACAAACAAACAAACAAACAAACAAGCAAACAAACAAACAATTTAAATTAAATCAGTCACTAATGCAACCAATCTTAAGGTGGGTCTCTTCACGATACTTTCAGTTTTATTAACAATTGAATAGTATTAAGGCTTTTGGTTGTGTGTCGCATGACTTTATACAGCTAACACCGCAAGAGCATGGCGTAACAAACTACCGTATCAATTGAGTTGCAACAGTGCACAGCATCCCCAAATTGCCCAGACTTCCAGCATAAATAATACTGACCTTACAAGTTGTAAGGACAGAAACAAACAAGTGGAACAGAACGTCACCTTAAAAATGCACAAGAAAAACAGAAGTTACTTACCCTAAACTGTGCAGATGACCACAAACCGCGGAAGAAAAATAAATGCATCACTGTATGCAATTTTAGGTAATCAACAAGAAGGATAACTCCTTCTTTTCTAAATAATTAGGCAATTTTTAATTTAAAATATTAGTAGAACAATTAAATACTGAACACCTTCAAGAAACAAAAGAAAAATAATAATAATAATAAGCAAACTATCAAATCTTTTCTAGTGATCGGCCGATCCTGATTAATAAAATTGGGAATCAATTGCTTTTAACCTACTAGATCAACTGGTTAAGAAACACATTGCTTAGAACCTTCGTGCCTTTTGTTTCAATTTAATTCAGCCTTAACATCAAATTTGCTATACCATTCACTTGAAATTCTGTAATGAGTTTCATACCTTTGAAGAATTTGTTTTAAACAAAATTTAAAACCTTAGGTAGACTGCTATGCGAGGAGTTCTCACAAGGAAATTTAACACACATGCCCTAGCAGAATGAAATAAAATAATTAAATTATGCAAAAGGAATTAAAACATAGAATAGTTGATCAATATCCAGAAGTGCAATAATGGATTTGAACGTTTATAACACAATCAAACTCAAATTACTTTCAGGTAGTTAAATAAGCTCGATCTTCAACCGGCATAAAACTGATTACCACCCCAAATTGATAATCATCACCATGACAACAACAAACACGCCCACCTCGGAAAGGGCAGAAGTGCAACATTGCAAACAAGATAGGGACAGAAGAAAATCAGAAAAGCAAGTCCCCAAAAAAATAAAGGGGAAAAGGCTAATTAAATTAATAAAACAGTATGAAATAAGAGAGGGAATGAAACTTCCAACGCATAAATCTCATTAAAACTGCCTCGCTTCCATTTACCAATATTAAGCTCTACTAAACAGGGCTGGACAATTTACCAATATTTTATTAATAATAATAATAATAATGTGGTTAGGATACCAGTTTTGAGAGTTGCCAAACAATCCATTTTCACCATGGGAACATCGACTTACATAATTTCATTACACCCCAAAAAATATTAATAGTCCGCAAACGCAGGCTCCCAGAAGGTATTATACACAGATTTAAAATTCCGGAATATCACACGCACAGCACTATTCAGACGGTTGATAAAACTTTGTTGAAATACGAGAAGATGTATAACGGAGGTGCTCCCGAAATAAAATCAGAATGGTCAAAACTTACAGTCTTGGAGATGTAGCAGGAATACCAAGGCACATGCCATAACTTACAATTATGAGGCTTGAAGACAATCGCTTAAAAATTCATGTTGATGAAGATGTTTCAATATTAACAAAATTGAAGAAGGTCCTGGGGTATTAACCCCAGCGTATAAATGAACTCAACCCGGTTCCATTGGATTAGGTGGATTCACGGCATGGCGTGAATACAGTACGCGTCCAGTGTCCATGATTGCAGCAGACAGACTCCCTGTTAGCACCAGCACAAACAGCCTCGGGCACTTTCGCCAGGAAAAGCTGTGTGAGCAGACTGTACAGTAAGTTAGAGTAAAGGGAGACAAGTTCAGGCCCACTACAGGAGGGAGCAGCACCAGACAGAGGACCCCAGCCAAAGATATTCATTTCCATCGAAACATAAGTAAAGTTTGGCTCCATCACTAAATGGTTAGTGTGCTGGCCTTTGGTCACAGCGGTCCCAGGTTCGATTCCCGGCAGGGTTGGGAATTTTAACCATCATTGTTAATTTCTCTGGCACGGGGGCTGGGTTTTCATCATAATTTCATCCTCATCATGATGTGCAGGTCGCCTACGGGAGTCAAATCAAAAGACCTGCACCCGGCGAGTCGAACTTGTCCTCGGACACTCCCGGCACTAAAAACCATATGCCATTTCATTTCATAAGTAAAGTTCAAATGAGTTAAACCACGTTCTCAGACGCAGAAAATATGAACAGTTTGTGACTTCAAATCACATTTAAAATAAAATTAGTCCACACCTTGGCGAAAGGATTCAGAATACAAATTTCTAGAGAAATATAACCCAATTCCAAAACTCTCTATGAAGGGAGCTTATTTACGTTAATTCCATCATAGGGTGCAGCTGCTTTATGTGGATCCAAGGAGCTATATACATTCAGGCTGCTGCAGCAGCATCCAGTGATTTTCCCATCACTATTAAGGCGTTCACCAAGGTTCAGTGCTGTCACCTGCAGACCTGCACTGTCCTTTACCAAGTACGCTCCTCTATGCTGATGATATCTTGTTGGATTCTGAGACCCAGTCTGATCTGCAGTGCCAAACCCAGATGTGGAGCGATTTTTGGGTGCCTGTGGTTCGTCAACTAAAGGAAAACTCGATATATGTTGTCAGATCCATAAGCAATCAGAACCATTTAGACAGTGAGGACTTGCTGCAAGTGAAAGTATCTTGGCTTCTTAATCACTGATGATGGCCGATCTGTTGAAGAGGTCACTGCAAGGATAATTGCAGCCTGGATGAAATGGTGAACAATGACCAGCACCACTTTGAATGGAGGGTGAAAGATAATCTCAGATCAAAAATATATCATACTGTCATCCGACCTGTTGCACTGTATGGTAGCGAATGTTGGCCGACTACGACTGAGGTAGAGCATCAACTAGGCATCATGGAGAGGAAGATGCTGAGGTGGATAGCTGGCATTACTAAACTGGATCGCATTTCCAATGAAACCATCAAGGAAAGATTTGGCATTGCACCGATTCAAGATAAAATATGTGAGAGAAATCTACAATGGTTTGGACATGTACTAAAGGTAGAGGCTGATATTATCGTGAAGACGGGTTACACATTAAAAGTTGTCGGTAGAAAACTTAAGGGATGATCTTAACAGCAATGGGCTGATACTCTTCACAAAGATGTGAAGAGCGTCATTCTCCACCCTTACGTGGTCCAGGACAGAACTAAATGGAAACAACAAATCCATGAAGCAGACTCCACCACTAGAAGGGATGAAAGTTGAAGAAAAAGAAGAATAGGAACACTATGATTCCAAAAGTCTCTCAGTACATTTTTCGAACATTTACAAGAACAGCAATAATAAAATCCCAGCAAGGCTACACACTTTGTTCAGTTTTAACGATGTACATATGTTGTCAAACTTGAACAAAAATAACAGTTGCTGTAGGACTGAAATCCTTCATTGCTTCTTGAGGCCTTTTAAGAGGTGACACCAAAAACAGTATTAAGAAGCAAAAGTGTTCAAGTTTTGTGGAACTTGAAGGGATCTGTAGCATTAAGATAGGTCATTGAAAAGCCAGGGAGTGAAAAAAATCAAGTAAGTGTACTAAGCTTGTCCCACTGCTTTACCAAGCTCTTTTGGCTCAGACTGGAACCAGTTGCAAACATTGTCCATGACTTCATTGTCTGAATAGAAGTGCCGACCCTTCAATGCCTTTTCAACCGATCACACAGTATATAGACCTGATGTATCACCATTTTATTTCCATATCTAAAAGTATTAAGGGATCAGCGCTTCTACTCGGACAATGTTCGCAGCTAGTTCCAGTCTCAGCCATAGGAGTTCTACAAGCAGGGTATTCACTGCTTGGTGGTACAGTGGAACATGTGCTTGTGTAACTTTGGAGATTACTTTTGAATTAAACCTTGTTGAATGTATTCTGGGCTCCATTTTCATTTGGTTCACCCTTATAGAGTTCCAACCCCACATAGTTGGGAAATTCCAGGAAGAAGAAGAAGTTAACTTAGAGGCCAGGCTAATTGGCACTGTGATATTCAAGGGAGGAGGGGAGTTAAAATGGTTTCTTGCTGCATATTTTGGAAGCAATCAGCTTTATTTAGAAATATTCAAACAAAAGTTACTCAAAATTTAATTTTGAATATTTTTTGCTCCTTTTTTACAACCTGTATGAAGAATGTGTACTTAAGGTAGTCCAACATGTTTATTACAATTTTTCTTGTCAGTTGATTATCAGGCTGATCCAGTGAGAACCCTCGAGTTGGTTGGTTAATAAACTCTCCTCATGTAAACAATTACCTTCATAAATGATATAATTTGTTCTCACCTGTTTTAGAGGACATCATGGTCTTGAAACACCACGAACCTACTACGCTGGCGTAGCAGGGGGAAAGGTGATACTCCCACGTGGCGCGTCCCAGGTGGCGGATAGGGGGGTCCTAACCGGCTTGCCAGTGGACTTGAGGGAAATAAAATACCTCTCATGGGCCAAACACACTACCCCCTGCGGGTGGGGGACGCACACGTAGAATACACCTGCGGTATCCCTTGCCTGTCGTGAGAGGCGACTAAAAGGGGCGACCAAGGGATGATTGAATTAGAACCATGAAACTACTTTTAATTCGTACCATCACGCGGGGAACACCATAGGTTGCCTGTACTTGCGAGTAGTACCACTATATTAGGTACGAAATAGGTTTGTGATTAGTAGTTTTCCAGTACCCGTGCGTTGTACCCATGTGAGAAAGACCGCGGGTCTGGGCGTTGCCTATGAGTTGTACCACTATATGAGCGACACCATGGGTCTGCGTTGTCTGTGATTAGTACCCACTATGTGAGAAACACCACGGGGCCCGTGGGACCGGCACCCGTGACTAGTACACCTAGGTGAGGAAACTCATCAGTTTGCGTGGGCTATGAGTGGCGCCATTGTGTGAGAAACACCATAGGTATGCGTTACCTGTACGAAGTACAATACTTGTGAGTAGTACCATCTTGTGTGGAACACCGTGAGTCTTCGCTGCTTTTTATTAGTACCCCAACATGACAAATACCATGGCTCTACTTTACTTGCGACATGTACCATTCTGTGGGGCCTTAGACATGGATTTTGCACCCCTTTAGGCATCAAGCATCATTGTGCTTCATGAGTGGTCCCTTGGTCAGTAATACCTTTATTTATGATCTTTTTTGAGTCTGATCCACTGTTTTGTTTGTTTGCTTGTGTTTTTGTTGGGTTCATGTCCATCCATTCATTCTTCATGACATTTTTTATTTTATTTTGGTCAGTGGATTAATTTGAACATTTTGTTATTTCATTTCGTACCGTTAGGGGCCGATGACCTCGATGTTAGGCCCCTTTAAACAACAAGCATCATCATCATCATCGGTCTTGAAACAGGAATCTATGCTGATTTAATTTGTTCTCATTTGTTTTAGAGGACAACATCATCTTGACATAAGAAGCTACGCTGATTTAATTCATTCTTGTCTGTTTTAGAGGATGTCAAGATCTTGAAACAAGAAGCTATGCTGATTTAATTTGTTCTTGTCTGTTTTAGAGGATGTCATGGTCTTGAAACAAGAAGCTATGCTGATTTAATTTGTTCTTGTCTGTTTTAGAGGATGTCAAGATCTTGAAACAAGAAGCTATGCTGATTTAATTTGTTCTTGTCTGTTTTAGAGGATGTCATGGTCTTGAAACAAGAAGCTATGCTGATTTAATTTGTTCTTGTCTGTTTTAGAGGATGTCAAGATCTTGAAACAAGAAGCTATGCTGATTTAATTTGTTCTTGTCTGTTTTAGAGGATGTCAAGATCTTGAAACAAGAAGCTATGCTGATTTAATTTGTTCTTGTCTGTTTTAGAGGATGTCAAGATCTTGAAACAAGAAGCTATGCTGATTTAATTTATTCTTGTCTGTTTTAGAGGATGTCAAGATCTTGAAACAAGAAGCTATGCTGATTTAATTTGTTCTTGTCTGTTTTAGAGGATGTCATGGTCTTGAAACAAGAAGCTATGCTGACAGTGATCAATTCTGGAGTGGACGTGTTTGAGAATGACACAAAACATGTGTTCAATGATGGAGGTAAGCAGACATTGACTATTCCATTTGATCCCATATGGCACTGGTAAGTACTGGTGGTATTTTACACTTGCCCTTTGCCATATGAACAATACACAATGGATGATTGCCTTCAACATTGCCATACTGCCCGTTCTTCTCCTTGTTTTTGTTGTTTTTGTTGTTGTTGTTGTTGTTGTTATTAATATCTTAGTTATGAATATGTTATTCTTTTCACAATTTTGAGTCTTTAAATGAATACACTATTGTACATTATTTTGCAAAGACTATTTATTTAGTTAATTTTGTAAAATAGGAATGATCAGGAATTCTGGAGAGTTTCTTCATAGAGTGTAGTATACATTGCAGGCAGTTCTATGGGTAGGTAAAGCAAGGATGACTACAGATGCATCTTATACATGCATTTTAGCCATGTTACAATCTGGTCAATAACTTGTACCCAGCGTCTCTATAAATCACATCACATTAGTCGAAGTGAGGAAAACTAATGCTTTCCGTGGTTTCCCATTTTCACACCAGGCAAATGCTGGGGCTGTACCTTAATTAAGGCCACGGCCGCTTCCTTCCCACTCCTAGCCCTTTCCTGTCCCATCGTCGCCGTAAGACCTATCTGTGTTGGTGCGACGTAAAACAACTAGCAAAAAAAAAAAAAGAAAACTAATGCTGCCACCAGCATTTTAAAAAGTTTTTCAGAAAGTAAGTATTTATACCCACGCAGCATGTGCAAGGTGGAATATGTTCGTAATATACATTGTCCATGACATGTTATCATCGAACAAAATGCCTAGGACTTTTACTGATGGCGTAAGTGGTATGTTAGTATTATGCACTGAGTGGCCAAAAGTAATGGGAAGAGGTGTCCCATAAAAAATGTGCCGTGTATGACCCCTGAGCATTGCAGCTAGCTGCAGCGTAGCTGAACAGTCTGTCACATACACCAATGCCCTGAAGATGGCAACATGTAACGAGTTAACCAACTTTGAACATGGGATGATCATTGGCACACGGTGCATGGGTCGTAGCATAGCGGAGAATACACACAAATTTGAGTTTCTGAGGTCAACAGTGTCGAGGGTGGATCTTCATCATCGCAGAACCACCGCGTAAACTGCCGCATGGGAAGACCACAGGTGTTTAATGAATGTACATCACGTCGCCTCTGTAGAACCATACTGGGTGCTCGACGGGCTACTGCGAGTCAGATCACTGCCCAGTTGAATGTTGGGGGTCAGAAACCCATTTCTATCAGGACTGTAAGGAGGCAACTGCATTGCATAGGCTTCACGAGCCAACGACCAACTCATGTCCCTTTGCTGACACCTCGACACAGAGCTCATTGACATGCATGGGCCCATAAACATTGATAGTGGACCATGGAACAGTGGGGGGGGGGGGGGTGTCGTATGGTCTTATGAATCCTGGTTCAAGTTGTATCGAGCTGATGGGTGCGTGAGAGTGTGGCGTATGTACCATGTAGCTATAGATCCTGTGTCAAAAAGGTTGTGTCCAGGCAGGAGGTGGTTTAGTTCTGGTCTGGGTGGTGTTCTCATGGTCAGAATTAGGCCCCATTGTCCGGCTGTGAGGAGTGCTGACAGATGCACATTATGTGGACATTCTTTCAGACCATCTGCACCTCTTTCTGGCCCTAGAGTACCCTGACGGAGATGCAATGTTTCAACAGGACAATGTGCCATGCCACCGCTCTGTGGTGCACTCCAGTGAAGTTACGACCATGGATTGAACCTCCATATCCCTTGAACTTAATCCAATCAAGCATTTATGGGACACTGTCGATGTTGGTGTACCCTCCATGAACCCCCTCCCCCAACACCAACTGCACAAGACTGATCTGTGGGAAGCAGTGCAAGATGTGTGGGTCCAGATTCCTCCAGAATGATAACACCACCTTGTAGAGTCAATGTCCGGCCATATTGCTGCCATTTTGAGGGCTCGCAGAGGAGCAACTCATTATTAACATCACATTCAGTGTCTTCCAATGACTTTTGACCACTCAGTGTATAACATTATAGATGGAACCTCAGGTTGATTGATCTTTGCAGGTAACTTCAGTTGTACTTGTATTTTTGCTGGGTTAAACGTTAGACCAAAAACTAAACGATGTTATATCCTGATTGATACTTTCTGTGGCCAAAAATATTTGATCTGGTGATGTGTGGAGGTAAATTTGTACATCATCAGCATAACTGTGGTATTTGCAGTGTGTTAGATTGAGGGAGACATCATTAATGTAAATAGAAAAAAGAAGGGCTCCTAACACTGACCTTTGGGACATACCACATGCCAAGTTTATTTGTTTATCCTATCTGAAACACACTGCCGATGGCCAGCAAGTAGGAATACAAACAAAAGAGGGCACTGTCCAAGAAATAGGGGGTATAAAATTTAGATAACAAAATGTCCATACCAACAGAGTCAATAGCTTTGTTCAAGTCTAGTGTTACGGGGCTACCCGTGGACCAGCAGAGGTGAAAGAAGGTGCCGGGGTGAATGAGTCTAACTACAATGTCACGAATTGATTTAAAACTTTAACAAAGGTTATATTTCCTTAGAATTTCAAAAATCAACAAATAGCAATGTAACAGGTACAAGCAGCAATTCATAAACAAGTCTAGGAAAGACAAAATTGGTGGTATAAACAGATCTTGGGCTTCAAGCCCTCACTTTACAGTTCCTGAGCTCCTAGCTCAAATTTACAAAAGACACAAATTTATACAAGGGCAGAAATCCCTCAATACATGGAGCGCTTGCACCCAGCATACAATATCCAGCCTTCAAAAGGCATTCAGTAATCTTACTTTGAAAAAGAGCTAACAGGCTCTCAGTTTTCAAGCCTACTCAAGGCAATGCCAAAAATATCTTACATCTTTTGGCCTTCCATGGCCCAGCTTACAAATTGAAACAGGGGTATCTCGTACCCAACCTATAGGGCCTTCATATAGAAAGGAATAGCAGTTAGATAAATGGCCCGAACACAAAATGAAAGGAGGCGAATGCTTGCACTCCTAAATATGAATTCTTAAAACCTAAAGGGCACTAGGCCGATGAAACAGGGGCTATTTCCAAACTATGGAGGTGACTCGTATAAGAATAAATTAAGACTTTACGGAAAGGAAGAAAACCAGTTACAAAACGTAGTCACCTCAAACCAATATGAAGGGGAGCTCGAGAGGGTACATCACTCTCTATCCCTGATTCACAGTTAAAGATTTATGAAGTTATTACATAAGCCATCAGAAGTTACATTTACAGAAAAGTAGGTTACATAGTTAAAGTTTCAGACCTCTCCCTCGGGTTAGCAAGAAATAAAGATGTTAATTGGCCATTACTTTGTCGGTGTACTGCTGTCTGATGAAAGAGGCGCCTCCCGCCTCCTGCTTGACACACACACTAAGTTAGATGAAAATCAATTGGCCAAGAGATGTGAAAATCCGTAGTTTATAAACCCTCGGGGGAAGTTTGAGACCTTTCATGAAAAAACCAGCCACACCCTCTCACTTTATTGATGAATTTAAAAGTTACACTCAAAATCGAGGAAGAAGCCTGTGATAGGCTGAAAATTAATTACAGATATTCGTGATTGGCTAAATTCAAAATTGGCGGAAAGAAAAGATAAATATTGCCAACCCACAAATAAGGAACATCAATTAGTAAAAAAAAAACTTACGAATACAAAACTTCTTCAAATCAAAAAGTTCTTCCACTTCGCACCAGGGTGCATGATCATAGTTTATGAGCAGTGACATCTGTTGAAGAAAGTCCAAACTTCTTGGCGAAGGGCAAACAAAACAAGTAGAAATTCACACAGTACTGGAAACTTCACAATAACAAAATTACATCAAATTTTAGTGGTGACATCTTCAGAGTAAAGTTCTAAGTTGGTCTAGTTTCAAGTTCACTGTTTCTCCAGTAGAGGAGTTCTTTTAGGCGCAAGATTTAAATGCATGGTGTTGGGGTGTACCTCGCGGTACATCTAGTAATAAAACTGTCGCTTATTTATTGTTCATTGCTTTCTAGATGTCTTCTATAATCTTAAGCAGCGCCATTTCCGTGTTGTGAAAACCAGACTGTACTGGGTCGAGCAAGTTGTAAGCTAGTATCCAGAGAAACCAGCTGGACGTACTGGCAGTGACTTAGTCAGATGCTGATTAGTCTACACGAGTATCTAGACGTATGCTGTCTGCAGTGCATCCCACAACTATTGAAGAATGTGTGGTGGAGGAAACAGACGGCAAACACGACGATCAAGGTGGTACCACAAATGTTCAATTGGATTGAGATCGGGGCTGTTTGGGGGCCAAGGAAGAACTTTGAGGTGTTGATCATGCTCTTCCAGCCACTGCAGGCACTTCTAGCCTTGTGTCAAGGTGCATTACAGTGCTGGAAAATCCCATTATTCTGAGGAATTCTTCCACATGGATGATGGGACATAGAGAATATCATGAGATCATTCCCCAGATCATTACACTGCCCTCACCATTTGTGTTCATCCAACAAAGCTGAAGGGTGTTAGTTCTCCAAAGATTCCCTGACATCTATCCATACTATGCAGCTGAAAATGTGACTCATCGGAGAAGGCTACCCTTCACCAACCAACAGCGGTCTAATCATCATGCTGTGGAGCAAATTCCGCTTGCATTTTGATGCACCTGTGTTAGCATACATGCTGTCACTCTCAGTCTACTACGGAGCCCCAACTGCAAAAGGGTTTGCTGAACTGTTGCAGTAGAAACATGTCTAGATGCCCCCTGGTTCATTTGAATGGTGAAATGTTCTACTGTAGCCTATCGGTTGGCTTTCACACACTGTCATAGTTGCCTTTTAGTTGTTTAAGGTCATATTTTGATTGTATATTTTGCATGGAAATATATTCTGTACTCTGAATGTGATGTCCAATGTTGCCTGTATAAATGTGTTTGTGACATTGTAACTAAACTTGAACTTGATGCTTGTTGTATCTCATCTGAGCTACATTAACAGTGATAGAGCTGACATAAGGATACCTAAATAAAGTGTTAAATTAAGAAATTGTATTAAAGAGTTCAGAGAGGAATGCTTCTCTACTGAAGAAAAAATCCTCTTCACAAAATGTGGAAAGTTAAAGGGCTATAAAGTGTTTTAATGTCTCACAGCACAGAAACTCTGCTTGACACAAAAATGCTGAGATGAATGGGGAATAAGGGAGATGTATTTTTTTCTTTTCTATATTTTACTTCAGTTAAATATTTTGTGCTCATGATGACTATCGGCGTGGTCTTAATTCCGATAACTGATTTGATTTTTCATTCGTTTGCAGGAGCAGCGATGTGGTGTCTGTCACCATTGTGTAAGACTGCAATATTAATGAAAATATCTGCATTAATGACTAAAGTTTAATGATTGATAATGAGTTAATGATAGAGACTTGAGGAATGTCCGCCTCCGTAGAGTAACGGTTAGTGTTATTAGCTGCCGTCCTCGGGGGCCCAGGTTCGATTCCCAGCACTGCCAGAAATTTAAGAATGGCAGGAGGGCTGGTATGAGGTTGAAATTGTACATGCAGCTTTCCTCTAATGGGGGTGTGCATGAAAAGAGTTGCACCATTTCAGGATGAGGACACGAGTTTACTTTTTACTTGAGGAATTAAGTTAAAATAACAAGGAATGAAACTGAATTAGTGCAATAAGACTGTATAACGATTGTATCTTTGATATAAAAGAACTAGTGTCAAAAATCATTTAATGGAAGTACATATGTTTGGTCACATCTTCCATTTTTTAGATCATGCTTAACTATTTTTAGGAGCATAATTGAATTATTTTTAGATCCTAAACATCCAAATTATAATTTTTATAATATTTTAATGCAATTTTAATATTATATCTTCCTTCCCCCACATTTTCCACCTCTTTAATCAACTTCTGTTTTTCACTTGCATTTGAACTTTTCAGCACTTTTTTTTGCTATTTGTTTTATGTTGCACCCACACAGATATGTCTTATGGCGACGATGGGACAGGAAAGGCCTGTGAGTGGGAAGGAAACGGCCGTGGCCTTAATTAAGGTACAGCCCCAGCATTTGCCTGGTGTGAAAATGGAAAACCACTTAAAAACATCTTAAGGGCTGCCGACAGTTGGGCTCGAACCCACTATCTCCTGGGTGCAAGCTCACAGCTGCACGACCCTAATTGCACGGCCAACTTGTCCGGTCAGCACAGCTTTCTTTTCCATGGGGTTGACACTGATGTTCTGTAAATCATCTAGTTTTACGTGACTGTTGATATTGTGATCATAGACACATTACTGTTCTGAGCAGGGCTTGAGTAATCCAGCAGGTCAGGAATTCTCAACTTGCACATCACTCTATGCTGTAGAAAACTCGCTGAAGGCTGTAGGATTTTCAGCTGCTACAGCATGGGTTTATTCAAGTAACACCTGAGTAACACAACACACTCTTACAAAAATATAGATGAAATGAAAATCCACAACCTGTTTCCAGTCATTCGACCGGGTCAGGAATGGAATGAATCTAGCGGCGAGGATAGGAATTGTGCCGGCTGCCGAAGCCTGTCGCACTCCTCTGGGGCAATGATTAATGAATGACTGATGAAATGAAATGATATTGGAGAATGTTTCTGGAATGAAATATGACAGGGAAAACCAGAATACCCACAGAAAAACCTGTCCTGCCTCCGCTTCTTACAAAAATGTCTCAATGCTTGCTCTGTGACAAGAGGGCACAAAGAGCTGCTGCCTTCCAGTGAGGCAGGGGACTGCCAAAGTCTAAGGGAGACCACCCTGAAAGAAAATCCTCTAGTACGTTAGACCTAGCAAGTCAGTACAGGAGTACAATGCAGTTGCTTTCAAAACGAAAACGAGCCTCGGAAAGAAACATATTCTGAATGTCGACAATACTTCAAGTACTCTTGGAACTAATAACGACGTCATGTCCGATGTTCATTCAAGATGCGCGAGAAGAACCGATCATAGAAACAAGCTTTGGATTGGAACCTTAAACGTTATGACTCTTAACAGAAAAATGCAATGAAATCACGGATTTAATGAACCGTAGACATATTCAAATCCTAGGGCTAAGTGAAACCAAATGGAAAGGTTGCAACACAAGAATGTTAGAGGACGGATATAAATTATACTGGTGTGGTAATCCTGCAGTGGCAAGGAATGGAGTTGGTTTTATACTCCATAAAGACGTTGTTAGTGTAACAGATGTCTCCTTCATCAATGAGAGATTAATCAAAGCTAAAATATGCCTAAATGGAGAAACTCAAACTGTAATCCAAGTTTATGCTCCCCAGCTGGGTTGTAGAGATAACCAAAAAGCAAGCTTCCTAAAAAAACTAGAGGACATCATTGATGAAGAGAACATAATGATAATTGGGGATTTTAATGCCCAGGTAGGAACTGATAGGTCAGGTTATGAAGGCATTATTGGTCCGTATGGATTTGGTAATAGAAATGAGGAAGGTGAACTTCTACTTGATCTATGTACACGAAACCAACTTCTGGTGAAGAACTCGTGGTTTCAGAAACGGGATAGCCACAAGATAACGAGATACAGCTGGAATGGTCAGTGTAGATCAGTGATAGATCTTATCATCACAGATAGGTCAAGTGGAGAAAAGGTGCATGATGTAAAAGTGATACCTAGTGAGAGCCTTGATAGTCACCATAGACTCCTTATTGCAGACCTAAAAGTCACCAAACCTATTATTAAAGTAAACAAGAAGAAAAAACCATGAATTAAAGACTGGAAATTGAAAGATGTGGAGTCAAACAGCAGTTTCAAGAGGAAATCAGAACTAAAATACCAATAACAGACACAAAGAAAGGTAATGAAGAATGGAATGATTTTAAGGCAAGTCTGGTTGGTAGTGCAGATAAAATATGTGGAAGAACAAGCAGAAGAATGAGAGAGAAAAGAACATCTTGGTGGAATGATAAAGTGAAAGAAGCCATATTGAAGAGAAATAAAGCCAAAAAACTTCTTGATGTGGCTAAATCTGACAGAAGAATCAACAGCGACCAAATAGCCAACAATAAATTGGAAGAGATGGCAAAGGAATATAGATACAGAAAGTTGAAAGTCAAGAGAATTGTACAGGAAGAAAAAGAGAAAAGTTGGAAAGAATTTACAACTAAATGGGAAGAAGACAGTAAAGGGAATATGAAAATGATATATGGAATAGTAAAAAGTAAAAGATCAGATAAAGAAGCAATTACAGCTCTGGAGACAGCAGATGGGAATATAGTTTGCAATATGAAAGATATCATGGATGCAGTGGGGCAGTATTTTGACAAGCTCCTAAATGGCCCTAAAGAGATCTCTGTTGAGGATGTAAGACAGAAAAAAATAGAGGAAGATATCCCAATTACATGGACAGAAGTAGAGCAAGCTCTCCATAGGATGAGAAGTGTTAAGTCAGCTGGAGCTGATGAAATTACAGCAGACATGATTAAAGCTGCTGGTCCGCCAGGAATACAGTGGCTGTATAGAGTTCTCAGAATAATATGGAAGGATAACGAAATACCTGAAGATTGGACAAAAGGGGTGATAGTTCCTATCTTTAAGAAAGGGAGTAGAAGGAAAAGTGAAAATTACAGAGGCATTACCCTCGTATCACACGGCCTTAAAATTATGGAGAAGATCATTGAAGCCAGAGTAAGGGATGTACTAGAGCCTATCTTAGAAGAGGAACAACATGGCTTCAGGACTGGAAGAAGCACAACAGATCTGATAATTGCTTTGAGGATGTTGACAGAGAAACACTGGAAAAGAGGAAAAGACCTAATTATTGTGTTTATGGACCTTGAAAAGGCGTATGATAATGTTCCTAGATCAACTATTTGGAAAAGTCTCAGAAAACTTGGTGTACCGGAGTACCTTATTAGGAAGATCCGAATGCTATATACTAATTGTAAAAGTTGTGTCAGAATTGGAGGTGGTCACTCTGAATGGTTCAATACAGCCAAAGGAGTACAACAGGGAAGTGCCTTATCACCTCTATTCATAGCAGTTATGGATACCATTTTAAAGGAACTAAAAGGAAAAGTTAATAAAGATCTTCAGGCTTTGGTGTTTGCAGACAATGTGGCAATATGGGATGAAACAGAGGAGGGAGTGCAAAATAATCTGAATGCATGGTGTAAGAAGTTTCATGATTATGGAATGAAATTGAACCCATCAAAAACAGTAGCATTGAAAATCAACAGACATAACACAGAATGCAACATAAAAATACAGGACCACCAAGATGAAGTAGTACACCAATTCAGTTATTTAGGAAGTGTAATGGCCAGTAATAACAGAGCTGAGATAGAAATAACAAACAGAGTAACCAAAGGCTCTAACTTTTACAGTATCGTTAGACACCTACTATGGGATGAGAAGGTCCCACAAAGAACAAAAATGACCCTGCACAAGTCATATTTCATTCCCATCCTTACATATTCTCGGGAAACCTGCACACTAACATCAAAGGATTGTAGTAGGATTCAAGCCTGTGAAATGAAATTTCTTAGAACTGCCCTCCAAAAGACCCGACTTGATCATGTGAAAAATGATGAGATCCCGATCTAACCTAGGTCTAAATGAATCGATGGAGGAAAGACTTTAGGTCATCTAGGCTTAAATGGTTTGGGCATGTTAAACGAATGAATAGCACAAGGTTACCATGTGCTTATTTGGAAAAGAGAATAACAGGTAGAAGACCAGCTGGAAGACCAAGAAGAAGATGGATGGACCAACTGAGGGAAAACGTGGAGAGAAGAGGATGGAATTGGGAATCTGTCTTGGACAACGAAATCTTTTTGAATAGGCAACTTTGGAAGACGCTCGTTTTCAAACACCCTACCCGGCTCGCTGGAAGGGCAAACCGATGATGATGATGATGATGATGATGATGATGATGATGATAATTGTATGTGGAGACAATTTAAGTTTGGGAAGTAGCTTTATATGAAAATATTCAAACACAAATAAGCATAATGTTCTGCATAACTTTGAATTACAGATTTTTTTTTAATATTTGGGCTTGAAATATCCTTCGAGATATTGAAAAATTTGAGTAATGAATTTTGAGTTATAGAAAATATATAATATGTAAAATACCATGTGCATCAAAACAAATGCACCCCTCATCAATGGCACTACAGCTCTGACTGGCCTTGTCCTACCAAGCGATCACTGCTCAGCCTGAATACCTGACACATGGTCAGTGCGATGAATTGTCTCGGCCATTATTCTTGGTTTTCTTCATCAGAAAACAAACAACACTGAAATTTACTTAATTGCATTGGTACAGGATGCGTATCTGTTCAAAATGTGTACCATCATGTGCCACATATTATTCATAATATTTCTGAAGGTTATTTGACATGTTAATGAACGAAGGTTGCTGTAAGGACACAAAAATAACATTATCTTTTTTTTGCTAGGGGCTTTACGTCGCACCGACACAGATAGGTCTTATGGCGACGATGGGATAGGAAAGGCCTAGGAGTTGGAAGGAAGTGGCCGTGGCCTTGATTAAGGTACAGCCCCAGCATTTGCCTGGTGTGAAAATGGGAAACCACGGAAAACCATCTTTAGGGCTGCCGATAGTGAGATTCGAACCTACTATCTCCCGGATGCAAGCTCACAGCCGCGCGCCTCTACGCGCACGGCCAACTCGCCCGGTAAACATTATCTTCTCATGTAATTCAGGAATATTTGAAGGTGGGTAATCTTTCTTGAAAACTGATTCTTTCAACATGCAACATAGTAGGCATCTACGGCCATGAGATCCAGGGGGCAAGAAGGGTATGGGAATGGAGTTCTGCAAAAAAATTAGGTGATCTCCAACATGTTGTTGCAGAAGGGTAACCCCGCATTATGGGCTGCATCCATTGCCATTTGGGTGGTAAGTTTCTGGTGCAACAAAAATGACAAAATGACAAATGGGGTAATAATGAGGTCTCTGTAGACTATCTGGTCCACTATTTTTGGATTCTGTGCAGCATCCTTGATGAAATAAGGCCTCAATATTTCATGACCTGACACATAACACTTGTTGGAGAAGCCACCCATGATTCTCATTTATTGATGGTAACAGTTCTTGGGCACCCTGTTGTTCGCTTTCACTTGCATAAGACTGATCCCGTAAGATAAAATTTGTCAACAACAGCTAATGTTGTTATCTTACTTGGTACCTTCTTATTAAATCGCTCCTCTCATTGTTCTTTAATGTGAAGCAAACTCTGTATATTCCGACGCCCGACTCTATGTGGCTGAGACAATGTTCAGCAGTAAACACCTTCTTCTATGTTGTGAGAAACATGATTGCATTAATCAACACAACAGTGAATTCAAAATATATCAAATTATTATGCACTTGTCTTTGTATGTTTTGTCTTTGTGGCAGCCTTGATAATTTTTAGGAAGCTAATAAAATAAAATAAAATAAAATAAAATAAAATAAAATAAAATAAAATAAAATAAATACTTCATTGCTAGGGAAACATGGACAGCAGATGAGCAATAATTTCAGTGTCTTTTGTTTTGACGCATACCACATATATTCAATTTTGTTGGGAAACCAAATTCATTTGAGATTTTGTACTGTAAATACAAAGTATGTTACAAGTGTTATTATTTTTTTATATCCACCTATTCAATAACGTGTAATTTTGTACTGTATCGAATATTGAGTCCTGTTGATTCAAGTGTTGCACTTGTTACTCCAGCATTGTGACATTCTGTTTTTTTGATATGAAGAACACTCAATGACAATTAAAAATCTCTAATCATTGCCTCTATTAGTTTCAGTCTCATGCATGAATGGCGGAGTACTCACAGCAAATGGGAAATGTGCCTGCCCTCCAGGGTTTATGGGTCCAGTGTGTGAGCAAGGTAAGTAATGATCAGAATCATCAGGCTTAAATTGTAGGCCTGTTCTTTGTCACAGAGGGTATAAATAAATAACAACAAACAAACAAACAAACAAACAAACAAACAAATGCATGCTTGTATTATTTAGGAGATGAGGTGAGTTTTGTTAGTGCAGATCCCCAACTACACTAATGTTTGAATTATTGCATAATGTAGTGGCATTTCAATGGGACTTCATATAATCTGTTTGCATGTTTAGATGAGGAAAATTCCAGGTACCGGGCAGTGGAACATTTTAGAGCAGAGGGCAGTAATACCACATGACGTATAATGTGCCCACATGGACTGAATATAAAGTTGCCAAACCATAGCAAGTTTAAATAGTTGAATTAGAAAGTGAAATATTATTTTGTAGCAGTGTTTTTACCAAATGGATTTGTATCTCCCTGATGTGAAGAGGGTGGGCCCATTTATTGTAATTTTGATCTCTAGGAGAAAATCATGCAGAAACTTTGTCAGGTAGCACAATTCCACTCCATTCTAATTAACATCAATAAACACTCCAGATTGTTCATAGATATTCTACAAAAATTGTAAAAGCTATCCGCATTCTCTACTCTCAGTTCTTGCAGCAGGTTATAGTAGCCTCCATACTGTGGTCTTCAGAATATCCAGTCCCTAACCCAAACCTCTCTCTCCCCCTCCCCCCTCCCCGTCCCCTCCTCCTTTCCCCTTTATTCATAAGAATTAAGAGAGCTGCAGTACATATGATCTGCTATTTGGTTTGACTGGTGTTGCAAGTACATGTAAACAGTACATGCAAGTTATATCTGCAAGTTACTTATGAAAACCTTGTGCAAGTAACTTGCTTAGTTTTCTTGCATAAAGTGTAAACTCAGCAGCCAGTGCCCATCAACAATTTGTAGCAATAACTTGCACAAGTTAGTTGCTAGTGTAAACCTTGCCTTAGGATCTGGAATCTTATAAATCTTACCTCGTACGACATATAGTAAAGGTAGAAGTGTTCATTGCTACTACTGGATACCTGACACTTAGTCCTAAATAGTTACTTTACTTTTGTAGTAAAATATAATAAAACTATGACAGTTTGGAAAGTAGACATACAAAGAAAAGCTGCTATTGACTGAATTGTTCAACGTGGCATCTCTCCCACAATTCCATACAGATACTCAAGTACATTCATGTCATTGCCAACCACAACACAATAAGGACTTATAAACAAAAGGTGGTACAGATTATGCTCCCAGGAAATACTAGAGGCCTATATGCCACTTTGTGGGTTAATCTGGGGACTGATGGCCTCAGACTCCCTTTGCTTGCAGTGCAAATGTGATCTGTCTAGACCTATGGTTTAATCTAGACCAATGGTTTAATCTAGACCTATGGTTTAATCTAGACCAATGATTTAATCTAGACCAATGGTTTAATCTAGACCTATGGTTTAATCTAGACCAATGGTTTAATCTAGACCTATGGTTTAATCTAGACCAATGGTGTTGTCACTGTCACTTTGTAGGAAGGTGCTAGTCGTTGCCAGTGTTTGGTGAGGGCAAGAAATTAATTCAAGTTTTGTCCATTCTTGAACATAGAATGCACTGCTGTGCTATATTGGTTAATTCTTTGACCAAACTGTGCCAAATTAGGTTTCTATCTGATAGGTGGCCTTCAAAATGTTCCCTTTACCTCCCAAATTTTAAGCTTCCGTGCTTAATGGTGCACCATCGATTTTGGATATTTTGCACGTGCGCAGGAGGACCATCGTTCAGCAAAATCGGTACACAATCCCACATGCAACGCTAAACTGGTAAGTATGAAATCATTGAATGATCCTCTTTTCTTTAATGATATCCAAATGATGTGCTCTCCACCCTACCCCAGAATTTACGTGAACAGGTGGTGCCATCGTCCGAGCAAGTGTCATAGTCTCTAAGAACACCGTGCCTAGTGGAATTCTCTCTTTCAGGACAGTGCTCCAATTCTACCCACCACTAATCAGAAGAGAGAGAAGAAACAGGTATGATACTTTGAAGAATGAAGGTACCAGGGTAAAGAGAAGGGCCATGAAGGACATGAAAATAAAATGCTCCCTAGGCCTCACAAACCTAATACCAACGGGGTCTGAAGTGAGTATTATTTGCTTTACGTCGCACCGACATAGATAGGTCTTATGGTGACAAAGGGACAGGAAAGGCCTAGGAATGGGAAGGAAGCGGCCATGGCCTTAATTAAGGTACAGCCCCAGCATTTGCCTGGTGTGAAAATGGGAAACCACAGAAAACCATCTTCAGGACTGCCGACAGTGGGGTTCGAACCCACTATCTCCTGGATGCGAGCTCACAGCTGCGCGCCCCTAACCGCACGGTCAACTCGCCCGGTCTGAAGGGAGCAAGAGTTGACCTATCTTGGTCGCCAAACCACATTCCCAAGATAAGAAAGAGCCCCCAAGTGTTCTCCTTTCGGTCCCCTCTTACGATAGATAGGGGCATCGTGGATATGTTCTATCATCCCCAAAAAAATGTCAATCAGACTTAAATACAGTAGAGATCATAAGACAAAAAAATGTTGTTATTATGGTATATAATGGTCTTTTTGGTCAGACAACGTAATTCTCAACCTTTCCATTTAAATTTCCATAGGCCTGTTTGATTTGCAGCATCTGTTACAGTAACTTATCCTCGATGCTACCTTTGTAAATGAAGGATTACCTAGGCCTTGTAAATCTAATACCCTTGGGGTGCGGGCAGTAGAACACATCTGTACAATCCCCTGTCCTGCCTGTTGCAAGAGGCCACTTAAAAGGGGCCAACAATGCACAGTTTGGGAGAGTGGATTGGTGGCCACAGTTCCCCTAGTTTACTCTGGCATTGCTTCCACTTACTTTTGTCAGCTATGGTTTTCTATGGTTTCCCATTTTCACACCAGGCAAATGTTGGGGATGTACCTTAATTAAGGCCATGGTCACCTTTCCTATCCCATCATCACCACAAGACTTATCTGTGCTGGTACGAAATAAAGTCAAATGTAAAAAAAAAAAAATTAAAAACTTTTGTCAGGCTCTTCACTTTGTTCTTTGCTGTCGGGCTTCCATCGGTCAACACTTCTTGTTTTCCAAAGCCAGCAGTATTAGGCTTGGGATGCTTAAGGAAGCTTTCATTTTCCCACACTTCATTGCCTCTCTCTCTTGCCAATATCTTCATTTTTTGAAGGATCAGAACTTTTTGATTTTAATTTCTGATTAGTGTTAACCCTCTTGGAACCAAGTGGTAGTGCGAGCACCCTCCCATTAAATTGTCAAAGCCAATCAGATTGGCCTTTAAAAATTGAGTCGGAAGTTGCCAGAACGATTATATCGGCTGGCTTAAAATTATGTGATATACATAATTTTGTGGCAACCTATAGTGACGTGAATAATTTTGTGAAAACCTATAGTAAATGGGCTGCAAGTTATTGTGTGATTGACCTTGCTTTCGCAGTTCTAAGAAGGTGTTCTACATTTCGTGAGAGTCGTTTACTGTGTTTACAAATACCGCTAACTGGTCAGCAAGAGATTGCTCCTTGCAGGGAGTGGATTTGTGACAGCAAAATGGCAAGTGGTTCATGTGATATTTTTCAGCAGGTATTGATGATGATAAATTAATGCAATATTTGGAACAATGCAAAGTTAACGCGGATGATTTATCGGATAGTGATAGTGAATTTAGTTCAGAGAGTAGCGATGAAATTATACCAGACACGCCCCCCAGGAATCATCACAGCTAAAGAAGAAATATTTATTTGTTTCTAACGGCAGTAAAGCTACTGTAAATATGGTGGTAGATGAAACTAGTGATAACGAAGATGATGATGATGTCTCTGGAGAACATATTGTGGAAATTTCTCCCCTGAACCTGACAATGTTCCTCAACCTCCTGTCTCCTTCATGGAACTTCTTGGACCTAAACATGCCCCTCCATCTGATTCCTTGCCCATATCATAACTTCAATTTACTTTTCACTTTCTCTCTCCTAAACCTTATAATCACATATAATCCTCTATCATTACGTAAATGCCAGTTCCCGTGGGCTAAGTGTAGCATGCCTGCCTCTCACCCAGAGGTCATGGGTTCCATTCCTGGCCAGGTTAAGAATTTTTACCTAGGCCTCAGGGTTGGTTTGAGGTCCATTCAACCTAAGTGACCTTAAGTGATTACAATTGAAGAGATATCTGAGAGTGAGAGGGGGGCCCTGGTCTACAAAACCAAGAATAATGACCGAGAGAATTTGTCTCACTGACCATGCGTCACCTCGTAAACTGTAGGTCTTTGCAATGAGCAGTGGTCACTTGGTAGGCCGAAACAAATCAGGGCTTTAGTGCCATAGATTCTTAATTGTGTATTTTCTGTTGTATTGTAAAATTCTTTTTCAAATAGATACTAGAATTGAAAACGAGGAAATATTTTTCCGGAAAACAAAAGTTATAATATCAACTATTATTTTTTGTATTTTATAATAATTCAGAATTATTTTATATTCTATGTAGTCTGCATGTAGAAAATTTCTTGTCAGTATTTGGCCATACATCGATACTTATACGCAGATTTTATCGGTGAGTAAAATTGTCTTGTTTTTATTAGTGACATATGTTTGAATTTTTATTTTTTATGTTTTTATTTTTCTTGTTCAAAGTAATTATTCTATAGAAGTGTATTTAGAAATATATTATACATCATTACGTATATTCTTTTGTATCGTTAAAGTTTTTTTCAAAGTAGATATTGAGGGAGAAATTGGGAAAATGTTTTTCTCTTCCTAAAAATAAGCGTTATCAACAACTATAATATCAACAATAAAATGTTTTTGATTCTTTATATCACTCTAAATCAGTTGTTTACTCTATGTAGTCGATATGTAGAAAACTTCTTGCTGGTATTTGCCATACACTGTTAGATATACGAGAATTTTTTAATACATGTATTTCCACTCAAAACGGCCTGGCACTTCACAGTAGTAGAGTGGAGGCAGAGCTCTGGCCTCTTCCAGCTGATGGCTCCTGGCTCCAAAAGGATTAAGAGACTTCCTCTTAAAACAATAATCACCACCACCACCACTCTTGTTCCCTTCTGACTCCCACCCACAATTCAGTGGCAAATTCTGCCAGTTAATATTGCTTTTGTTGTGTTTTCTATTCCAGGATGTGGTCCCAATCGTTACGGTACGGACTGCTCCGGTCGCTGTTCTGCCTCCAAGGAGGAGTGTAGAGGGATGGTACTCTGTCGGCCAAACACAGGATGTGACTGCGCTCCAGGGTACAGGGGTTACTTCTGTTCACAGAGTGAGTAAACAACATGTTAAGTAGACATGATATAGGTTTTTGGGCTTATGCCGTGTCAAGAAAATAGATGAAATTCTTTACATTTTGCAGAGAACTTTTCTCTGCGCCATCAGAAGAAAATCTCGACTGTCCACGAGAAAGGCTTCTCAAACAATGTGGTTTGAACTTAGACTTAATAATAGAAGTGGAAATGGTACATTCATTCATCACCAGATGGCTCCCCGGTCACAGTACAGTGCTAGTGTTCGAAGCGGTAGCTGACAGAACCATCAGAATCAGTCTGAGGGGGTCACGTAACATAACAGGTATATGCACATATGAAGGTATGACATTGACACAAGCCTGAAGCCTGAATTTTGCCCAGGATAGGTTCTTCAACATGCCAGTGAATATACTGAACACATACGGCTGTCTAATATTTATACACCATTAGATGCCAAGGAATGTGCCAGGACTCGATCCTCAACCATGGGCAGGACCTATCAGACATATTTGCCTAACCTGTTTCTTTTACAAGCAAGTACAAGGAAGTAACTGGCAACCATCTTCTATTAACACTAATCAGATGGCAAAAATGTTGATGGAATTCAATGTCATACTGTCATTCAGCCATGGGAGAATTGTGATAATGTTCCTGTGAGCAGTTTGGATATGAATCCCTCCTCTTTTACACAGTTAGATAAAATTAATGCAGTAGAAAACATAATAATGTGATTCTGTTTGTCATTTGCTAGAAGCAAATTTTCTACTAAGCAGGATCGCATGTCCATAATGGCTAGATCATTGTAAACTTCTTGCACATTTTTTAGGCAGAGGTGGCAGGTCTCTCCACTTCTCAGCCGCAGTGTTTCCGTTGGTTCCCCCAATATCATTTGATAGTGAACTATCAGACAAGTACTTAGGGGCAGCAAGTGCCAGTTTGTCCTTCCTCACCAACTTAAATGTCTGTTCAAGCACCTCCCTGTTAACACTGTTCAAAATAAATTCTCAATTGATCGTACAACATGGTTCATGATTGTGAAACCCACATAACAGAAAGTTCCTACACCAAGCTCGATAGCTGCAGTCGCTTAAGTGCGGCCAGTATCCAGTATTCGGGAGATAGTAGGTTCGAACCCCACTGTCGGCAGCCCTGAAAATGGTTTTCCATGATTTCCCATTTTCACACCAGGCAAATGCTGGGGATGTACCTTAATTAAGGCCACGGCCGCTTCCTTCCCACTCCTAGCCTTTCCTTGTCCCATCGTCGGTGTGACGGAAAGCAATTAGCAAAAAAAAAAAAAAAAAATATTCCTACCATTTGTAAATAAATGGACTGAACATGCCTTGCTTGAATACCTCCACTCCTGGCTATGTTGTGTTAAGTTATAAAATTGATATTTTCCTGTAACTCAAAATTCTGCATTTCTTTTGACTGCACATGGATAACATGTTATTGCACTGATTACTTCTATGGCGACTCTAGGATATGTAAATAAAGGATATGTAGCTGTCATAGCTGTCATTCACCTCTAGTTACCTGTCAACACATCTCACAACCAGTGTTTCAAGAAAGGGACCCCCACTCTCTTCCAAAACCCATTAGCAAGAGCTCACTGCACTCTACATGTATTAACCCATCAGTGCAGCTCAACCCATTTCACAGCAGACCTGAGAGAACCTAAGTGGGACTTATTTTTTAAATCTTGTTACACTGTAATTCTTGACTCAGAGCTCTGACGATTGCCGAATTCCATATTTAAGTGTAAGAGGACTTATATCTAGGAGGAGGAACTCTTTGTTGGGGGCAAAACAGCACTCTGCCCCCTGAGATCGTTTTTGGTGGGGGCAGTAAATGTCTCGCCCCCCAAAGTCAGTGCACCTGAAATGCTATAGGTTTAGTGGTTTTGTAGTGAAAAATTTGGCCTTCATTATCCCTCATGTTGAAAAATCATATGGCATGAGGGCCAGTGATCTTGGTGGCCAGGTGATTTTTACCCACCATGCTATCCACTCTTGAAAATGGTCATTCAAAAATTCATGGACATTTAATGTGTAGTGCGGTGAAGCACCATCTTACTGCCAAATAAGGTTGTTTCATACTGCTTCAAATCTCGAGCTACTGTCTAATTCTATCATAACTTCTGTCAACGTTTGAAGATACTTCGTCGTAGCCACAGCCCGTTGAAAAGTTAAGGACCTGTCACATCTTTGCTGCATATAAACGCCCAAACTGTAACTCCAAAAACATTTAATTCCTCCTCAGTTACAAATCATGGATTTTCAGAAGCCCAATACATGCAATTATGTTTGTTAACTCTTCAATTTAAAACATGCTTCTTCAGATTACAAAATTGTTTTGTAAAAGATATGATTGATTTCACTTCAGATCACATAGGCCTACGACTCACAGGATTCACGTCTTCTGTCAGGACTGTCCTCATATAGGGCCTTCAGATATAACTTTTTAACATTCTCCTTACACTTCTGTCAGAAATTTGTAGCTCCTTAGAAATTCTTCTCATTGATTTCTTGAATAATTTAATGAATGTCTCCATGACAACCTGCAGATTTACTTCTGTAATTACTGGTTTTGTGTGGCCACTGCATGGTAAGTCAGCTATAGAACCTGTCTTATCAAACCTTCAAGATAGCTTGCCTGCATGGTGACTGAATATGTGAGAAATTTTCAATGAAAGGTTGTCTTACATCTTCAAAATTTCAATGAAGTTGCCACCACTTCTGTAAATCGAACATGCTCAGAATAATTTTCTTTTCATAATGCAAGCTTCTCATGCTAAAATGCACAAGTGAAGTCAGTTACTCACTTGTCACTAACGAGCCAGTCCTACCACTACTCTACGAACAAATTTCCTTCACTATGCACTGGTTCTGCCAGTACTTCATTGGCTCAAATTTGACCATTGGCAGTGGTTTACTGACTTGTGTCATACCCTGTATATTGTAAAGAATCATAGCATGTGATATTAAATGAATTGTTGAGCATAGCCTCTGTTTACAGTCTATTCAAAGGATCACAAATCAAAAAAAAAGTGCCAAACTACATTAACACTCCAGCTAAAATAGAAACTTATAGCTGTGACTATTAAAATGAGTGTATGAATGTTTGTAACAGATGGTAGTTACAGACATAAAGTGTGTTAACAGAATTATTACCTCACTCTTCAATAATAAACTCTTGATAGCTCTCATACATTTGTTGGAGCATCACGCACATACTAAATACTTTTGGATCCGAAAAACTTAATGTATTCATAGAAGGGAAAAAAGTTAGTTTTTTAAATGATATTTCATGACTACGCTCCCTTAATATTGAAGAGATAGGACAATCCAAATGCAGTTGTAATATTATAAACATAACAGATCCTCCCCTGATAAGCAGAGAAATGAAACTGCAAAAATGTAGCTTATGTGGAAGGAAATGTATGCTATCTTGTCATTTTGCAGATTGCAGTGTGAACTGGTTTGGAGTAGGCTGTCGACAGCAGTGTGGATACTGCCGATTCGGAACATGTGACCAGTACACAGGAGAGTGCCGAGGTGGCTGTGCACCAGGTTACTTCCCACCACTGTGTCAGGAGAGTAAGTGGCATGTTGTACCAGAACACTAATATAATGTCAGTACAGAGGCTATTTCCCACCACTCTGTCAGGAGTGTGTTATGTTGTACCAGAATACTAATGTAATGTCATTATAGCAGGCTACTTCCCCCCACTGTGTCAGGAGAATAAGTGACATGTTGTACCAGAACACTAGTAATGTCATTATAGCAGGCTACTTCCCAACACTGTGTCAGGAGAATAAGCAGCATGTTGTACCAGAACACTAATATAATGTCATTATAGCAGGGTACTTCCCCCCACTGTGTCAGGAGAATAAGTGGCATGTTGTACCAGAACACTAATATAATGTCATTATAGCAGGCTACTTCCCCCCACTGTGTCAAGAGAATAAGTGGCATGTTATACCAGAACACTAATATAATGTCATTATAGCAGGCTACTTCCCCCCACTGTGTCAGGAGAATAAGTGGCATGTTGTACCAGAACACTAATATAATGTCATTATAGCAGGCTACTTCCCAACACTGTGTCAGGAGAATAAGTGGCATGTTGTACCAGAACACTAATATAATGTCATTATAGCAGGCTACTTTTCCCCCACTGTGTCAGGAGAATAAGTGACATGTTGTACCAGAACACTAATATAATGTCATTATAGCAGGCTACTTTTCCCCCACTGTGTCAGGAGAATAAGTGGCATGTTGTACCAGAACACTAATATAATGTCATTATAGCAGGCTACTTCCCAACACTGTGTCAGGAGAATAAGTGGCATGTTGTACCAGAACACTAATATAATGTCATTATAGCAGGCTACTTTTCCCCCACTGTGTCAGGAGAATAAGTGGCATGTTGTACCAGAACACTAATATAATGTCATTATAGCAGGCTACTTCCCAACACTGTGTCAGGAGAATAAGTGGCATGTTGTACCAGAACACTAATATAATGTCATTATAGCAGGCTACTTCCCAACACTGTGTCAGGAGAATAAGTGGCATGTTGTACCAGAACACTAATATAATGTCATTATAGCAGGCTACTTTTCCCCCACTGTGTCAGGAGAATAAGTGTCATGTTGTACCAGAACACTAATATAATGTCATTATAGCAGGTTACTTCCCAACACTATGTCAGGAGAATAAGTGGCATGTTGTACCAGAACACTAATATAATGTCATTATAGCAGGCTACTTTTCCCCCACTGTGTCAGGAGAATAAGTGACATGTTGTACCAGAACACTAGTAATGTCATTATAGCAGGCTACTTTCCACCTAACCGAGCTCGTTGGCTGCAGTTGCTTAAGTGCGGTCAGTATCCAGTATTCGGGAGATAGTAGGTTCGAACCCCACTGTCGGCAGCCCTGAAGATGGTTTTCCGTGGTTTCCCATTTTCACACCAGGCAAATGCTGGGGCTGTACCTTAATTATGGCCACAGCCGCCTCCTTCCCACTCCTAGCCCTTCCCTATCCCATCGTCGCCATAAGACCTATCTGTGTCGGTGCAACGTAAAGCAACCAGCAAAAAAAAAAAAAAAAAAAAAATCTTCCCACCTCTGTGTTAAGAGAGTAAGTGACATGTTGTACCAGAACACTGATATAATGTCATTATAGCAGGCTACTTCCCACCACTGTGTTAGGAGAGTAAGTGACATGTTGTACCAGAATGCTGATATAATGTCATTATAGCAGGCTACTTCCCACCACTGTGTCAGGATAGTAAGTGGCATGTTGTACCAGAACACTAATATAATGTCATTATAGCAGACTACTTCCCACCTCTTTGTCAGGAGAGTAAGTGACATGTTGTACCAGAACACTAATATAAAGTCATTACACGAGGCTACTTCCCTCCGTTTTTTCAAGAGATGAATTCTTCTGTAATGATTTAAATCAGCTACATGTGAATTGTTTATTATATAATGGGATATATCTCCATGAATATTGAATTTTCACGACCGCATTGTAATCGAAACAGACTTTCAACATATTAGGTCGTGTTACGTACATGTAGTACATGTTGAAGAGATGTTAAGTACAGAACAAAAATGGCCAGCCGGACACCAGTGGGATCCGAACCCACAACCTCCCGATTTTGTGTCGGTTGCTCTACCAATTGAGCTATGGTGGCCTAGGCCATCTTTGTTCTGTTTGAAAGGTTCTGTGTTAGAACAACCGACACGAAATCGGGAGGTTGTGGGTTCGGATCCCACTGGTGTCCGGCTGGCCATTTTTGTTCTGTACTTAACATCTCTTCAACACGTACTACATGTACGTAACACGACCTAATACGTTTAAAGTCTGTTTCGGATATATCTCCAGTTTACAAATGTTTCAGGAGTAGGAGAAAACATTCTATAATATTTTGTGTTAAGATAATTAAATTTGTTGTTATGTCTTTGCCAGAATTCTTTGTTTGAAATGTTTCTGGATACTGATTGCAAAAATATCAAGTGTTTGCTGCCATGATTTTTGTCAGCTGGACATGTCCCCTTTAAGTAGTAAATGGTAAAAAAAAAAAAAAAAAAAAAAAAAGGACATTATAAGTTTGTCTTAAAATTTCATGAGAGTAAGGAGAAAAAATGAACAGGAATCGGTATTTAAGGAATAACAGTTGTTATTTAAGGCAATAGTTGTCACAGTTATTTGTGCAACTACCATGGAAACTGATCTTTTACATCATGAGTGAGATGTGTACATTTAAGTGATGGAATTTCAAAACGAAAAAATGCAAACTCTTCACTTTAGTGACTGTTGCATACAATATTTTATTTCATGCTATGGAGGATTTACTTATTTTAAGTTAAATATGTAATTATATATAATTATCACGTTCACTGCATATTAGCAATACCTGCCAACCTGAGCAAAATATTTGTGTGGGACTCTTTAAAAGTTGTAATTATCGAAGTTTTGTACGTTGGTAGGGTTTATCCCACTCGCGCGCCTGGTGTGTGACCCGCACGGTAGTTGAAATCGAGAAGTAATACTGGTCACTAGACGGATCACGCGCTACGCGCATTGGTAGATTACTGTGCATTATTTACTGCAGATAGCAAACAAATGCACAAAGTATGTTACAGACATAAATATATTCATATTTACACTTCTCTATTACAGAATGTGACAAACAAACTGTTTCACGAGCAGAAGGATTTTCTGCTTCCAGAATTCCTCTGGCTGCGACAGGAGCCAATCTTTCGTAGTGCTTTTCAGTTCGTCGCTTCCCTTCGAGGTGTTTTTTGGCAGACAAAACAGATGGAAGTCGCAGGGTGACATGTCCAGGCTGTAGGGTAGATGCTCAAGCTGCTTCCATTTGAACTTGGCCTGTACACTTTGTGTGACTTTGGAGACATGTGGACAAGTGTTATCGTGGAGCAGAATCACTCCCTCCGTGAGCAGCCTAGGCCATTTGCTCTTGATTGATTTGCGTAAGCTACAGAGTACCTTAAAGCACACGTCACTGTTAATGGTTTTTCTGTGCTTGAATTCAATGAGTATCGGACCTCGGACATTGAAAAAAAGATTGTGAGCATCACCTTGCGTCATGTAAGAGCCCGAGCGCAATGCTCACCACCACACTGGACACTTCATTCTTCATTCGCTTCCCTGGATGTTGCAATACATTATCCCAAAGCGGTGTATTCAAATTTCAACCAGTTTGGTTTTAACGACGTTTCGTACCTTTCATTTGAACACCCCTCATATTTTTCAGTTGGAAATGGCTTAGCCTATACATTAGTCAACATGGTGATGGCAGCAGATTACTTCAGCTGGAGTTGCACAATCACTGATAAATACTTGGGTTTCTCTGTTCCAGAATGTTGCTGCATATTGTTTCCTCACTGACGTACATGCCTTATTGTCAAACAGAGATACTTGGGTTTTTTTTGTTCTTCTTTGGATCTTTGTTCCAGAATGTACATAGCTTTTGTTCTCTCACTGATGAGTACGCCTTCTTATCGAACACAAATACGAGAATTTCTCTATTCTAGAATGTTCATAGCTCTGGCTCATTTACTGATGAACACGTCTTTTTACCGAACACGGTAAACAGTAGGGTTTGTCTGTTCCAGAATAGTCATTCCTCTTGTTCACTCACTGATGATCATGTCCTATTATCGAACACTGAAATACTGGTAAACACTAGGCTTTATCTGTTTTGGAATGTTCGTTCCTCTTGTCTGCTCACTGATTATCATGTCTTGTTACTGAACACTGGTAAACACTAGGGTTTGTCTATTCCAGAATATTCATTCCTCTTGTTCACTCACTGATGATCACATCTTATTACTGAACATAGACTCTAGGGTTTCTCTGTTCCAGGATATTCATTCCTCCTGTTCACTCACTGATGATGATCACACCTTATTACTGAACATAGACACTAGGGTTTCTCTGTTCCAGAATATTCATTCTTCTTGTACACTCACTGATGATCATATCTTATTACTGAACATAGACTATTCATCATATCGTCAGGGAATGGAAGATTCGAGCCTATCACGGTGATGAAAATGACTTCCTGCTGGTATCTCCAGATGCTGTACATTGGATTGAAAAACTTGATATTCAATTGTGAAGCACAAATGACGTTGTTTCTCAGCTGTAAATATGTATGTATGTATGTATGTATGTATGTATGTATGTATGTATGTATGTATGTATGTATATATGTATGTATGTATGTATGTATGTATGTATGTATGTATGTATGTATGTATGTATGTATGTATGTATGTATGTATGTATGTATGTATGTATGTATGTATGTATGTATTATCCGCACACTTTATCTTGGTGCATTTACACCCTAGTGCTGAATCAGTCGACCTCGGCGATCTTCGAGATTCGTACTGGCAACCTTTGAAACACAAACTATGAATCGCTTAAGCATCGTTGTGCGACATCTGGCGTACATTTTACGTACTAGTACTGTTGTTGTTTACACAACAAAGCCAAAGTATAGAATGCATACTAGGAGCAAGATTCGCATCAAGAAATGCTTTATAATGTTATATTATGTGTATGTGACATAGTTGTTGGCTTAAGATGATAACGGTTTAGAAATTTCTTATCGATCAATCATATTCTCGATTCAATTCGGATTTCATTTTCATTCAGTTGGCAGCACCAGCCAGCACTATCGATGCCGGGACAGCTCCCTCCTTACTCCTCACCCCCGTACACAAATGCACCAAGATAAAGTGTGCGAATAATATGTATGTATGTATGTATGTATGTATGTATGTATGTATGTATAAGCTATATGCTAAATAAATAAACTGAACATAGGCACTAGGGTTTCTGTTCCAGAATATTCATTCCTCTTGTTCACTCACTGATGATCACATCTTATTACTGAACATAGACACTAGGGTTTCTGTTCCAGAATATTCATTCCTTTTGTTCACTCACTGATGATCACATCTTATTACTGAACATAGACACTAGGGTTTCTCTGTTCCAGAATATTCATTCTTCTTGTTCACTCACTGATGATCATATCTTGTTACCGAACACTGGTAAACACTAAGGTTTCCCTGTTCCAGAATGTTCATTCCTCTTGTTCGCTCCAGAAGTGGTGAGATACGAGGGTGGAATCACTGTAACTGTTAACTTTACCAGCAGTAATGTGGCAGGGAAAGGATTGCCCCACTACTACCAAATACAGTACAAGGTAAGATGGTGCCAACACTCCAAAAGCTCATGTTCTGGAACGTTTATTAAGTGTATGAAATCAACAGAAGTTATATTTTTTAAAATCATTTATACTGACTAATAATAATATATTGTGAATTAAGGGCATATTTATACCTTGTTGAATTATACATAACTTTAACCAAACATACCTCACATATTCCACTCAAACCAGTGGCATTGAAATAAGCTCATATATGCCAGATGCACATGGGTAGACTTTTCAGTAGCCTGTGCAAGAGAACCCCTGCAGGTCAAAATTCCTGGCATATCAGTGATTCCAGAAACAGTAAAAGTAGTTAGTGGAACCTTGGAACAGATCTTGGTCAGCCACTCAAACTGAACTTGACAAGCACATGACTGTTTTGCATAATGGTTCCTTCTCAGTACATTGGAGATGGCCATATTTGAATGTGCTAACCTCTAGAAATCACAAGATTTTTAATGGTTTTTGAAATGTTTGCAATACTAGGAAAAGCTTTGATGTCAGTAACTTTTTAAATATTTAGAATGATCACACTTTTCTCTCAATTAAAATCAACAGTGCAGCCATTTTTAAATATACATTTATGAAGATAATAAATTCTACAAACGATAAAAATTTATCATGCAGCTATGAATGCCAGTTTGGTTAATATTTTGAAATTTGGCAAGTGAGGACCCAACTACTAAAACATATAAATACAGATTATAACCTAACTCGTCAATTGGTTTGGGTATTGTTGTTTGCAACCAGTAATTTTCTTTCCCATTGTTCGTCGCTTGATGGTAGACTTGCATTGAGTTGCTGCAGCTTTGCATGGGAAACAACACAAATTTTTAGCGAGCGATATAAAACTATATTACAGAACCCATCTCACACCAATTTGAAATTAGCTCGTTATCTAAGTTTGCTTGTCTGAAGCATCAGAATCATTGTGTTCATTTGGTGTGAAATTGTTATCCTTGCCCTCATTTTCAGAACCCAAGTCTTCCATAAGAACATCCAGCATGGATTCATCATCTAAATTTGTACACTTGAATTACACATGCCTGCTTCTTGAACACACTCTTTGAAGAAGAGTTTTTGACTTATGCTCATAACTAGTACATTTTTTGTTTATAGAAGCATCCAACAGTATTCTGATGAAGTTACAAGTCGCTGATATGGTGGCTACTATTTCTAGCTACAGTGTAAATATGCACCCGTAGACTCTCGAAGCTTTGTCAGTAACAATGAAATAACGCGCCCGTAGTTTCTACAGGCAGTGTCTCCAATGTGTTATTCAAATTATTGGAGTTACATTCAAGTTAATTTCATTTATTTTTGTCAAATATATTACTTCTGTCTTTGTTTTAATTCATGTATATACCGGTATGGAAGAATTCTGGACATACTTTAGATCATCATTTCCTTTTTATCAATCAATCGGTCGGTCGATCAGGAATTTTAACCTTCATTGGTTAATTCCGATGGCTCTCTCTCTCTGTCTGTGTGTGTGTGTGTTTTTTTCCCACATCATTAGAATTCATCATAAATAAGGCCCCATCTTCACAGACATGCAGGTTGCCTATAAGGTATCAACTTAAATCAGCTGAACCAGGCCTTTCCAGAGGCCAGATACCATTTATTATTATTATTATTATTATTATTATTATTATTATTATTATTATTATTATTTTTTATTATTATTAAACTCCTCTGATATGAGGCTGACATCAACAAGAGCATCTGGTTATAAAAACTTGCTACGAAGATTAATCTACGTAGGTGGTTTGAATAGTTCTCGGAATGTACTAGAATTATCTTACCTCGGTGGAACTGTTTTTAGTTTTCAACATAGTCTCCCTGTAGACTAATGCATTTGGTCCAGTGATGTTTCAATGCCTTGATCCCATCTCGAAAATGAGATTCCTCCAGGCCTGCAAAATACCTCTCCAATTCGGCTGCCAGTTCTTCCCTTGTAGAAAATCTCCGTCCACCAAGGAAAATTTTCAGCTTGGGGAATAGATGAAAGTCTGATGGTGCCAAATCAGGTGAATAAGGTGGATGTGGCAACAATTCGTACCTCAGTTCATGAAGTTTTGCCATGGCAATAACACTTGTGTGCGGCGGAACGTTGTCCTGATGAAAGATGACCTTTTTCCTTGCCAAACCAGTCCTTGTTTCGCGTATCTTTTCCTGTAGTTGGTCTAGGAGGTTTGCATAGTGTTTCCCCGTAATTATTTGGCCAGTAGGAAGATAATCTATCAGCAGAATGCCTTTTGCATCCCAGAAAACTGAGGCCATGACCTTTCCGGCCGAACGCACTGCCTTTGCTTTCTTTGGTGGTGGTGAATCAGCATGTTTCCACTGCTATGACTGCTATTTTGTCTCTGGGGTATAGTAGTGGACCCAAGTTTCATCTGTAGTCACAAACCGGGGCAAAAAATCTTGTTGGTTGCACTGAAAACGGGCCAGACTTTGTTCGGACATTTCCAATCTGGTGCGTTTATTGTCCAATGTCAAGAGCTGCGGCACCCATCTTGCGGATAATTTTTTCATACCCAATTCTTTGGTTAAAATATAATATACCCATTCAGAAGACATCCCTACAGCTTCAGCAATCTTCTGCACTTTCAGTCGGCGATCCTCCATGACCATTTTATGCACTTTTGCGATACATTCTGGGGTCGTAACACTTTTTGGCCGTCCACTACGGGGATCATCATCCAAGCTCTCCCGACCAAATTTAAACTCACTGGTCCACTTGGCAACAGTTGAAAATGAAGGAGCAGAGTCCCCCAGTGTGTTCTGAAAGTTGGCATGAATTTTCTTTGCTTTCATACCTTTCTTTACAAAGTATTTAATCACTGCTCGAATCTCAGTTTTTTCCATTGTCACAAATCACTACGCGGGAACAACAACAAAGAGTCATCACTACCACACTCCTGCAGCTAGAGCACTGACGCACCACGTGTTCACACACAAAGGATGTGTGATTATTGCGCAGAACCTTGTTGCTCTAGCACAGACATCTAGCGGTGATTCCGAGAACTTTTCATACTGTCCTCGTATTAAAGAAACTATTTAAAATAGTTTATGTTTTGTCCACCTTGTCAATACACTTTTAATGATTGAAAATTATTTATTTTGTCATACATATTTCAGGAACAATATGCATTCCCTCCATCATTGAGTATTTAGCAGTGAGTATCAGACCTTGGATATTGAAAAAGACTGTGAGCATCACCTTGTGTCGTGTGAGAGCTCGAGAGCAATGCACACCACCACACCGGACATTTCATTCACTTCTCTAGATGTCGCACTACGTTATGAAGGGAATGCATATTGTTCCTGAAACATGTATATATATACAGGGTGAAGCGAAATTCGCGCACCCGGGCGTCGCAGCGCGATTCCTCACATGCCAGCAATAAAAAAATGTCTCTCACAAAAGTTCGTCCTGAGAGTATATCCGGGAGAAAAAGGTCGATGAAGAGTGCCAATCTGGCAACACTGTAACCACATGTAGGGTAACTACCTCTGCTATCACCTTGAAGTCGTGCTGTACAGTTGGTGCAGTGCATAGGGTTTTGGGATAGCATGCAGGAGGTCGAGGGGTCGATCCTGGGTTGAGGTATATGTTTTTTATTTCGTAAATGTAGTCCAGGTGTTATAGTATCTGGCATCTTAATCGTCAACAGCGATTGCAGCGGGTCCACTAGAAACCTTTTGCACTTACATACTACAGTACTATCCTAGAAATGGACCAACATTCGTTTTCATTGGTCAGCTTTGAAAGACGCCCTTTCCACTACGCGGGCGTGAATTTATTCGCACCACTTCATGCGTTACAACGTGTTCAGCGATACTAAATTTTGTAAATGTAGGATACACGTGACCTAAGGAACGGTCTCTTACTGTATTACAGTATGTAATGTCCGATGGAAAATAGCAAATAAAAAAAGCACCTCAACCCAGAATCGAACCCTCGACCTCCTGCATGCTAATCCAAAACTCTATCCACTGCACCAAATGTACAGCACGACTAACACAGGCTGACAGGGGTAGTTACCCTGCATATGGCTACAGTGTTGCCAGATTGCCACTCTTCAACGTTCTTTTTCTGCTGGATATACTAGCAGGACGATCTTTTGTGAGAGATATTTTTTTATTGCTGGCATGTAAGGAGTCGCGCCGCGACGCCCGAGTGCGCGAATTTCGCTTCACCCTGTATATACACATATATAAAATAACTTGTCCTACTGACTGATTCATCATTGCCGAACCCAAAACTACTGGACATAAAGGAATGAAATTTTGGGGATACATCCATATTACAATGTAGGTGCTCACTAAGGGAGGATTTTTTGATGTTCCGTCGCTAAGGGGGTGAAAAGGGGGGTGAATTAATAAATTTGAATTTATCTATATATTGAAAACTGAACAGTTTAAAAACATGAAAATTGGTAATTGGAATCTACTTTAAAAATAAAGAAACACGTATTTTTGTGTTTCTGGAAAATCCCATTAAGGGGGTGGAAAAGGGAGTGAACACCTTTTATGAGGAGAGTTATATTTCAAAAACTGAAGATGTTACAGACTTGGAAATTGGTATTTGGAATCTCCTTTGAAAATAAAGAAATAAGTATTTTTGTGTTTTTGGATAATCCGATGAATAGAGGGTGAACAGGAGTGACAAACGGGGTGGATTTTTAAAAAGGCTATGTCTGCAAATTATCTCAGTCACGTAACATATTACAGATTTGAAAACTGGTATTTGGAATTTCCTATAAAAATAAAGAATCATCTTCTTTTTTTTTTTTTTCTTTCCGGAACCTCCACTTAAGGGGAACTGAAAAAGGGGGTGAATTTTTAAAATTAGCATATCTACAGTATATCTCAAAAACTTAACATGTTGCAGACGTGAAAATTGGTATTTGGAATCTTCTTTTAAAATAAGGAAACATGTATTCTTTGGTTTTCGGAAAAAAACCTGAACAGGAGGGGGTGAAAGAATTGAAAAATTAATTGGTTTATTTGTATGAGAATGTATACATAACAAAAAATCTAAAGATGTTACAAACATGAAAACTGGTATTTGGAATCACCTTTAAAAATAAACACACATTTGGGGGGAGGAGGTAATCAACTTGGTAGGGGAGGGAATGAAAATGGAGATGAATTCCTTTAACGAGGATACATGTATCTCAAAAAACTGAAGAAGTTGCAGTCGTGATAATTGGTATTTGGAAGCTGTTTTAAAGAAACAGGTACTGTTTGTTTTTGGAGAATTCACTTGAGTCGGGAGTGTGAAAGGAAGTAAAAAAATTGATTTTTTTTCTGGAGAAACTTATATCTAAAAACTGAAGGTGGTATTTTTAATCTCCTTTAAAAATAAAGAAACGTGCATTTTTTGGAGGGGGGAATCAACTTAACGGCCTGTGGTGAAAAGGGAGTTGAATTCTTTTCATGAGGATACTTATATCTCAAAAACTGAAGATGTTAGAGGCATGAAGATTTGTATTTGGAATCTTCTTTCAAAGTAAAGAAACACGTGTTATTTTGTCTTTGACTGGGCAATTTGGCCGTGCGGCTGTGAGCTTACATCCAGGAGATAGTGGGTTCGAATCCCACTGTCGGCAGCCCTGAATATGGTTTTCCATGGTTTCCCATTTTCACACCATGCAAATGCTGGGGCTGTACCTTACACAAGGCCTTTCCTATCCTTTCCTATCCCATCGTTGCCATAAGACCTATCTGTGTTGGTGCGACGTAAAGCCACTAGCAAAACTTTTGTCTTCGGAAAATGCTCTTAAGTGGGGTGAATGAATTGAAAATTAGTTGAATTCTTTGTAAGAGGATACTTATATCCCAAAAACTAAAGATGTTAAAAACACGAAAATTGATATTTGGAATCTCCTTTAAAAATAAAGAAACACACACTTTTGGGGAGGGAGAATCAAATAAATGGGTAGGAGTGGTGGGGTGAAAAAGGAGTTGAAATACTTTTATGAGGATACTTATATCTCAAAAACTGAAGATGTTACAGACGTGAAAGTTAGTATTTGGAATCTCCTTTAAAAAAGGAACACACATTTGTTTTTTACGGAAAATCGACGTAAGGGGTGTGGGGTTGAAAAGTAAGTAAATAAGGAGTTGAAATATGTTTATGAGGATACTTTATCTTAAAAACTAAAGCTGTTACAGATGTGAAAGTTGGTATTTTGAATTGCCTTTCAAAATAAAGAAACACGTATTTTTTGTTTTTGGAAAGTCCTCTTAAGGCGGGAGAGGAGTGGAAAGAAGTGAGGAAGGAGAAGAAGAATTATTTTTATGAGTATACATTTATCTCAAAAACTGAAGGTATAACAGGCATACAGACATGAACACTGGTATTTGGAATCTTCTTTAAAAATAATGAAACATATTTTTTTGTTTTCGGAAAATCCAGTTAAGGGGCCGAAAGGAATTGGAAAAGCGAGTGAATTTTTAAAATGAGTACTGGTATATCTACATTATATGTCAAAAACTTAACATGTTAGAGACAAGAAACTTGGTATTTGGAAAGTTCTTTAAAAATACAGGAACATGTACCTTTTTGTTTTTGGAGGAGGCACTTAACGAGGGGTGAAAAGAAGTGAAAAATTGTTGAATTATTTTTATGAGGATACTTACATCATAAAAACTGAAGATGTTACAGACGTGAAAATTGGGATTTGGAATCTCCTTTAAAAATAAAAAACATGTATGTTTGTTTTTGGAAAATACACTAAAATGGAGTGGGGGAAGGATTGATCAAGGGGTTGAATTCTTTGTATTGGGATACTTATGTACATCTCAAAAACTGAAGATGTTACAGATCTGGGAATAGGTATTTGTAATCCCTTTAAAGATAAAGAATCATGTTTTATTTTTTCGACTTGAGAGAAGACTGTTTCTCACATGTACAGTTCTATGTCGCATGATCGTCTTAGCCCCAAAATGTAATACCACAAACATGGTTTACAAAGAATTTTGCTGGTAAATGAAACTCAATTTTTTAGTGAGTTTTTAAACTTTACGAATTTTCAGATAATGTTTTAGTACAATGCCGGCGAACGATTACTTTGATCAAATAACGAATTCCATGCAAGCGAAGCCGCGGGTAATTTGCTAGTTATTATCTATATATTCAACGAGTTTACTAAAAACAGCTTTGGCCAGTCCGTCTGTCCATTCTACTGGAATGATTTGCTTCATTCTTGTTTTATTATCTCCGGAATTACCTGACAGTGAATCATGAGATATCAATAGGTCTCTGAGTTCAGCCACCTTTGAGTAATCATAAAATCAAATCAGTAAATGACGACTCCAATCATTGCAGGTAAAGGCTTACCTTAACCACAATATATTCTTTACTTAGCCGGTTGCTAAGCAACTGATCTTATTATCTGATTTTCATCCTTAGTAATGTAGTAATGATTACTACCTATCAAGCAAGGGAGTATACACTTCCTTTAATCATGGAAGAATATTTTTCTGTGGTATATATTCTTTGATTCTCTGACCTTCCCCAGTTACTAAATATACTCAACAGATGGCAGAACTTTCCTAATAATTAACATGCTGCTAATAGAAAACATCAAAGTACACACAGAACGGAAAGTATGAAGTCGACTAGCCTTTTGTATGACCATTAATAAAGTGCAGAGACAGCCTCTTGAAAAAATGGGTGTCAACTTACCCGAACCAGTATTCAGTCATGGCCAATTATATGTTGCACTATCGCGCGTAAGATTGTTGGAAAAGGTTAAGGTCGTCGAAGCACAGTGAATAGTGTATGGAAAGAACTGTTATAAACTATATAAAGAATGGATCATTTATGATGTACCAATATTAAATGCTCATAAAACTTTATTTATTTATTTATTTATTTATTTATTTATTTATTTATTTATTTATTTATTTATTTATTTATTTATTTATTTATTTATTTCTTCTTTCTTCTTGCGTTCCCGCCTTCTAAAGACCACGTTACAATTTCAATTGTTCCTCCTTAGTTGTTCTTTCCTTTTCTTCCAGTATTCTTTCATTGTTTCACTGTGTTTCTTTTTCCTGTCTTCAGTCCACTTTGTGCCTGTTTTCTTTTCCTTCCTCCCTTGGAGTCCTTCCATTTGTAAGAGTTTCTTCCTAAAAATCTTTCTTTCCAATAATTCTTCTTCTCATATGTTGTTCCTTTCCAGGTCTTTCTTGACTTCTTGAATCCAGGTGGTAGTTGATTTCTTTTCCCAAAGGTACTTGAAGATTCGTTTAGTTAGTCTATTGTCATCCATTCTGTAAATGTGTCCAAGAAATAGCAATCTCCTTTTTCTTGTTGTTTCTGATATGTTTTCTACGTTCTGGTAAATTTCATTGTTACTTCTTAATTTCCAAAACTCTGCAATTCTTAGAGGACCTAATATTTTCCTTATAATTCTTCTTTCTAATATTTCTAATTTATCAAGCTTGTAGTTCAGTGCTAGACATTCGCTTTCATAAAGGCATTCTGGTTTCACTACTGTGTTGTAGTGCTTTAAGTTTTCTTGATAAGCACTTTTTGTTGTAAGTATTCTTAGTTATACCGTACGCTCTTTCCATCTTTTGTATCCTCTCCTCTATAGCAGATTTTTCTAAACCATTTTCTTGAATTGTTTTACCCAAATATTTGAATTTCTTTACCTTTTCTATTCGACCAATATCCATTGCTAAAAACTTTGGGGCACTTTTTATATTCGTCAAAAATTTTGTTTTCTCAGCAGAGATTCTCAAGCCTGTCATGTTGGCTGTCTTTTCAAGGAGATTGACTTGCATTGCTGCATCTGTAAGGCTTTCTGAAAGTATGGCAAAGTCATCTGCAAATGCTAGGCAATTTATTGCAACACCTTTGTTCTTCTTCCCCAGCATGAGTGGCAATATTTTAGATTCTTTCAGTTTTTCATTCCAAATTCTTACAATTTTCTCCATGACACAGTTGAAAAGGAGTGGAGATAGACCATCACCCTGCCTGACACCTGTATTTATTTTGAAAGGTCGAGATACTTCACCCATAAATTTTACTTTCGAGATAGTGTCTGTAAGTGTTTCACGAATTAGGTTTGCCAATTTAGTTTTAACTCCAAATTCACGGATTACTTTATCTAGGGTTTCCCTATCAACAGAGTCAAAGGCTTTTTTAAAGTCAATAAATGTTACAACTATGTCTTTGGAGTTTATTAATCTGTGTCAAATTATAGATTTCAGGTTGAAAATCTGTTCGGAGCAAGATCTTCCTTCTCTAAATCCACCTTGATATTCACCCAATTGACTGTCCAGTGTCGATTTTACTCTATTTAGTAGTATTGTTGAGAATATCTTGTAAGCAACTGGCAAGAGAGATATACCTCTGTAGTTGTTGACATCCTGCTTGTTACCCTTCTTGTGTAATGGGTGTATTAGAGCCACTTTCCAATCCTCTGGGATCTTTTCTGTTTCCCAAATTTCTTCAAAGATTATTTGTAGATCTTCTATAATTTTTGGTTCAGCCCATTTTAAAAGTTCAGCTGTTATGGAGTCTTCCCCCACTAGCTTTGTTATTTTTAAGATTTTTTCTTGCTTCCTTTATTTCTTCCGCTGTTGGAGGTGAATCAGCTTCTAGATTTTCCTGAATTTCTGAAAATTCTAATTTATGATTTGGCTCAGGGCAGTTCAGCAGGTGTTCAAAGTGTTTTGCCAGAATCTCACAATTCTCGGCATTGTTAAGGCCAATATTACCATTTGCATCTCTGAAGCAAATGCTCCGGGATTGATAACCTTTCAGGTTATTCTTAAAGGTCTGATAGAAATTTCGGGAGTTATTTCTTACAAAATTATTCTCAATTTCTACTAGCTGTGATTTTTCAAAAGATCTTTTAACCTGCCTTATTATTCTTGTTGTTTCCTTTCTTTGTTGTTTAAATAGCTCATAGTGTTCATTCTTTCCGGAACATTTCCATTTTTTCCACTTTTTCACTCTTTCAATAAGTGCTTCCTCACATACGTTATTCCACCATACTTTCTTTTTAGTTTTAACCGATCCAAATACTTTCTTCGCTGCACTATTAATCTGTTTAGATAATTCTGGCCATTTGCCATGCTGAGTTATTTTAATTTCTTCCTGAAAGTTTTTTATAGTTGCTTTTGTAATGTTGAGCCTATCTATGTTGTATTTCATTAATTTTCTCGGCCTTCTTTGATTCCTGCGAGGTAGAAGCTTTAGCTTAATTTTAGAGAGGTAATGATCGGAGTCAAACTCCCCACTTCTTATTACTTTAACATTCATAATTTCCTTAATACTTTCTTGAGAAATAGCTACATGGTCCAACTGAAACTCACCTAACATTGGATTTGGGGACACCCATGTTTTAGCCTTTCTTGGAAGTTTCTTAAAGAAGGTCGACATTAATTTTAGGTGAAAGGATTTACAGAGATTAATTAGTCTCATGCCATTTTTGTTTGTTCTTTTGTGTACCGGATATGCCCCTACTGTTTTGCTGAAAACTTTTTCTTTGCCTACCTGTGCATTAAAATCACCGAGTAGAATAATAACATTTGATTTTGGAATTTTTGACAGTTCATCATCTAGAAGACTCCAGAATTCTTCAGTTTTACTTGGGTTCTTGCTATTATCTTCATTTATTGGTACATGACAGTTAACAAACGTATACTTTTTGTTCTTGCATTTAAGTGTGAGAAGAGATAACCTTTCTGAACTAGGTTTGAATTCCATAACATTATCAACTATTGCTTTATGGTCATAAAAGGCGGTACCTAGTAGTGGCATTCCTTTCATAATTTTGATTGCTGGTTTACCTTTAAAGATTCTATAATTTTTGGTTTCTGTTACATTCTCATCCATAAACAGTGTCTCTTGAGCTGCTAAGATCTGGATTTCATGTCTATCTAAGAAAATTTCCAGTTCTTTCTGTTTGCCGGTTTTTAGCAAGGAATTTACATTAAGAGTGCCTGCAAAGCATTGCCTCTTAAATTTAAGTCTGAAAGGATTCCAAGGATGCTCCGACTCACCCTTATTGCAGATGTTGGGACTCCCCAGAACCCTAGGTCCCGATGCATTGCATAACGCAATGGTGGATTTCTCTTCCGAGCTACCACCTGGGGTAGTGCTTTCATTCAGCGGACTTTCCATTCTGCAATTGAAATTGTACATTGTACAAGGTAGGAAATTAATTCCAAGATAAGATCGGATTGTTAGTCTGAAATGATTTTTTATTCGTGCTTTACTCCAGTAGGTTCTTCCGCTCTCTCCGCCGTTGGGACATTAAATTCCTCATCCGCCTTCGAGACCGTTGACCAGGTTTCACCTGTAACCCTAGGCAGGGGCCCTTACAGGGTGCCACCATCCGGAGCCAGATGGACCCAGGTTTTTTTACGAGGTTGTTACTCCTCCCCCTCCTCCTTCCCCATCACTTGCAAGATGGGGCCCCGGGCTTGGGACCGGCATTTATTTATTTATTTATTTATTTATTTATTTATTTATTTACTGTAACCACAGTCGAGACAATAACGCCTACACAAAAATAATCATAATACTACTAAAATAATAATGTTGATAATATTGATAAAAATGAACTAGGAAATAATAATACTGACACTTAATATGAATAGGGAAATATAAAATGACACGGTAGCGGTGGTTACACATCAGCGCTTGGAAATACAGCGGTAGATAATAAATACGCAAAATTAAACCACATGCGAAGGAAACATTTGCAGGCCTAATAATGACAACTAAGAAAGAATCGTGAAAATGTGAAGGGGCCCTATTGAGGTCCATGAGAAGGTATGACATTATGGGGAAGAAAAGGTTCACGATAAATCACCCTCTAGCACAACTACATTAAAAATAACAAATGAAGGTTTACAAGAGACAGGTTAAGTGACATAGCAATTGATACTTAACTCACAGACCAAGGATATTTAACTATACCTTATTGAAGATACAGATCGAATAAACAAAATGAAAACATAATCAGGATACTCAAGGCGCAGAATTACAATGGTGGTTGATTAAAAATGCAGGTGAAAGAATTAAAATTACAAACAATGGGAATCTAGGGCAAACTCAGACGCATTGAATTTAAAACTTAGAAAATTACTTTTAGCGAGAGCATACCGAAATGCAAAAAGAATTTAAATCAAACGAAATCAGAAAACGTTGAAATGGCAATAGAAATATCACTTACCGAGTTGGAGGAAGGGTTTCTGGAGGGGAAACCCTCAAGCGCAAATGCTCGTTAGGGCGGTGGGATGGAATATGATGCCGAGCACATGCATCATTCTCACCAAGCCGGTAGGAGGCCGGAAATGGCCCGATCACAAACGACCAGTTAGATGCAACTTCCACTAGATTCCCATTCTTTTTGCCAACAGGAAACCCTTTTATTTCGGTCAATCAAATTACATGACCATATATGGTTATATTAAGATAGTTAGCAATTTCTCGAATATTCTTATTGCGACACCTATTTCAACAGCGGTAACCGCACGCGCGGTATAGGATGTCTCAAAACTAAAGCCTCGTACATTTTCAAATGTTACAAAATTACACCTTGATATACAGATCACTTAATCACTCTTGCAATGTCAACAATAAAGTTCATAAGTTCCATTCTTGAGGTTTTCCTAAATTACATTTTTTCTAGTTACATAAATTTGAATACAGAACTCACTCCAAAATACTTCTTGTATCTTGCAATGTTCATACTGTCCCAAAAATAAAATGGTACACATATTAAGAAACACTATAGTCAATGATTTTCAAATAAAGGGTAAATAGTAATTTGCATTTCTAAACTGAATAATTACTTTTACAACACACAATGCTTAGTTCAAGTTATCTGTCCCACTGCAGATTACATTCTCCTCCTCCCAAAGTCGAGCTCAGCTCGACAAACAATTCTGAATGAAATGAAAGGGAGGCTTTAATGTAGATTTGAAGATTCACACAACACCACAAATGCACCACACCACAAATTTTTATCTTCATTCTCTTCAGACACATCAATACAGGTAAAAACAATCACAAGTAGAGCATTGGTATCGCTGTCAAACGAAGTCGCTGGCCGCGGCTGATGCCAACAATCTCCATAAATATTGCAGTCCCACCCTTGCTCTCTTGCAGCCTCAGCACAGCCCACCAGCTTAGTGAACTGGCCCATAACTAGCGAAGGATGCTGGCGCAGCATTACCGACTGCCGCCATCAGAAACACCTTCCCATTCCACCATAGAATATTAGTGGCCAATAGGTACATTGCAGGCTCCAAACAGACACCAAACGTTGAACAGGGTCTGTGGTATTGTGGTTACTGGAACATAAGCAGACACAGCAGAAACATGGAACTGAAGAAATAAGGCCACTGGCCTGAACTATCGAAGAACTAAAAATTGAGTTTCAAGGGTGGGTTTTTTGTTTCTTTTTAACAATAACAAGCCTCCTTAGGGGGGTTCCCACCCATAGTTCTGGGATACCCCAGCCCCACTGCCAAGTGCTATTTCAGAATTTAGGAAAATTTTCAAATACTAAAGGGAATTCTGCTGGAGTTTACCCTAGTACCAAAACTTTACAAAATTCCTAACTATGCCCATTAATAAAATTACCCCAAAATACATAACATTAAAGTGTACCTAATATGGTCACAAATGACCATCCTATTACAACTAAAGTTCCTAATGAAACTACAAAATCCAGGAGATTGCCAGCCAGCCATTTATTCAAAAGAAAATTTGCTTATGATGAAATAAATTCCTTATAACTATTAAATTAAGTTACTGTGTGCATTCTTAATCACCCAGCATTAAGCAAAATCAACCAAACAAATAAAAGGAAAAATTTAGGTTGTTGCAAGGGAACTCAAAACAGAGAAATAACTACTTAATTACGTTAGCTTGCAACCATACTACAGTATTCAATGAATTGAGTTTAGTAAGTCAATATTCATTTACCATGTCATGTAGGTACTCATAAAATAACACAGATAAACTCACATTACATATTACGTTCACACCAGTCAAATTTAAAACGGAACTAAGCCAGGAAAACAAATCAAAATCACATTACCAATGAACAGAAAATTCCAAATGAAACCATAAAATAATTCAAGAGTGCACATACAGAAATCCAACTCGCTGATATAAACAATAAAAAGGTGCAAGGACAACCTTCATACCAGAGATTATCTGACAACAGCATGACACACAAGACACACAACACCACCAAATCACACACACGACACAAGTGCGATGACCCCTGAATCAGCATAACCAATCAATGGTAAAAGGCACAAATGACCTCAATACTGACTCCATCACACGACATCACAAGAACACAGTACACACACACAAACACCCATGCGATGACACATCAAGTAGTACCCAGAAAGTAAAAGGACGAAACATGACCTCAAGAACCCTTGAATATATCACACAACAATGAGACTCTTAGGGCCAATACCGTACATCCAGGAGAGGAATCGCCTCTCAGTACCTTAAGCCCTAAGTCTCAGTACACACATATATGCCTACCCATGGCACCCACTACAACCACAATATTTACAAAATAGGACAGATACAGCCTGGCTATCCAATTTTGAAAACTTACTCAGCCCACAAGATCCCATACGCTGGCAAACTGAGTAAATCAATTTAGAAGGCACAAAATCAACAACGAAAGAAATTTTAACATTGAGAAAATCGAATAAAACAAAACAAGCAGGAAAATTAATTGACTGGCGTAGCTAAATCGTGACACCTTCAAAATTTCACTAGTGACAAATTTAAAGTAACAGAAATGAAAATTTTGATGACCTGCAGACCAACTACAAATTTAACAGAAATTAACAGCTCAGCATAATGACAGCGGAATGAACATTTGCAGAAAATCTTCCTAGTATTCATTTTACAATCACAAGGGACATTATTTTCCATCTAGACCCATCTAATACCAAGAAAAAGATTACGAGGAACCTCATACCAGATGCACCAGATTTCAAACATGTCACGAGCACAATTGCAGATCCGTAACCCATCAAAATTTGCCAAAATGACCTCAGCCTTATGTTGGACTATTAATATGGTAAGCATGTTTCACCCTACGAGACTATCACAGTCAACGTAGACCCTTCCTAGCAAGTATAGGAACACACGGGTAAATAAAAATACGTGACAAGGGAACAGACACTTACACGATGGAAAAGCTCAATAAGACAAACCAGGAAACTTTCACTCAGGTTCAGAGATCTCATACTCTCTGGTCTGATTGGAGAATTTGGTAACTGGCTGGGAATCGTCCCAGATAATCCCATACCTACTTGGAAACGAACCCAAGTCCAGGGAAAGTCCAAGAACACGATGATCACTCTGACAGTTCACACTACAATATACGTAGTCCGGAAGAACAAGCAGAATGCGACACAAGATAACTTTAGGATGTACAGTGTGTACACTTCGCAGTGGGTCAAACGCTCAGCTGTTTTCAACACACTTCAGCTGTTCAAGAGATAACATGAATTCAGACACGGAAATACAGTACTTAGCACGATTTCACAACGTAGTTTAAAGCAATCTGAAATCACACAGATGATACAATCAGAACACAGATCGAAGAAACTACCGTAAGTTCACAACTACACACAAAATTCATTAAATCTCAGCCATATACTCCCAAGAGAATTTCGGTTTACTCTGCTTCCATCCAGAAGGCCTAGAGTAAAACGATTTGAAACTCATGCCCCCTTCCCCACAACGCTCCACCCCTCTGCTACAGCATCAATACTACACTAGGAGTAGCAAGCTTAGCCATTCAGACACAACCGGAACAATTGGTCCCAGCTAACGTCGACAAGACAAGTAAGTTCATATGATAAACACTCACTCTGCAATTATTACCGTATTGGGTTCCACATTCATCATTCTAATTCCCCCCTTTTTTTTTTTTGTATTGAAAAGGTGGACACAATAATTTTAATCTTGAAAGAGTTTACATCGTGGTTCCACAAAATACCCCTTACACTCTAGTAGAAGCTGTTTGCTTGTTTATTCTTTTCCCAATTTCCTCGGTTATCTTTCCATCTTCTGCGATCACACTTCCCAAGTACTTGAAACTTTTAACCACTTCCAGAATTTTTCCATTCATTTTTATCTTTCCCCTTCCTTCCTTCCTTCCTTCCTTCCTTCCTTCCTTCCTTCCTTCCCCTTGTCATCACTATTGTTTTACCTTTCTCTGCTTACTTTCATCCAAAAATTTTCTATCTCTTGATTCCATACATCTACTTGTTTTTGCACTTCCTTTTCATCCTCACCCCATATCACTATATCATCTGCAAACAACATGGCTTTTGTTACTGTCTTCCCAATCTCTATTTAATGTTCTTATGAATTTCGTCCATGACTATGATGAATAATATGGGGAATAGTACACTTCCCTGTCAGAAACCAGTTTCAACTCTAAACCATTTTGTTTTTCCTATACTAGTCTTCACACTACCAACACAATTTTTGTACATAGCTTTTATCATTTGCACTTCCACTGTATTAACTTGTTTTTTCCTTAATGTGTCTCATACCAACTGTCTGAGCACACTGTCATAAGCTTTCTCAATGTCAATAAATGTCATCACTATGCCTTTTCCAAACTCCCATCTTTTCTCCATCATCTTAATGTAAAGTTCAGGTCAAACATTGATCTGTCTTTCCTAAAACCATACTGTTCTTCTTCCATTCCATTTCTCCTTCTAGCTTTCTCCTCAGTCTTCCTTCCAATACTCTCTCAAATATCTTAGCTATGTGGGCAATAAGGGTGATCCCTCTGTAGTTATAACATTCCTTTTTATCACCTTTTTTAAATATTTGGATAATTAAACCCTTTTCCCACTCTTCTGGGATCTCTTCCTTCCTCCATATTATTCTAAATAATCTATGCAGCCACTGTTGCCCTATTGGTCCTGCTACTTTTATTATTTCCGTAGTTACCTCATCTACTCTTGCTGCTTTACTGCTCTTCACCTTTTGTATCGCTTCCTCTATTTCTAACATCGGTATCTCCTTTTCTTGTTCTCCTTCTTTCCCCATTGTTTCTTCTTGCTCCTTCTCATTTACCAGTTCACTGTATTTAATATTTAGCAATTCTGAGAAGTATTCTTCCCATCTTTGCGTCAATATCTGCCCTGTTTCAGTTTTAACAAATTTTGTATCTTCCCTTTTCATAAACTATTCTTCACCAAATCATACAAAATCGTTTTACTTCCCTTTATATCATCCTGTAAAGTTTCTGTGAAACTTTCCCAGCTCTTCCGTTTCTCTTCTTGTACTATTTTCTTACATACCTTTGTGGCTTCTTTATATTTCTGCCAATTCTCTGTACTATTGCTGCCTTTCCACTTCCTCCAAGCCATTTGTTTATCTTTAACTGCTTCCTTTACCCTGCTGTTCCACCAGGGAGTCTCCTTTTCCTTTTTCCTCCCTGATAGTCTTCCACAGGTGTTTGCTGCACACTTTACAAAACCATTTCTGAAACATGTTCATTCCTTTTCCACACTGTTCACGTCGTCTTTGGGAATTCAACCCTCTTTTAACTTCCATCCCTTTATTTTACTTTCCCTTTTCTCTATTTTCGTTATTTTACCAAGTCTTAATTTGGCTACCACCACTTTATGGTCTCCTTCAAAATCTGCTCTTGGCATTGCTGTCATTTATTCTGGTTCTCTACATTTCTCCTACTCTACCAGAATAAGATCAATCATTGTCTTTGTCTTTCTATCTCCCCAACCATATCTAGTTATTTTTTGTGAGTTCTTTTCTCTAAACCATGTATTGCCAATAATTAATCCATTCCTTCTACAAAAATCTGTTACCAAATCTCCTTCTTCATCTTGGTTTCCATAACTATAGGGGCCAATTGTCTCTTCTTTTCCCTGTCTCTCTGTTCCAACACGTGCATTCATGTCACCCATTATTATAACCTCTTTGTCTTCAATACAACTTTCCATTTCTTCTAGAAACTCTTCTAAACATTCATCTGCATTCCCCAATTGGGGTGCATAAACCTGTATAAAATCCTTGATTCCACTCTCAAGTCAAAGTCTAACTTTAATTATCCTGTCACTGAGTACCTGACATATCCAGTTCCAAGTGTGAGAAAACCCTGGCATCGTTCTTCTACTAATGATCTGAATTTTGTCTTTCTAGCTTCCAGAATCGACATGGATACCAATGAGATCTGACTTGATTGACATAAAGAATCCAGTGGTGACAGTCAGTATCAGTAACCTGCGAGTGAACGATTTCCAGGTCCGGGCTGTCATCATAAACAAGGATGGGACGACCTACCAAGGAGACTCCATCCCAGTGACTGAGGTGCGACATGAGTGCTTAGGTAAGTCCATGGAAGAAATTAGGATAGAGGTAGTGATTATAGGTCCTCATCTGATGTAGGAAGAAAAAGAGGAACAAAAATATCATCAAAAGCCATGAAACGTCGCCATAAGACCTATCTGTGTCGGTGCGACGTAAAGCCCCTAGCAAAAAAAAAAAAAAAAAAAAAGCCATGAAAGGCATTAGAATGAAGGATTCCCTAGCAAGGGCATGCATCATGTGAGCTCTGAAACTATGATATGACTCCCAGAACTGCGTTGAAGCTTGCTGAGCTATGCTACGTTGTACCAGGCCTGTTCAAAAAAAAAAAAAAAAAAATTAGAAATGAAAGACTATGTCAGGGTGAAATGATTGAAAACCCACAACCTGTTTTCCACTCAATGACTGGGTCAGGGATGGGATGAATGAAGCCCCCAACTTGCGAGGATAGGAATGGTGCCGGCTGCCGAGGTCGGTCGCACTCCTCTGGGACAATGATTAATGACTGACAGATGAAATGAAATGATAGTGGAGAGTGTTGCTGGAATGAAAGATGACAGGGAAAACCGGAGTACCCGGAGAAAAACCTGTCCCGCCTCTGTATTGTCCATAAAAAATCTCACATATAGTGACCAGGATTTGAACCATGGTATCCAGTGGTGAGAGTCCGGTGCGTTGCTGCCTGAGCCTCATGGCCACAAATTTTGACATGATATATACACCGTGTGATGGATATTGTTGAAATAAAGTACCTAGTCAGTACATTTTCAAAATTTAATGGTTGATATTTTGTTTCTTAATTCTAAACATATTTACACATTTCCAAGACCTTGAGTTCCAAATCACTTTCCATTGCTAGGGCAGTAGATAAACTCGCCTCACACTGCACAGTAGCCTTGAATTTGAGATGATCTTTTGACATTCAACTTTTAGGAATTCTGACTTGCCACTCCATCCTCCTGAATGTGTATTCCATAATTTTGAAACCATTTATTGTTCTTTTATCAGGACAGGTGCAAATTTTACACACTTTTTTGTACCACATTTTTCAGATATATTCACTATTTGATTTTGTTTTGGCATGTACATGTAGAACTCACTGAGATGAATCAAAATGACCTTTCATACAGTGTGTTACCATGCCAGAGTGCAGACGTACACTAATTACACTGGGCAACAAAATTTAAATTTTTGTTTGTTAAATGGAAGTGAAAGGGTGTTTCTGGTACGCTTTTTTTTTGGCTGATTTCAAATCTGTTTTTAGAATTTTTCTATCATGCACAGTTTTTGAGTAATTTTCAAAAAATTAAAAAATGTTAAAAATTGTTATTCCTACTAAAATTTATTATCTTAACTTAAATTGAATTTACATGCATTTTAATTTACATACACTTTTTTCTGCTGATTTCAAATCCATTTTTAGAATTTTTCCATCACTCACAGTTTTTGAGTAATTTTCAAAAAATTAAAAAAATGTTGTTGTTCCTACTAAAATTTATTATCTAAACTTAAATTTCATTTACATACCTAAAAAGTATGAGAGGTAGATTTTCGGCTGAACTTAGCTTGAGGAACTTCCCTTTTGAGTGACCAGCAGTACTCAGCCAGCATATTTGGACCCCATTTTCCCTGGTAACGGCTTTCAAATTAGACGATGTCTTGATGGAAACGTTCCCCGTGTTCGTCTGAGACAGCGCCGAGATTTTCAGGGAAAAATTCAAGATGCGAGTCCAAGAAGTGTATTTTAAGAGACATATTACACCCATGTGTTTATAGTTTTGTAGAAGTTCACTAATATGTTCCCTGTAATTCTCTGACCTGTAGTTTCCTAGAAAGTTTGTGACCACCTTCTTAAATGATGACCATGCAGCTAGTTTGTATGTTTTTAACTTGCTTTCAAACACTGTATCTTTCATCAGTTCTTTGATCTGAGGACCAACAAATATGCCTTCCTTTAGTTTAGCTACAGATATTTTTGGAAATTTGGTTTGGAGAAATTGAAATGCATCTGTACTATGATCAAGTGCTTTTACAAAATTCTTAATCAAACCTAGTTTTATGTGTAATGGGGGCAGTATGATTTTGTCAGATGCAATAAGAGGCTGATGAACGACATTTTCCTGTCCTGAAGTAAATGACTGTCTTTTTGGCCAGTTCTTTTTTATATAGTGATTATTTCTATCTTAACTATCCCACTTGCATAAAAAGCAGCAAATTTTCGTATATCCTAACTGCAAACCAAGTAAGAGAGCTATGCTGTGCCCTAGTAACTCGAAGAGACCTGTAACATCATTGCAGAAAACTAGTTCTTCCTTTTTAGAAAAAAGATGCTCAAATTCCTTTTGATGTTGGCGGAAGAAGCAGACTTTGGTATCTTTCTCTATAAGGTCCCAGCCTTTTAGTCTTGAAGCAAGTAATTCTGATTTGGCTTTAGACAAATTAAGATCACGAACCAAATCATTTAGATCTGATTGTGTAAGTAAATGAGGCCTAGAAGAAGCAGCAGAACTTTCTACAAAGGGTTGATCATCATCCATTTTATCATCACATAACTCTTTACCAACATCAACTTCTTCATCTTCATGCATCAATGATCTATCTGATGGAGAAGGTATAGGAAGCCCTGGACCATGTAGAACCGGTCTGGTTGCTGATTTCAGAGACGGATATTCAACTGTATATTTTGACTTTGAAGATATACCAGAGATATTAGTCACACAAAAATAGCAATTGGTCAAATGATCCGTAGGTTCCCTCCACTGCATCGGAATTCCAAAAGGCATATGGCGAGTCCCCTTCATCCATCCAGTCAGTAGAGTTACACATGAAGCACAACATATGTTAGGGGCCCAATTCTGATTCAGATCCATCTTGCAATCAAAATACAACTCATAAGCTTCCTTAATTAAAGTAGTAACACTTCGCCTCTGCGCTTTAAGGGTTAACTCGCCACATATATCACAGAAACTATCTGGTTTATTTTTACAGTTGCGAGGCATTTTTCACACAATGAAATAAAACACTACTGTATATTGAACACAAACTATCTCCCTTCAATAGACTTTGGAAGCACAACTCTATGCAGACATTCGCATGAAAGAAATCTCTAATTCAACTGACAACTGCAATGTTTTAAAGTTTCTAATTGTTGTGGCAACAATGAATAATATGGAATTCTGTACACTCTTAAGAGAATAAAAAGTAAAAAAATATAGTAAGAGTATGATAAACCAACAATTATAATAGTTTATTAATCTTTGTTAATGGTAGCAGGCTAACCCGTAAATATGAAAACAAAGATTTGAAATTACAAAATAAACTGTGGGTGATGGGAAGTTTCTGGTTTCATATTCGTAATCAGCACACAAAAGTACATAAGAATCACCATGAATTATACATTTAACAAAATCATTGTTGACCAGTGTTATTAGCAGCGCAGCAGGCAATTTTAATACCTCAAGATGGCAGCACTTTGCACCTCCCTATGACATCATACCAAAGTATCCCCCCCCCCTCCCTCTGAGTGGGGCTGGTAGAATAACACCCACAGTAACTATTGCCTGTCAGAGGTGACTAAAAGGTGCCCCATGGGCTCTCAACTTTGGAGCGTTGTTGGTGACCACAGGGCCCTTAGCTGAGTCCTATCCAAACTTCCTAGGTCAATTCTTGTTCTTTTCTGACACCTTCTTATTTTCCCCTCTGATTACTGTAGTGTTAATAGAGGATGATTGCTCAGTTGTACTTCCTCTTAAATCAATAATCACCACCACCCATCTCATATCAAGGTAAGACTCTTCTTCCTAGACACAATGGTCCACACTTTAGAGTGAGATATTAAACATCCCATCGTTGCCATAAGGCCCATCTGTGTCGGTGCAAGATAGAGCCAATTGTAAAAAAATTTTTGTTGTGTATATGTTTATCGAAATGCTCATGTGAATCAGTAATTTAATTATAAGTTTTGCCAAGGTAGAGTCTATCGTTCTTCTTTTGTCTTTTGTTTTACATCGCATGAACTTGGACAGGTTGGCTAGCATGTTACGAATGTTGTGGTGACGGGCGTTGCGAAGAGTTTCACTGTGCAGGCAAAAGCCAAGGACATGTGGAAGAGTTTCAATCTCACTGTGGCAACACAGACTGTGGTTACCGTCCAGATTGCTCCCTAGCATAGCTCGGACTGCAGCAACATTACACGTCATTTTGAGATCATCCTTCCATTTGGAGCAAGAGACTCAGTTGTGGTGCCAAATCCAATTATTAGCAGGAGTATAGTCTTTATAAAGAATAACCCCCTCTATCCTTATGAGGTAGTTTACACCACACTTGATATTCCAAAGAATAACCCCTTTACCCTTATGAGGTAGTTTACACCACACTTGATATTCCAAAGAATAACCCCTTTACCCTTATGAGGTAGTTTACACCACACTTGATATTCCAAAGAATAACCCCTTTACCCTTATGAGGTAGTTTACACCACACTTGATATTCCAAAGAATAACCCCTTTACCCTTATGAGGTAGTTTACACCACACTTGATATTCCATGTCATGGAGCTCAGTCCTGACTTTATGAGCATCCATACAATTGTCCCTGGTATTAACAATTTTTCCAGAACTTACTAATTTCAATTGATATAGACAGATGTCACTTTTCCCATCCATATTGAGGGAGTTAGTAGTGATGTATGGTTTGTAGATTTTTTTAGTGTCCACAATCCATTGAATTGTTGGAGAACAGCTTCCTGGTATCGACCTACACATGAACTCGTACCACTCGTTTGCTTTGTTTTCAGTTCCAAGAGGGGCATGTTAGCCATGTGACATGCTCACTACTTTGTCAACATGGTAGCCACCATTCATATCATGGGGAATACATGTGGGGATTTTCAGATGAGAAACCACTTAGCCATTATTCGTATTTCACGTATAGTTGAAGATCACACAGTTTTGATCACGATATTAGCAGTCGCCTAGAACTAAAAACCTGCTCTTTTTTCTTCAGTTCCAGTACCTGCTGACTATCAACTGAAGAGTGATCTCATTGGACAGGACAGTTTCCGCCTGGCATGGAAGGTAAGTTACTATTTTCAACAAACTAGCCAATTATTGTGGTGTTTACAAGGAGAGAAAATAATAGCCTGTTCAGTACCTGGGTACCTTCATAAGCACTGTGATAAGGGAACAAGTGAGGGGAATGGAGGGGTACCTGCACATCTCTGGTTAATGATAAAGGTGGGTTGAAGTGTAAAACCCAGTTGAATATGCAATTGATTCAAGAGAACAGAAATTCAGTGTATAAACTTAATACAAATGATTCCATACAGTAGAACATTCTCCCTATTTTATATTCAATAGAACAGAAATTTAATTCACATAAGTTAGGTGAACATGCAATAACACTAAAATTAATGCTGGAACAAAACCTTGAGCCTTCTTGGTTGCTTCTCATTTGTCACAGTGTCATTGAACTGAGTGTTCTCCTGTGCTCTTCTTATGAACACTGAGAATACCTTATTTACGCGAATAATACCCGCATATTTTTAAAAAAAATTTTGAGGTACAAAATTGGGGTGCGGGTTTTATTTGCGTCAAGGTTGACAACACGCTCCTGGCTCACCTACTTTTCGATACTGTACAGTTATGTTTTGTGCAACCATAGAGGGAAGAAAACTGTCCCCATATGTCATATTTAAACGGAAAATAATTCAGACTTTAAATTCTAAACTGACTTTACATTTTTAAAAAAATAGTACCGTATTTTACAGAGTAATTTTAGATTCAAAATTTCTCTGCATCACGATAGAACGCGTCTTCCGAAACATCCAGGGGTAGCTTTCCGCACTTTCACTCACTTCGGTGTGTCTATAGTGTGTTTCATAGTTGAAAATAGAGTGAAATCGTAATTCTTTTCTATTCAGCATTTTAAGGAATGCCACAATATCACATAGCAGGCAGTACGCGGAAAAGCTGAATCTGCAAAAACTGGCGAGGGTTGGCATTTTTCAATTACAAGGTGGCTGTTAATTTGAAATCACGTAATTGGAAGTATTACAAAGACTTCAATTTAACGAGGTTTTACTGTATCGCAAAACTAACATCAGATTTTGCCAGTGTGTCTATTTCAAGTGTTTACAATGCACAAAAAGAATTATCAGCCACTGGTCATGTTAATGTCCAGTAAAAAGAGACCACATGTGAGAAGTGTTTTAGATGAACATTGGAATGCGCCAGTTTATGTTTCAAGTGTTTACATTGCACAAAAGAAATTATCCACCACCAAGTAAAAAGAGACTGCGTGTGAAGTGTTTTAGTTATGATGTGTGACGAATTTGTAAGTAATTTAGGAGAGGATTCTAGTGATGCAAGAGACAACAAATCTTCCCATCTACAGGGAATCGAGCCTATTGCAAGTTCAGATTAATGAAATATCTGTCACATAAGTAGGCCTACTTGCTCATTTTCATGGAAAATATATTTCATAGCAGTGATAATGTACAGTAGAAGTCCGTTATAGCGAGAATTCATAACGGCGAAAAATTTACTCGCTATAGCGGATTGTCGTTATATCTGATTTTTTGTAAAAGTCGGGAAAACCACCATACACATTAAATTCAGTATGAAATGGCAATCAGTTTATTCAAAATTTGAATTTTTTGGATAATATCCACACTGCGGCTTACTTGTTTGTTGTTTATCGAAATCCGATACTACGTGAAAGTGTGTGTTTAATTTCATTCTGAAAAAATATACATTATCATATTTCTCTGAATCCAGGACAACCCCCACTTTTTCCTTCAAAAAATTATCAGGTTTAAAAAGTGCGTTGTAAAATCATATGAATGTCTTTCTTATACAGTACGTATTTTTAGACTGTAGACGCCGAACACTGGCTTTAGTTATGCCGTAATTTTTTTGCGGCTGTACAATTATTCTTTACAATAGAGTAAAATAATATATTATTATTGGTCCACCTTTTCAATACAAAATGAAAATTACATAGGGACTAGTTTCGACCTAGTAAAAGGTCATCATCAGCCTGAAGTAAATTAAAGCGTAAATATCGAAGAAAACATAAACAATGTAAACACAAGTACAGTCTTTTTAAAGGTACATACCATGTGGGAAGTTGAGTAGAGATATATTAAAAATAATAACTCTTCCAATTGACGAAGCACTGAGCGGAAGTTATGTAAAGTTCGGTGCGCCGTATATTATAAAAGACCACTGTGCACTAAATGATGTAATAAAGAAGAAGAGTAGGTTGAATGCTGGCTTCTTCTTAGCTGTTGTATATTCGAAGAAGATTACGTCGTATTTTATAAGGTATTGAAAGACGTCAAAATACATGGATGTTGGAAAGGCTCTTCATTTTTTGGAACAAGGCAATTGTTGCGCGAGGAGGCTTAGGAAACCAGAGAAGCGCTATATTATGTTAAAAAATAGAGATCCTTAAAAAAGTCCCGTGCGTCGTATAAATTGTGGAAATGGAAATCGAAAAAACTTGGTTCTTAAGCGATAATGTTGTTCATTCAGAGATCAATTGAAAATAAAGAATCGTAACATTGTCTTCTCAAGATGTTTATAAACTAGAATTAATAGACGATGCGAAGTATGATACTAGGAGAAAGCTCTTCTGCTTCTGGAATCTTGAAGGACGATGGATGTTTCACGAGGTGGAATAACATATATGGAGTTAAATAAAGGTGGATATAAATTCGCAGTTCAATGCGGACCATAAATTTGATTCTGAATAAAAGACAGTAAGATTATTTATTTTTTTTTTTTAATAAATATGTCAAAAGGAAAATTTAAGCATTTATTTCAGTGGGTTTAATAGCATTTACCGGTAACTTAAAATTGGCATCATAATATCGAAGGGAACTCTTTGAAAATTTGCCGGCAATACACATTCCACACATCTCTACAATATGACGATCCATCAGGTAAGTATTCTTGCTTACTATAAAACTGTTACTTTTACTCAGTGTCAGACATAACTGGCTGCCCCTACACGCATGCTTTGCTTGCCAGATTCAGCCAACTTCAGCCACTAGCGATGTATAGGTCTTTTAATTGTGGACTTTGAAAGTCAACGAACGAGTTTATTGCGCCACAGTACGACAATTCCGCCCATGCATTTTTGTGCATATACCTCACAATTTCATCTTAAACTTCTTTAAATCGTCCTTTTGCGGGCCACTGAATGCATTTTTTGTTCAGTACGTATTTTTCAGCTATCTTTGTCTTCACAGTAACGCCGAATATTGGCTTTAGCTAGGCCTATGCCGTATTTTCTTTTGGCTGCAACTTAAAATTGGCATCATGACATCGACAGGAACCCGTTGAATTTGCCGGCTACACCTGTTCCACGCATCTTTACAATACAATGATCCATCACGAAAATATTCCTGCTACCTATAAAACTTAATTTTACTAAGCATCAGGTACAACAGATGCATTATAACTCTGCTACTGAGTAGCCATGGCCTTTCTAAGAATTCAAAGGCTCGCAGGTTTTGATGCCATTCTACAGATTTGAGAAACTATTTTGTAGAGGATAATAGAATGTCATTCTCTCTTCACTATTTCCCAAGATCCATTGACATTACACATACGCACTGCACGACCGGTCGTCGCAGCTAGCGATGTGGGCCTATAATAAAGAGGTGGTCGTTTATTGTCAACGAGTTTTGTGAGTGCACGCGAGGGGGGGGGGGGGGGGTGAAAAGAAACAGCGTGGTTACTGTGGTAGTTGTCAGCCAGTGGTGTTCATTACTATCAGGCCGCGAATGCTAAACGACCCTTGACTTTTCACTTGAGATTCTGAGGAAAACATGTCGTCTTGGATTTGGAGAAATACGGCATCACTCCAGAGGCTTCTGTGGCAAACATTTCAGTTTTCTTTTTCAAACGACATCACCTAACCTAACCGTATATGCATCATGAAAACCTATTTGAAACGCTTGTAGAGAAATGATAACCTCCTAAAAATTGGCATGGGAATAGCTTTCCGAAATTTAACTAGACGCGAGAAAAAATAAACTATCCTCTGAAATCAGTGATGTACCCTGTCATATCTTGAGGTGTATCACTTTCTTACTTAATTTCAGTATACGGTTTACCATTAAAATTAAGAGATCGTTTACTTCAGCCTTTATTTTTAACGAGTTAACTACTGCTATCGGCCACGTTATTTACGCATTTATTACGAAAACGTTTTATCCTCTTTCATTTAGAATTTTCTTTTGAGAACAGCAGTCAACAGGTATTACTAATAGACTTCAATATCGCCTTCGAATGTTGATGAGAGACCTCGCAAATGCACATAGCGCGAAAACTATACCGCACCGAAGATGATCGATCGCATTTTGTGGCAAACGTTTCAGTTTTGTTATTCAAATAGCGTCACATATCCTAACTTATCTGTACTATATGTATGATGAAAACATACTTCAAGTGGAAGTAGAGAAATTATAACCTTCTCGCTATAAATTTACATGATAATAGCCTTTCCGTAATTTAGCGGATGTGAGAAAATATTATCTAACCTCGTAATCAATGACACACTCTGCCATATCCTGAGGTGTAGGCCTATCTCATTCTTACTTAATTGCGGTATTTAGCATTAAAAATAAGCGATCGTTTATTCAGCATTTATCTTTAAGCATTTATCTTTAACGTGTTAACAACGGTTATCAGACACGTTATTTATGCATTTATTACAAATACATGTTCTCCTCTTTCATTTTCCTCGCAAAGAGCAGCCGACGGGTATTACTAATTGACTCCGACATTGCCTTCGAATGTCGACGAGAGAGCTCGCTGGTGGGCATAGCGAGAAAACGATACGGTACCGAAGATGATCGATTGGATGCCATATAATGACTAGGTGCATAAATATCGGCAACGGAGAAAATGGAGTGCGCATAATCGCTCGTAATAATGGATGAGTCAGTGATAGGGTTCTCGCTGTACCCGAAGGATAATACACAGTTTAATATATGAATTTTGAAGGGACAGACAAAGTTATCGTTATAACAGGGTTCTCGTTATATGCCGTACCCGGTATAGTGGTTTTCTACTGTATTTTTATCATCTCAGGCAGAGCAACTATATTCGTAAATTTACATGTTCTTATTTGCGTAAAGACCACGTGGACCTTGCAGAGTGATACAAAATGTTTGTTTATGCCTATGTTACTCTTTCGATGGAAGGAATTTTAGTTCATTTAATTATTTTTTTTCAAAATGAGCTTTCCTAAAATAAGGGTGCAGGCATTATTCGACAGCGGGGATTATTCAAGTAAATATGGTAGTTCATAGGCTTTCCGTCTCCCACTTCAACAGTATGTTTGTTCAAAAACATCTTTGAAAAAAGAAAAGGGAGACTTTTCTTTAACAATTTGATAAATTGGTTTCATAAAGTCAGTGACAAGTAATATCATAATTCTATTGAATGTAGAAAAAAGTCCTATACATAAGTAATTTTACAAAAAAATAAACAATATTTAATTTGCAAAATGAAGGTACTTGTCAACTGGAACATCATTTAAGAAGTTATTTTACCAACTTTTTATGATGTGGGATGGCTGCAAATCTATTTCAGTTAAGTTAGTCATAATCTTGTATTTTTCTGCTTAACCCTTTGGGGTTCAATTGATTTTCCACCTGCACCCTGCACAGGTCCAATTTGACATTAGGCAAATATGGGAAGGAAGTACTACATAAGTAAAAAGCTGAATTTTTACATTAGTAATACAAACTTCAAATTTATTTATTATCAGTCAAGTTAACCACATTATCAGCGATATTTTTTCAAAGTATGGTACTTCCGGAAGCATTTGTTCGGGTGTAGTCCTGGGTTCCCTGGACAGGTCTCACAAAAAATGATGTCTCCTTTCTGCCTCCTTTCACTTTCCTGTCGGAACATATGGCACAGTCCTTGGTTTTTTTTATCCTGGCGAGCATCTATGATGTGTAGCTTCCAGTTCAGTCGATGTTCTTCATCACAGCTGCTCCGTCGGCCGCGCTTACGGGCATTTTTGTTCCTAACGTCCCCAACAAGCCCCATAATAACTCGGTCCCTGAATGTTTTGTGATTCACCTCGAGCCTTTTTTCTGCCTTTTGTTGCAAATTATATAGGTGAAAACTGTTCACCAAAGCTACCTCAACACCCAGCAGTACAATTTCCTCCACCACTTAAGGCTTTTCACTACAATACCATAAGATGAGCAGTAGTGATCAGCACGATCGACCCCTCCCATTTTGCCTGTGTAATCTATAATGGCACCAGGCTTCAAAATTCTTTCTTCTCCTTGCCCGTTCCGGTTGTCACCATCAGAATCTGTCAACAAATCATCGTCAATATCGCCACTGTCACATAAATGTTCGTGAATATCATTAGGCTCCATGCCACGGCTGGTGGACGCCATGTTGGTAACGAAAGTAAACTCAGCAGTGACAGTGAGGAATTATGTCCAAAGTAAACACAATTCAGCTTAAAGGAATGAACAGTAGATGGCAGTAGGCAAGAGATAAATGCCAAGGCTGTATACTGCGTAAAGCTCTGCGCCATTTCTGCTCCAGCATACAAAATATATAACCTCAAAGTTGTGTCAGACTAGGTCCGACATAGGACCGGAACTGAAAATTAATGATGTCGGACTGAGTCCGACATTGGACCCCAAAGGGTTAATGTATATCATTCAAAACCTTAGTCTAGCTGGGCTAAATGGCTCAGGGGTTGGGACGCTGGCCTTCTGACCCCAATTTGGCAGCTTCGATTCTGGCTGAGTCTGGTAGTATTTGAAGGGGCTCAAATATGTCAGCCTTGTGTCGATAGATTTACTGGCACATTAAAGAACTCATGTGGGACTAAATTCTGGCACATCGGCATCTCCGAATACCGTAAAAGTAGTTAGTGGGAAGCCTGATCAAGTTCTACTATGGTGGATATAGATAATTTTATCTGGCTAAGGCGTCCAACATGTCTTATTTTCTTCAGTTTATTGATAATGTCACACTCTTCCTCCACGGCTAAGACAAGAGAAGAAAATAATTTACACCTGTATCTCTTCTTCAGTGCTTCTGAAATTCCCTGGTCCATTGGTTGACACCAGAGTCACATTAGGAGGAAGAAACACGGCTCTTGCATTTTGGCCAGCGAGAATAATTTAGCAATTAAAAAAAAAGAAGAAGAATTAGTGCTCATCAAGTTGTCGAGTTATCAGGAGATGAGTCAGTGGGATTCTTCCGTAATATGTAACTAATTTATAGAAAAAACATAAACTAACATAAATATCAAACTCATTGCACTTAAAATATGTACTAAGTATACAAAATATAAGCCTAATATAGTAATTGATTACATGTAAATAATTAAAAATAATTAAATAATAAGAATGAAACAGCTGTGAAATATCTGACAGTTCCTAGTACTTGGAATGAACTAGCTATTCCAGTTGTTCAGTCTTTTTAGGTTTCCTCCAAATGTACATTAAAGTACTTTCTTTTTAACAGGTTGCTTTACTTATAAGCTATAAATTTTATCATCTACTATCATTTACTTGATTTATTGTATTGAAAAGGTGGACTCTCTTGTCAATTTACGTTGCACCGACACAGGAAGGTCTTATAGTGACAATGGAACAGGCAAGGACTAAGAGTAGGAAGGAAGCAGCCATAACTTTAATTAAGGTGCCTGGTGTGAAAATGAGAAAGTATGGAAAACCATCTTCACCAACTTTAGTCTTGAAAATGCTAATTTTCGTATTATATCTGCTGCACCTCTTTCCAAGCTCCAATGGAGGAACAAGAGAAAGTAACTGATGTAATCATAGTTATTCCTAATTCTGTTTTCAGTGAATACCAAATAGAAGTCATGGTTCTTGCCCAATTATTCTAAGTTCTAATGGGTCCTGATGTAAAGAAACACTGTAACACACTGACATGTGGAGATAGGGGTTGTTTGTTCGTTAAGATATATAAAAAGCTGACAGTATCAATATTACAGGTTCCTCCTAAGAAACCGAACTGGTGTCCAGTGGCCCACTACGAGGTGTTTATCAAAGAGGACTGGAGCTGGGTTCCATATGGCAACACAGAGAACAGTACGATGCACATTGGTCAGCGTTCTCCTGGTGAAAAGTATGTGGTTCGAGTAAGAGCTGTGACCACATCTGGGCAACAAGCCGATTTCTCTGAGCCACTGACAGTCAGAGTTGCAGGATGGCGTAAGTATATAATTCTTTCTTCCTTTTTTCAATTATATGAGATGGTGGTGGTGGTGGTTACTGTTTTAACCTTTACACTGCTACGCCCGAGATATCTCGGGCGCGGTAATGCGTCACGTCCTTGCTGCGCCCGAGATATCTCGTCGGTAACTTTAGCTAAAGTTCTGAACAGGAAATATATACCTTTGGAGTTTACTTTGTTTTTCAAACTTGAGAGGCAACAAGCTACATCTTTTAGCAGTATAATGGGCCATCAGTCAAAACGGAGACTGCATTTTAACGCTATCTATGGTCAAATATCTGAAATAATGCACTCAGCTCAGCGCGCAACCTAGGTTGGCAGTCCCGCAAAGCACCTGTATCCAGGGTTTGCAAAAATGGCTTCAAGTAGCGGACGGCGCGTTCTTTCCGAGTTCGAACTTATAGAAGCTGTGAATACCCTTGAATCGGAAGATGAGTACTCAGATATCAGTGATTTGGGTAGTGATTACAGTTCTAGTGACAGTGATGACAGTGATAGTGCTGAGCCTCAAGTACCAGCTCCACAAACCAGGAAAAGAATTCGTTCCGAACCTGATTTATTTCAATGGCGCATGGGTAATATGTTTAGTCCTGTAATACACAGTTTTGATGACAGTTCATCAGGTATACCATTCGGTGTGATTCATGATGAACCAGCGGTTTTAGATGTATTTCAGTGCTTCTTTTCACGAGAAATCATGGAGCATATAGCAGTTGAAACAAACAAGTACTTTGTATTTGTTACGCAAACAATGCCATCGTCTCCAAGTTCAAGGCTACAGAAATGGAGGGAAACCACACCTGAAGAACTGTACGTCTTTTTCGGCGTGACAATGCTTATGGCAAGAATGAAGAAACTTACAATTCTTGAATACTGGTCAACTGATCCTCTAATAATGACCCCGCAGTTCGCGGATTTCATCTCTAGAGACAGGTATCTCTTATTATTGCGGTTGTTACATTTCAATGACAACAACAGTCAGCCTGAAGGTGACCGGCTGTATAAAATAAAGCCTGTAATTGATCATCTCAGAAACAAATTCAGAGAAACGTTCACTCCGTTTGAAAACATTTGCATTGATGAAAGTTTGACGCTTTTCAAAGGCAGGCTTTCATTCATTCAGTTCATCCCATCTAAGAGACACAGATTTGGAATAAAGACATTTGTTATCTGCGATTGTGAGACCGGTTACATGCTGGATTTTATTGTTTACACAGGGTCAACTACAGAAATAATTCCTGAATGTGAATTTGGGGTATCAGGTGCAGTTGTCTTGACGCTAATTGAAAGTACTTGCAGAAAGGACATACATTGTGGATAGATAACTGGTATTCAAGTCCATAACTGTACGATCACCTACACAAAAACAAAACCAACACATGTGGTACCGTCAGGAGAAACAGGAGGGGTATGCCGAAGTTTACTACAAAATTGAAGAAAGGACAAACTGAATCAAAAGCGACAGATAACATGATTGCCATCAGGTGGTTCGATCGTAGGGAAGTTTGTATGCTGACCACGCGACATACAGACAAAATGATACCTACAGGGAAGACGGACAGACAGACAGACAAGACTGCCTGTAGAGAAACCCCATTGTGTTGTTGAGTATAATAAGTATATGGGTCCTGTTGACCGGTCAGACATGATGATCAATTCTATAGAATGTGTGCGGAAGTCAATGAAATGGTACCGAAAGTTCTTTTTCCACCAGCTGGACATCACTGTTCTAAATTCTCATGCCCTCTTCAATGTCAAAATAGGACAGAACATATCACTAGCAGATTTCCAGCTACAGCTTATAAGGGAACTCATCCAGAAATACCATGTATCTAGACAAACCAGTAAAAGAGGACGTCCTACATCTGGTGACCAACCACTCAGACTAACGGAGAGACATTTCCCATCCCCTGTACAGCCTACTCCAAAGAAGAAATTTCCTACAAGATGCTGCCATGTCTGCTTCAACACAACAACTGGCGAAAAGAAGAGGCGAGAAACCCGGTACATGTGCATTAAATGTGACGTAGCCCTCTCTGTTCACCCCTGCTTCGAAATATACCACACATTAGTGAAGTTTTGAAGACAGTACATTGGAGTGTCTGTTGTAAATTATGAAACAATTTGGTGTAAATTTGGTGAGTTGATATTTTAGAACTTGGTGTTTTCACTACATTTCTTATTTTGGCCAACCCTGGCTTAAATTGAATTTTTGTTACATTACTGTAATAGTGAAGTGTTCCTTGATTGCTTTTTATTATGAAATAATTAGTCATTCAAGGCGATGACCAGTGAGTACTTTGACTATTATGGACAACCCTGATTTGAAAAATAGCTAAAATGTCTCACATTCGTAACTGTTGAAAGAGTGTTGTCTAATTTGGTGAGAATTTAGCGCTTGTGCAAATGGAATATAGAATTTTTTATAGGAAAGTGTATTTTTGGCTCACATGGACAACCCTGATTTTTTTGTGTTGTTAATTTTTGTGAAAAAAAATAAAAATGAAATCTGTTCTGGAATTATTTGCCAGTTCATGTGAAATATCTTGCACAATTTTCATATTTTTCATGTATTGTGAGGCATTTTATTTTTAAAAAATAATTCAGCACCGAAGGTTCGGATAGTCGCTCACAATATTAGCAGCGAAAAGGTTAAGAGGTAGTACAACTGGGTAACCATCCTCTGTTAACACTAATCAGAGGAGAAAAAGGAAAGAGTCCAACACTTTGTTAAATGAAGATATCAACCAAAGAAATACAAGGGTCATGAAGGGCGTAAAAATGAAAGACTCCCTAGGCCTTGATACCTAATACCATCAGAGCTGGAAAAGAACAAGAGTTGACCAAGGAAGGTGGTGGTGCTGGTGGCTGTGGTGGTGATTATTGTTTTAAGAGAAAGTACAACTAGGCAGCCATCCTCTATTAACACTGTGCCCATTGCATTTTCTGGCCTGTTATAAAATGGCATTAAAGTAGAAGTGTAGCCCACACAAGTTAGAATTATATGAAGTGAACTATAATTTAAAAGTTCACAGGAGCCCAGAAGAGAGAGCACAATTTCTAAGGCTGTGAGTAAAGAACATTAAAATATCAAGTGGATTGTTTGAAAAGAAACAATATTATTATATTATTACTATATTATACTGCACGGTCACTGAAGACTTTTGCGTACGAAGAGAAAGAAATAAAAACCAATTCCAAGTAAAAGACATCAAAATTACTTGTCTTGATAGGAAGATATGGCATAATTTAAATATTCAGCGCATAAGAACAGAATTGCAGTGTGAAATAAGATTAAATTTAAATAAGCTGAGCAACTGGTCAGACAAGGACCGTAACGTAACGACGAAGGCTACTGAAGATAGAGATCGGAGGACAGAAAATAGTCAAGAGTTTTACCAAGAAAACAGAATTGAGAGACTAAAAAACATTAAAGAACAGAATTATCTGAATTCTATATAAAAATCAAGGCAGAAATAATACTGGAAATACACTGAACCCAGTATTAAATATTTTGGGAATTGTCAGCTCATTAAGCAAGCATATAAAAGGAGCATTGACAAGGTATTTAGATCACAGGAAGCATTGATATGAACTTTTACATATCAGGATTTATTTATGTTGAAATTAGCGCAAGAAAGAAGATGATGAACATGAGTTGCTAAATTCACACTGGACCAATCTGGAGATGAGTATGTCACCAGCCAACCAACCAACCTGATGAAGGAGTGGACTTCAGCTGATCTATGATTTCCAGCCGGCCAAGGATAACAGCTGTAGCACATACAGCTACAAAATCATCATAATCCAGAGAATGACAAGCTAAGTTTACTAAATTATAGTTCTTAATTAACATAGGATGTAGTAACCTCATGAAATTATTAGTTATTGTGGTGTATTTAAGATATCAAGTAACTCGGTGAAGTGCAATGTCTGAATTAAGCTTTCCAAGGTTATGATGAAATTGAGATATCTCAAAGTGACTACATGTATATTGAGTGTATTAGGATAGCTATGGAATTTATGATTATTTGCGAGAATGAGTATAGATTTCACACAGCAAAATGAAAGCATATGTACGTGATGGATTTCTTAAATGGGTTACGAAGCTGAACATGCTTATTGATCATCATAATGATATGGAAGGGATATGTAGATAGTATGAACTACTCCTTATCGATGTTCGTCATGAAGAGGTATCATGGTACCCTATACTAGATGTTAAATGTTATTATGAGAGATGATTTATGTTCCAATGAAGAGAATATAGATTTAATGAAGTTTAATACGTTGTGGGAATTATGTTATATGAGAAAAGACGGTTATGTTGAGAAGTATTTTTGAATGAATTGAACGATATGCAGAATTTAATGGAGAAATGAGAAGGCATTGAAGTTAATTGTTATAAAATTATATACAGAGGAAAGGTAATAATAGATGCTGAATACAAATATTCAACTTCTGGATCAGTTATATGAAGCAAGTGCATGAATAGATTAATACATCGTGAGAATATCGTAAGATGAGGAAGGCATGGCTAACCCAAATGCATATGTCAAAGCAAATGATTCTTGCTACATTTAAAATAAGGTTGCATTGTTAGGAAATATCCATATTAAATGTCATATAGTGGTAGTGCATGGATAGGGTCAAATGTGGAATAAGAGGTCGAAATTATAGTTAATTAAGAAGTAGAATACCGTAGTTAGAAGTGAGATTTAAATTTTTATTTTAGAAAGGTAAAAGATGATTTTCAAGTGATTAAATATAGTAAGACTAGGATGGTAGGTGCCAAGATTATAAGTGGCAATAGGTGTTAGTAGATAAGAGATAAATATAACAACAATGGCGTATAGCTTTTGGTGCCGGGAGTGTCTGAGGACAAGTTCGGTTCGCCAGATGCAGATCTTTTCATTTGACACCCATAGGCAACCTGCGCGTCATGATGAGGATGAAATGATGATGAAGACAACACATACACCCAGCCCCTGTGCCAGCAAATTAACCAACCAATTCCCAACTCTGCCAGGAATCGAACCTGGGACCCCTGTGACCAAAGGCCAGCACGCTAACCATTTAGCCATGGAGCCAGATAATGGAGATAAATAGTGATGAAGCAATGACAAATAAATAATTTAGCTCATGTCAAGATTGAGAATGAACAATTTTAATCAGCGCTGATGAAAATGAAATCAATGGATAATTTTAATTTTCTGATTTTTGGAACAAACATTTCAATTAATTACTTTCTCTTTCTTGAGCATTATATTAAGTTAATGTTTGTCCAACCCTTGTCCCGTTTCCCTACGGGGTCGGGTATGAGGTGAGATGAATTTGTCGTGGCGGTTTTTTTTATGACCGGATGCCCTTCCTGACGTCAACCTCATCAGAGGAGTTAATGGGAGATGAAATGAATGACGTGATATATGATAGTAGGGAGAGGGTGAAACCCGGTGCCGGCACATAGCCTACTCCTGTCGAATAGCACCAAGGGGTCTGCTCAAGGCTTAACGTCCCCATCCGACGGACGAATCACCATCAACAGCGTCATATGCCCTCACTCCATATGAGCACTGCGGAGAGGTTTGGAATTTAATCCAGGCTTTTGGCACGCAATCTAGTGATTAGAAATTGTATACCACCACCTCCCCTACCCTGCCGGCCAACATTCTGATGGTGAAAATTTTTTCGACCAACGGGACTCGAACCGGCTAACCTCGGTGTTAGAACGTTTTAGACTTCAGCGCCTTAACGATCATGGCCACCAGGCGGGCTCATTATATTAAGTTAATAAACTTGTTAATTTAGATTTTACATGTTTGATTAATTAATTTTTAGGCTGTTACTGTAGGATAATTTAGTCTTAAGTGGATTTTTATGATCTGGAATATTATGTGCGTTGGGATAGAATGCGAAAGGGTGAAGACGTTCATCTGAAATTGAATTATGAGTTATTGCGGTCGGATTTCTCTTCTGAATTCACGTAAAACTGGACTATTTGTAAAAAGAATTACCCTGAGAGATGATAGAGCAGTCGAAGTATTTTTATTTGCGTCGTTGCTGGACGCAGGAAGGGCACAACACTAATCATAGGAAAAAATGGAAGAGGAACAGCACTTCGAAAAATGAAGGTGTAGACCAAAGAAAGACAAGGACCACAAAGGGCGTGAAAACGAAAGACTCCCTTGACCTTGAATGCTTTAATACCGTTGGGGTAAAAAAATAATAATAATAAAGGTTGACCAAGGGAGGTCGGATAGGATGGATGAAAGTGAGGAGCCTGGCACAAGTAAGTGGAAACAACGCCATGACTCAGCTAAGGGCCTCATGGTTGCCAATCCATGCTCCCAAGTTAAGAGCCCCTGGAACCCCTTTTAGTCACCTCTTACAACAGGCAGGGGATTCTGTGGGTGTTATTCTACCACCCCCACCCACAGGGGGATATTATCTGCGGTCCTCACTGACTATCAAGCCTAGTTTTTTGACCGGATGCCCTTCTTGATGCCAGCCTTATGTGGAGGATGTATTAACTATTGCATGTTCCTATGGTAATTAGTATTGAGATATGTTGTGAGTAAATGAGGATGCGTATTAAGATGATCACAAACATGCAGCCCTAGCTAGAGAAATTAACCAAACTGGGTTAAGTAAACACCTAAAGTAGGGTACTCTTTTGTATGGAGAAATATCCAAAGTAATAATCCAAAAATGTGTTGCCTGACAATAATGATGTGTTGCAGGCAATTCACAAACTATGAAATATGCATTACAACTCTTGTGTATTGTCGACTGATAGTGTCATATTATATAGGTTGTATCATAACTATACCGACAAAAAAATAAGGGATGCTCTTCATGTTATGTTAAGAACGATGGTGCAATCAGATTGGTGGAGAAAATCTTTCTTTTCGAGAAAATGAGGTTCCTTTGTTACTTCCGGGCGCACGTTTCAAATTGACGAACTTGGCGTATTTGCTATGCCAGAGCGCCATCCGCTGCCTGTTGCTGTGCATCAGAGAAGTGAAAGGAGGGGAAGTGGAAAGTGTGAGACGGAGGTATGTGGGACACACCACACCTCCTAAACAGAGTCAAAAGGTTACTACTTCACTGTTGTGAACTGTGCATTGAAGTAGGAGGGGGGCATATTGAACATCTACTGAATCAAAACATTGGGTGTATTGTTTCCTTTGCTCAGTATTTCATTCCATTTACAATGCTGTGAGTGAAGGAATACACAATTGTGGGACAGTAGCATTGCATCTTTGAGCATGTTAAATAATAAAGAACATGACTGCAACCAACAGGCGAGAGGAGAAACAACCTGGTGCATTCCTTGACTGACAAGTGTGTCTTCATTACTGTGTGTGCAGTTACAGCTAGTTAGTAAACGACAAGGACAATTATCTGCGAGTCGAAAAGGGAAACTTGTGCATACATGCGGAGCATTATCTCTGTCTCCATCATACACACCACTTCCCCTCCCTCCCCTTCTCTTCCCTCAAGCATGGCAACCAAAAGGATTCCAGAAGAGGCAAGAAATTTAGTAAGACAGCATATTAATATGTAGGTTGAGTCATAAGTCATGGCAACTTTTTTTTTCTCGTGAACAGGAGACAACACGGAAAATCTAAGATATGCATTTGAAAACGTACGGTATGTACTTGCGTATGATGCCACTAGATGGTGTATGTAAACAACAGTGTGGGTCTAAGCATGCCCCCAAGTTCAATGTGTGAGTGAGAACGTCACAAAATGGAAGTCAACAAGCAGGAGCAACGATCGTATATTAAAATAGCAGTTCTCTGCGGCCTGATCTCCACCTGATCTGAGCCCATGTGACTATGATCTAATCCCCAAAGTCAAGAAGCCATTACGTGGACAACGGTTTGCTAACAAAGAGGACATCGTAACAGCATTTTGGAGAGAGGTGTCACACGTTAGCGATACACATGCAGCGAATGGTATTCACCGCCAGCCCCACCACTGGCAACGCACAGTGGAAGCCTTGGGTGATTATTTCAAAGGTCTGTAACCAGTGGAGACAAGTCCTTTGTACGTAGTCTTGTGTATTTGCTGTCTATACCATAATAAAACAATGTTTACCAATGGCCTGTGTTCTGTCACTTTCCTGCGAGAATCTCCTGAAGTCAGAATTTGTCTTCAGGCACTATGCATAAGTACATGCCTATATTTCCAAATGCATGTCTTAGATTTTCCGTGTTGTCTCCTGTTCGCGAGAAAAAAAAAAGTTGCCATGACTTATGACTCGACCCTCACAGTTTTCCTCGAGTTCCACCATACTTTATATAACAACAATGCTCTAGAGAATTCCTTCAGAAAGGCCTCACCATATCTGAAATTCCAACTTTATTGTGAATTCTGTAGTTCCAAAAACTCTACTAGGATGGCTTCGCTATTTGAACACATACAACGCTAAATTCAATTTAAGTTTCCATGAGCCCAAGAAAGAACAGTATGATGTTATCTGTCGAGGGCTTCAAGCAGCAACAAGTTCAATGATGAATTTTCTGAAGAAAATCAACTTCATAAGAAGCATATACGGTACTGTACATAAATGACAAAAATCATGAGGAAGAAGAAAACGGCAAAGATGAAACAAAAGCAAAGACCAGCCAAAGTAAACTACAATTTGTTTTGATATGCAAAATCTAATTGTTTGTCCCCAGTCATCGACTACAGTATTTTGTTATAAGAGGAAACTTGCAGTTTTCAATCTAATGGGATATGACATTAAGACAAAATAAGTTTATTGTATTTTATGACATGAAGGCATTTCTGGGTGGACAGGAAATGATAGGTGTTGTAAAGCTTGTTGATAAAATAGTTGTAGAGAATCCAGATTTGAAGAAAGTTACTTTGTGGAGTGTTCTGTGTGTCCTTCAGAACAGGAATTTGCTAATGGCTTCTGTTCTCAAGAGCAAAGTTGATAAGTCAGAGACTCTGAAAGTAATAGAGCAAAAGTTTCAAGAACCTGGCCACTCTCTAGTACAAGAGGTTGACTTCTTGCACAGTGTCACTGAAAGACACTTTTGGGGTTTGGAACTTCACAGTCCTTCAGAGGGCTTTGATAAACAGCAAAACTCAGAGGAAGACTGAAGTTCATCAATTGAAAATATTTGAAGATTACAAATTACTCATTAAAACCACCAACTTCAGCAAAATCGCATTCAGGAAATCAAAAATATAATTTATGAAACAGGTGAGCACAAAATTCTTTACAGGACCAGCCTCCCACCCAGTTCAGAATTTGAGCCTATTTTCTTAGGACACACATTAAAAAGAACTAGGCCTGCACAAAATCAAGACATGCCTTTCTCCATTCCTGAGGCTCAGGTGAATACAGATAGAAGAGCAATAGAACCAGCCAAAATACAGGACATAAGTTTAAGTTTCCTTCTGGCACATATAAAATGTTATTGAACAATAGTCTAAAGGAATCTAAAACAGTAACACCATCTGATTTTTGTTAGTCTGATAGAAATTTTGGTAGAAAGGAAAAGGTAGCTCCATTTCTCAACAAAAGGTAAGTTGCACGACGATCCTGAAAGTTGATAATTATGCAGTTTCACATGGAAAGGAACTGCCTTTTTCAAGTGTTTGTTGTAAGAATAAAGTTCTTTGAATACCATTACATTAAAATCAAACACAATAGAACTAAACATTTTTTATTCACCAAAACCTACCTTTTACTTTGTAAAGCATTTTGAATAGCCTTTAATAAACCAGTAAACAATAGGAGAATACCTTCTGAATCAGTTTCTTGAAACCTTGGTTAATGGAGTTCGAACATAATAACAAACGATCAGAGTGTTCAATCTCCAGAACACACTTTTACAATTCTTATTATTGTTAAGAATATTTATAGTGTAAAACTGTAACATTTTTCTAAATGTAACAAAGGCTTTTCAGTCTGTCAAACACACAGCAAATACAATGTAAATTAAAACACTATAAACATATCTGTAAAACACACACTAACATACAAAGAATGACATGTTTCGTTCTACAAGAACATCCTCATATTCTATCAAATCACTTAAAAACAAGCTTATATATGTACAGTATTGTTTACATAGCGTAAACTTGTCAATGATAGAGAGATTAGTGATAACATGAAACAGTAATGACAAAAAATAAAATATATACAATTATTAATATAATGAAAAACTTACGTATTTATCTAGACTGCCGATGTTAAGTCCATTGTCACCAAACACTATTTCAGGACTGTGGTCATGGAAAGTTTGTGGTGAGCCACGCTGCGCGTGGAGAGGGGAGGGCAAGAAAGGGAGGGGCCTTGTAGAGCAATGTGGATCTCTCCTATTGGATGATTAAATCGAGTAGACTATAGAGTGGAGAGGGGAGGGAGATGTAGGGCGGAGCAGCTGGAGCGCTGTGGGACCTTCCATCAACATTGGAGAGGGGAAAGATGTTATTGACCTATTTCATGTTAATTGTACCTTTATGTAATATGGATGAATGCAAATTAATAATTTTTATAGGTGGATAAAGTAAGGAACGGTATTATTATTATTATTATTATTATTATTATTATTATTATTATTATTATTATTATTATTATTATTATTATTATTATTATTATTATTATTAAGGAAAAAAGCAATTTACCTTCCATCAACATTGGAGAGGGGAGAGATGTTATTGACCTTTTCCATGTTAAATGTACCTTTATGTAATATGGATGAATGCAAACAAATATTTTTTTAGGTGAAGAAAGTAAGGGACGTTATTATTATTATTATTATTATTATTATTATTATTATTATTATTATTATTACGATAGAAGCAATTTAATGATATTATGTGAGTAGAGCGATAGGGGGGGAATTATTTAAATGTGTATGCTCATTCAGGTTATTGGTATTAGCATTTTTTGCGACGTAAATTTCTATTGCTTCTTTTATATTCAAAGATTTACTTTTATTTTCGAAGTGTAAAATTTTTAGATCAGTGTCGATGTCTGTGAAATGGTGTGAACAGTCGTAGATGTGCTCCCCGAAGGCTGAATGCCGATTATATCTGATTGCGTTTTTGTGTTCTTTGTATCTTGTATGGAAATTATGTTTCGTTTGACCTATGTATGTGGCGTTGCAGTTAGGTTCTTGGCACTTGAGTTCATACACTCCTGACTTTGAGAAAGGGTCCGTTTTGTTTAGGTTGCACCTGCTGAAGTGTCTCTGTAGTGTGTTATTCGTTCGAAAAGCTACTTTTAAACCTTGTTTCTTGAAAATGTTAGCTACTTTGTATGTGTTATTGTTAACATAGTTGAGAACCACGTAGTTTTCTTTGTCGTGTGTGGTGCTTTCCCGGCGACTTTTCGTATGTTTATTTAATAGTTTATCCACTGTGCCTGGAGGATGGTTGTTTTATCTTTCGCGATTTGTTTAATGATTTGCATCTCTTCATTGAAATCTGTTGTGCTCATTGGTATGGAAATAGCTCTATGTATCATTGTATTCAGTCCTGCTATTTTGTGTGTGTATGGGTGGTTCGAGTTGTTGTCAATAGTGTGCGGCGTCTGAGTGGGCTTTCTGTATACTTTGTAAGATAGGTTGTCATTATTCCTGTTGATTGTGATGTCTAAATAGTTTATTTTCTTGTTATTTTCTGGCTCCATTGTGAAGCTGATGGATTTGTGTAAATAATTTAGAATGTTTAATAACTGGTCTGCATTAGTGACGTTATCATATATGCATATGACGCCATCCACAAATCTGCTCCAATGTAAGATTCCTTTTGAAAGCTGGCCCATTAAGAAGATGTTTTCGAAGTTATTCAGAAAAATGTTTGCTATTATACCTGAGAACTCTGAGCCCATGGCTAGCCCTTCTTTTTGGCAATAGATTTTGTCGTTAAATGCAAAGCAATTTTGGTGTAGTGTTGTTCTAAGAAGGTTAATAATTTCTTTGGTTTCTTATAGAGAGGTGTTTCTTTAAGAAGGTTTTCGATAATTTTAATGGATTCATCTATTGGTATGTTGGTGTACATGTTAGTGATGTCAAAGGATATGAATATTGAATTTTCACGACCGCATTGTAATGTTTCGATCAAAGGATATCATACGTGTGCTCTCTGTTATTTTTAAGTTTATTTAATTCTTTAATTAGTTCTAGGCTGTTTTTAATTGATCTGTCTCCTTTAAGTGAAATTTTCTCTTTTAGAATGATGTTCAGTTGTTTGCTTAAATTGTAACTTGGCGCAACTTTAAAATTTACTATTGGTCTAATGGGATACAGCTCTTTGTATATTTTGGGCAGGGCTCTTAGTGTGGGGAGTTTAGGATTTTTGATGGTGAGGCTTTCTTTTTCTTGTTTTGTGAAAATTAAGTCTGTTTCCTTGATAGCTTGCTTTATTTGGTTTTGAAATTTATTTGTAGAGTCGCGTTGCAATTCTTGAATACCGTTGTTGTTGATAAATTCTATTGTTTTTTCTAAGTATTCGTCTTTCTTCATTATGACTGTTGTGTTACCTTTATCCACTTTTGTGATGATAAGGTTGTCGTTTTTAATTTTGTTCTTAACTGCTTTCAATGCCGAGTATTGAGTGACGTAATTCGGTTGTTTAGTGGAATTTTCATGTGCGATTATTTTTAGGGCTTCGTTGGTGGCTACGTTTTTTATTTCTCTTTGTGGAGAGGGTATTTTGTCGCAAGCAATTTCTGCATCAGTTACGAGCTGTTTTATTTTGTTTTCGTTATGACGTTCCTGGCAGTTGAATTTGAGACCTTTCTCTAGCAGATTTATTTCATTCTTTGAAAAGGTAGTGTCTGATCTGTTAATTAATCTAGGGTGAAACATGTTTTCCAAGAATTCAGCAGTAACACAATTAATCATTCAATTATACTGAATTGCGTTGTATGTATCTATATATACGTACTTAATTTCCCGCAACCGAGGCAAATACTGGATCTTCAGGATATTCTCCATTCTACTTTGGCGTTCGAGACTACAGCGCATGACATTGAGTGTGCCGCGCTGATCACCGGGAACTGGCAGTTTGCTTCTATAAATCTATTCATCTTCGACTTCAACATATTGATAGATCTTCATGTGTTGTTCGATAGTGTTGTGACTTTGTGCCTGACAGTGTGTAAAAAGTGACCCATTTGACCGCTCTCCGCTGTTCATAAACATTGTGAGACTTTACCTATCATTGCGTGTGCTGTACCACCATTCATAAAATTACGCACTGTTTTCTTTTAAGTGACTCACAGTTTCTACCCCCTTCATCATTTTATATTGCCTCTTATACTGATCCAGAGTTCACTTAATCTTTTTCTTTTTCATATGCATTGTTTTTCATGTTTTTTATGTTTTGATCGGCTGACGATGACCTGGACTATGGTGGAAACCGGTCCCAATTCTAATTACTGTTAAATAAGAATGTAATCACTACATTTCTTTCTCTTATGTATTGAATAGGTTGAACCTCTTTTTCAATTATTCAATTTTAACGTTAATACTTTCAATACGGAACAATGAAATTTTTTTCTTTAAATCCAATGAGGTCTGTCAGAAATAACGAGAAAAATTAAAAGGTGGTTATAAATAAGAAATATTGATGGATTTAGGACTGAAAATTGATTAATTTTGGCATACTTTACAAGAAAGTCCAAGAATGGGACTAATAAGTGGGTAAAACCCTATAGAAAACATATATAGGAAGAAATTACACTCCATAAGGCATCTGCAGAACAAATGAGATGGCTACTGGAGTGATGCAAACTTGGGCCTGCAATATAAAAAACAAACAACAAAATATCTGATGAGCAGTGCAGTTGGAGATCAGCTATTCATATGACTAATTCCTACTTCTTACATCATGGTGAAAATTTAAACTTGTCTATTATCTCTAATTATGTATAATACATGATGGACATTTCATGTAAATAAATCTAGTAGTTGAACTTAGTATACCTACCACGTTTTCCTTTTTTTAATCCATATCAAATGCAGGGTAACTCTCCGTTGATTAGAATATCTTCTTACCTAATTCCCTTCATTTTCAGCACTGGAGCAGGTAAGGAACCTGAAGATGGTGTCTGCTGAATCAACAACGCTCACAGTTTCGTGGGACTACCGCAAGCCTGAAGTGGATGGTGTACAACACTATGTGGTAACGTATGAGGTAAGTCTTCAACTTACTTGTGTCACATTTCTCTGTAAATTTCTCTTGCTTTTTAAGGTTATGAATTTTGTTCTATCTTGAATGATTTCTTTGTCTATATCAACTTCTTGTAGGTCTTTACTGATTTATGGAAAGCCAACCAAGTGTCGTGGTTGTTTAGGTTAGTGATAGGTTTAGAATTTTCTTTGTTAGCCTATTGTTATTCATTCTGTATGGCTGTAAAATTTGAATCTCCGTTTTGTGATTGCATCTGCGATTTTTACATAATAATAATAATAATAATAATAATAATAATAATAATAATAATAATAATAATATTTTTACATAGTTTGGAGCACTTTAATCAGTCATATACATTAAAGTCTGATAGTACAGGGTCTTTTTTTTTTAGTTCGTTCCGCAGCACCACTCAGAGCAGTATATCTCTCGGCAAATGAGTCACCCGGCTATCACCTTCCGTGCGTGTTCCCCTGACACACGGAGCAAGCCATAAAAAAAGACCCTGTATTAAATAGTCAGTTTTTCAGCTTCTTCTTCCACTCCCAAAACTTCTTCATCCTTTCTGACCTGGCTGCCCTTTGGTTGTCAGTAATGGTGGACTTCCTTCGTTCAAATGTTCTGAGTTTGAATTGTAAGTGTTTATTCCTTAGAATCCTCTTCTCTTCTCTGCTTTCAATTTGGACTATTGATAAATTTAATTCTTCTAAATCATTCATAATCGCTGTGAACCAATGTGTCTTTGTTTTATTTTTCAAGAAAAAATACATAATTGCAATCATCTACACACAACACCCATATTACATTATTATTATTATTATTATTATTATTATTATTATTATTATTATTATTATTATTGTTGTTGTTGTTGTTGTTGTTGTTGTTGTTGTTGTTGTTGTTGTTGTTGTTGTTGTTGTTGTTATCATCAGTAATACGTCTTGGTAGTGACAAGATCAGTAAGTCTGTTGTGCATGTAATGATCAAAGCTTTCGTTGAAGTGAGTATAAGTAATATTTAATATACGTGCTTTCAATATTTAATAGGATAAACTATGGTAGTGGGTGTAAAGTTCAAGACATTAATACTGTGTGTTAGTGAAATTGCATTTTTAGGTTACCTAGTTCCGTCATAGAAAATAACATAGAATATATATTTCTCTACGACCTGAGTCACGGCCAGCTGGACTCCCTATACGGCACGATGTCGGGAGCTGGAATCCAGTGTGACTCTGTGGATTTGAATCCAGCATCTATGGAACATGGCCACAATATCATGGACTTGGAGCGCATGCATGATACATGCAATAGTAGTCTTGAGCAGAATGCAAAAACGAATTTGAGGCTTGATATCACACAACAAATTATGGAGGATACATTAAAAGAGGAACAACAACTGGAAATCGCCAGGGGCCTGTTGAAAAGTATTCTTGCAATTCAGCAGAAAAAATATGAAGATGGAAATTCAGCAGGGTTTAAAGAAATTGGAGGAAGCTGTAGATGCAGGATCTATGCACAGAAAAGCTTGGAAAGCAACTAGAGCATTAATGCAAAAGGATTTACCCGTTCAAGAGATGGTAGAACAGAGCACCACAAACAGAAACGTAGAACAGGATAAATGGGAAATAGCGTTATCCAAGAAGAAGAAGAAGAGGGAACAGAGGCAGAAGAAGACAGATGAAGATGAAGGTACTCAACCTGAACCACTACCGGTATCTGAAACTGTTAAAAAGAACGAGCAACAGAAACGTTCAACTATAAGAAGCCGCCCAGAAGCCGTACTTATTAAACCGATGAATGGTAAGACTTTTGCAGATGTTGTGAAGGATATCCGCAGCAAGGTGAAGCCGGAAGACAGTGGCGCTGGTATTAGATCAATCAGGAAAACTATATCTGGAGCAGTTCTTTTTGAATTTAATAAGGCCACGGAAAAGGAGAACAGAGAAAATTTTAATAAATCACTTAAAGGTGCTCTTGGACATGATGGCGAAGTAAAGGTTTTGACACCTAAACTACATTGGAAATTCGGGATATTGACAGTGCCACCACTATTTCCGACGTAGAGGAGACTGTAAGATGAGAATTAGAAAATCTTAATCAAGAATTGAAGGTCTCAAACACAAATCCGAACAGCAGGGGACAAAAACTCGCCATTGTGGAGATAGAAGATAGCAAGGCACGAAAGCTGTTGGACATAGGCAAAATTAAAGTAGGCTGGCTATACTGCAGAGTAAGACAGTGGGCCGTAGTTCCTCGGTGCTTTAGATGTCTGTCATATGGGCATCAAGCACGAAACTGTAAAGGATTGGACAGAAGTAAACTCTGCTTTAAGTGCGGAGAAGCTGTTAACAAGGCAGTAGGATGCAAAACAAATCCACGATGCATAATTTGCACAGATATGGGCTTTGAAGAGTCAAAACGACATCATGCTCTGGGGTCAGGCAAGTGTATTGTGTTCGTGAAGCACTAGTAAAGGCCCAAAAAGCAGTGGTGAATGGTACAGATCCTTCAAGCCAATATACACAGGAGTCTAACTGCCAATGATCTATTGATGCAGATGACCTATGAGATAGGAGCAGACATCTTGATTCTTAGTGAACAATATCAAGACAGAGATCAACCAGACTGGTTTTCGGACAATCTAGGGACAGCTGCGATATGGGTACCAGACCTTGGAAAATATTCAGTTATAAATCAAGGATGCGGGGATGGGTTTGTCTGGGTCCAAGTTGAGAAGGTAATTTTTGTCAGCTGTTATTTTACCCCAAATGAGGCTATTTCTGACTTCCAGATAAAACTAGATGGGCTGGAAGATACTCTGCAAGGGATGAACACTAACCTAGTTGTTGCTGGTGATTTTAATGCTCAAGCAGTTGAATGGAACATGCCTCAAACAGATTCTAGAAGGCGGCGTACAATAGAGATGGCCGCCAGATTGGGATTAATGGTTATCAGTGTTGGAAATGTGACAACCTTTTGGCGACCAGGGTGTCAGGGAACTATACCAGATGTAACCTTTGCTTCTGAAGACATTGCGTCTAGGATAACTGAATGGCGATTAATTGAAGAATATACTGGAAGCGATCATCAGTATATCACTTTTTGTGTACTTCAAGAGACTTCGCATCTAAGAATTACCATGCGCAAGCCAGAAAGATGGAACATAGCCACTATGCATAGAGAAAAATTTCATGAAGTAATACAGAATGGAATGGACTGTATGACTGATACATGTCACGGAGGCAAAAGAAGCATAATTGCTAATAAATGTGTGGAATACACCATGAGACTCCTTCAGCAAGCATGTGACGCATCAATGACCATAATCAAACAATGGAGACTAAAGCGTCCAGCATATTGGTGGAATGAAGAAATTGCTGAGCTGAGGAAACACTGCCTGCAACTCAGACGAAGGACACAAAGAGCACGACATAATGATGAAGCTCTCTCAGTAAAGTATAAGACTATGAAGAAAAGACTGCAAAATACAATTAAAAAGAGTAAAGCCGACAAGTGGTGGAAAATGTCTAAGGAAGTGGATGAAAATCCATGGGGATTAGGGTATAAAATCGTTATGAAGAAATTCGGGATGCTACCAAGCCCTATCATGGATCCACGCACCATGGAAGAAATAGTACACACACTATTCCCTGATCATGCAGAGAGGATTGATGATGATGCCGACTAGAAATAAGAAAGCCCCTGGACCAGATGGTATTCCAGCAGAAGTACTAAAGGTGGCAGTCAAATTATGTCCTCAACTGCTGTTGAGAATGTATAATCATTGTTTGAAAGTGGGAATTTTTAGCTTTTTTGGAAGATAGCTAAATTGGTTCTGATCAGTAAAGGGAAAACTGGGGGTTACAGACCTCTATGTATGCTGGACATTGCCAGGAAAGGTATAGAGAAGCTACTACAACCGAGAATACTAGCATCAATCCAATTAGCTGGCGACCTATCTGATCAACAACATGGATTTCGCAGAGGTCACTCAACGCTAGATGCTGTGAAGGAAGTGGTGAAGACAGCAGAACGAGCTCAAATGGGTAATCATTTATCTAGAAAGCTGATGCTTCTTGTGACTCTAGATGTTAAAAATGCTTTCAACTTGGCAAGATGGAGTGATATTTTGGAAGCTCTACAAGAAACTTTCAAGCTACCAGAATAGCTCATGTAGTTACTGCGAGACTAATTGAAAGACCGTACATTGTTATACGACACGGAAGATGGTCAGAGAAGAAAACGGCTCACAGCTGGTGCAGCGCAAGGCTCAATTCTTGGACCACACCTTTGGAATATCATGTATGATGGTTTGTTATGGCTGGAGATGCCAGAAGATGTAAAACTTGTGGGTTATGCTGATGATGTGGCTGCTCTGATAGTAACCCGTAACCTAGAGCTGGCTCAATTTAAATTGAATCAGGTGATGCGACGTGATAAATAATGGATGATAAATCACAAGTTAGAACTCGCAGATCATAAAACGGAAATTGTTCTCCTGACGAGGAAAAGGATAAATACTGTTGTACCGATGCAGATCGGGCAGATAGCCATCGAAACAACTAGGAGCACAAAATATCTTGGTGTAACGCTTGATACTAAGCTTACATATTGGGAACTCATTCAACGGGTAACAGATAAGGTAGCAAAAACCATGACTGCACTGAGTAGACTCATGGGAAATATCAAGGGGGCAAAATCTAGTAAAAGGCGGCTTCTCATGTCAACTGTCCGATCAATACTGCTATACGGTTCGGAAATTTGGGCTGAATTGTTAAAAATTGCGAAATATCGGACAAGAATTGCGGCTGTACAATGGAGAGCAGCTTTACGAATTGCTTGCGCATATCGTACAGTATCAGAACCTGCGATTCTAGTAGTAGCAGCAGCAGTAGCTCCTATTGACTTGTTGGCCTTCGAAAGACAAGAAATTTGGCTTGCACAAGAAGAGCTAGGAAGGAAAAGAGCAAAGGCTTTGGCTCTTAGTCGCAGAGTGCAACGATGGCAAACAAGATGGGAAGATGATTCTAGAGGGAAATGGACGAAAAGACTGATACCTTCTCTGGGCGTGTGGGTTGGCCAAAATCATGGTGAAGTGAACTACTATCTCAGACAGTTTTTGACAGGTCATGGATACTTCCAAAAATTTCTTCATAGACTAGGGCTAGCAACTAGTCCGGTGTGCATATACTGTGGTGATATCGATGACTTATTGCATACTTTCTTTGTGTGTGTTCATTGGCTGCCACAAAGAAGATGCTTAGAAGTTATGCAGGGAGAATTGACGCCAGAAGGGATTGTGTAAGTAATGCTACAAAGTCAAGAATCTTGGCACCAGGTGGCAGTCTACATAGAAAATATCCTGCGTCAGAAGAAGAAGGACCTGGATGATTACGACAGACAATAAAGCAGAAGAAGGAAGATGAAGTACAAGATGCATTAAGCACGACATCCATCCTGAAGTAATGCGAGAGCGGTTTCCGGGCTGGAGATAAACGTCGTGGGAAAAAAGAGTGTGGTTTTTAGTGGGTAAGAATCTCCACACACTTGTTGAGTGCGGACCCTCACAAGCGTCTTATGAAAGATTTTCCACACTCCCTTGCAAAAATAAATAAATAAATAAAATAAAATAAAATATTATTATTATTATTATTATTATTATTATTATTATTATTATTATTATTATTGTTGTTGTTGTTGTTGTTGTTGTTGTTGTTGTTGTTGTTGTTGTTGTTGTTGTTGTTGTTGTTGTTTTTATTTTTATTATTGTACAAAATGAAGCTGCTTGCTTCTAAACAAGTTACCCATAGACACAGCATGCTAATTATATTACGATGAATGACAAAACAATATTTTATATTATTAAATAAACAACAATATAGCATGCATATTACTTATTTGAGTAAATATGGTGCTGAACAATGAAAACACTGTCAGCAATAGTGCCTTTGACCAAAGAGCATTGGCTCCTTTTGTTTATGGCTACTGATGTCAAAATATCAGCCACAAATTTATAGTTGCTCGAGCTCCAAACAGCAGGCCATGGACAATGAAGTTCTGATCACCGAAGCCTGCACAATATTTCTCCTTCAAGAAAGGAATGCAGCCTTCATAAAAAAGTTTTTCTTTTCCAAAATCTTCCACATGGTCACCAGCATTTTTTTCATACGCAATTGTGGGTTCTATAATGAAGGCTGTGTTGGAATTCTTCTTTAAGGTTAGAATATTCATGAATCTGTTAGCTTTTGACTGATCTAAACCACAAACTTCTTCAAAACATTCATATCCCTTTTTGCTCAACAGCTTGGTGAGTGAATGTTTTAGATGATGCCTCTGACTGATTAGCAATGAATTGAAGGGACAGGACCTGAGTAGGCCTACATGACTCAGGGTTTCTTTCTCCTTTGTGCATATTTTATAAAAGGAATGACCTTTTCATTTCACTGCCATTACCAGGAACCCCACGAAGATTAGCATAGTTTACCTTGAACTTCAAAAGGGCTATCCATTCAGATGACATCAAATGGATATTTTCTGATATAATATTCTTTTGGGTTCATTTTGGCCTACTAGGGACCACGGGGCTCGTCTTAACCCTTAGCTATGGTCTTCTGCTTTTTCTTGGTCCAGAACGCTTTTATTTTCTGGCTGTGTGCCTGCTTCCTTCCATCCGTCCCCTTAGGTCTGGTGGACCCTGTACTCTTTTTGCTTGTGAGGGCAGTGGGAAGACTCTCTGTAGGATGGCCTGTCAGTACTGAGATCGGTTCTCTGTGGTTTCTAATGGGATCTGTAGTTCCTCTAGGTCTGATTTTACTGAGGTGATCCACTTGGTCTTGGAAGCCTTTCCCCTAATTGTCACTGTGAGGATTCTGTTGGTGAGCCTGTAGGGTTTCAGGTGGTTCATCTGCCCATAGAAAGTCAGTCGCCTCTTCCTCATACATGTGACTATGTCTTCCTGATGTTCGTAGAGTTCATTGTTGTGCCTGATCGTGTAGGTGCCATCCTCCTCTTTTATGGGTCTTAGTATTCTCCTCAAGATCTTCCTCTCTTTAAGTACTAGTTTCCTGAGTGGGCCCTTTCTATTCATCAAGATGCTGGATATTCCTTTGTTTTTTTTTTTTTTTCAATTTATTGAAGTTGGAATTTAAGTGGATTTGGCCTAGCTTTATGACTGGATGTCCATCCTAACATCATCCCTATGTGGAGGGACGTATACACTATTGCGTGTTTCTGTGATGATTTGTAGTATAGTGTGTTGTGTGTAGATGAAGAAAAATGTATTCAGCTGAACACAAACCACAGTCCCTGAGCCAGAGCAATTAATCATACAAAATAGTGCCTAGCCATAATTGAACCAAAGAATCAATCAATCAATCAATCTGGATTTAAAGCTATCATCCAGATTGCGTATCATTTTTTACCTACTCTTTTCCTAAATGATTTCAAAAACTTGGAAATTCATCAAATATTTCCGTTGTTAAATTGGTTCAATGCCTAATCCCTAATTACTCTTCCTATACATGAATATTTGCCCCAGGCTGGTCTTCTTGAACCTGGGACCAGTACACTGTCCATTTAGCCAAGAAGCTAGATAATAAAAGTGATTAATATATTATTATTATTATTATTATTATTATTATTATTATTATTATTATTATTATTATTATTATTATTATTATTATTATTATTACCGAGCAGGGTGACCGTGCATGTTAATGTGTTATGGCTATGGGTCCAAGCCCTGCATTTGGGAGACAAGTCAGTTCAAACCCCACCATCGGTTGTCCTGAGAATGGTTTTCTAGTTGTCTTTAGGTTGCTCTATGGCATTGTGTGCTCACCAGCCGCTAGATGGCACCGTTGTCTAGGTCTGTGGTAGGCTTGAGCGTTATCAGATCAGTACAGCTTATGCTGTTGCGACGTAAAGATTGCCGCGCCACTCTCTGTTTGCACCGAGGAAGAACAGTGATCTGTAATCCTTTTCTTTTTTGTGATCTGAGGGTATACCAGGAGTGGAAATTCATAGAACAGTCACTTATCTGTTATTCAGGATCATATCACACACTTGTTCAATATTGGCATCAGCTACGGCTGCAGATGGACGCCCGGATCTTTCCTCATCCTTCACGCTTGTGCAACCCCTTTTGAACTGTTCAATCCACTGGTAAACACTTCACTATGGCATTGTCTCCGTATTGTGTTGAAAGTCTTCTATGAATTTCCGCTCCCGGTACTCCTTCAGACCACAAAAAGCGGATTACGGAATGCTGTTCTTTCTTGGGGCAAACAGAGTGTGGTGTGAACATCTTTACATCACAACATTGCAAGCTGTACTGATCTGATAACGCTGAAACTTACCACAGACGAAGATAACGGTGCCATCTAGCGGCTGGTGAGTACATAATGCCATAGAGCCAACCTAAAGACAATTAGAGCAAAATTGAAGATAGTTACTGATTTGCCTACATACATTATTGTAGTAGTAGTCCTTGCCTATAGAGGGCCCTTTATGAGTTCATCTTGTTCTCTTTTCAGTGTCTAGAGCTCATCAGCTGTCCCAACGAGTTGTGCAATTCATCTTCAGGTCACGTGCAAACCAAAGACTTCAACATAACTCTCCAAGGCCTTAAACCTCATGCTCAATACTTAGTGACGGTGGCCCCATACGGTGACACTATTGGACCATCTACTGACTTACTAGCCATCACGCTGCCTGCAGGTAAAAACTTCAAGCCACGGTTGCAGATATTTTAGCATATAATATGTCATATGAGAGTTGGGATTAAAAATAAGTGATGTGCAGAATTGTGTTTTCAAAGATTTTTTTTTTAGATAGAATACACGTCTTAATTATCTGAACTGTATATGGACCAGTGAGGGTTACAAGAGTATGATAGTTTTAAAATCTGAACAATTTCTAGACGACATATGCGATGACAATGTTCAGTACCTAATTTTAAAAAGGATGGACGATTGTACTGTACCTTGTAATAGCTGTTTAACCTCAGTATGATGTTGCTGGATGATGCATCTTGAGGTTCTAAAACCGCCATGCTGTGTGGCTAACAGTTAACATAGCTCTGGACTCCAGCATGATAGCATGTTGTGGGAGGTGTCATTTGATCTGCCTTTGTCATTTCTACAAGAGTACAGCAAAAAAAGTAATGGAATAGTCAACATTTGAGAAATTATGGTTCAAAGAAGAGGAAAAATGTCTTTCTTTCACAAAATCTCGTGACATGTGGACACTAAATGGCGTCAAAGTAATCAAGAAGGAATTTGACACGATAGAGCAGCTTCTCAGAATTCCAAATAATCCAGAATCACCAAAATTGAGCGTCAAAGGCTTATCGGGAACATCTTAAATTCAACGTGGCTGAGCATCATGTGGTAAGTTCCTTGCTACTGAAGCCTTGGGTGAGCACATCTACTGTTCTAAATTTGTTTAGAATACGTCCATCATATATACATCTTCATTATAGACCGTTATGCCTTTCAGCATTTAGTCTGCAAGCCTCTGTGAATTAACTATACACCTCCACAATCTTCTATTTCCAACTAGCTTTCTGGCTCCATTTAGTTCCATACTTCCTGTCTTTAAATCATTAGAAACGGAGTCTAACCATTGCCACCTTGGGCTCCTTCTACCAGTCCATTATTCTCGTAGGTAACCTATCCTCCTCCATGCACCTCACACGACCCCTCCACCAAAGCCAGTTTATGCTTACACTTCCATCTATCAAGTTTATTCCTAACTTAGCCTTCATCTCCTTGTTCCAAGTACCCTCTTGCCATTGTTCCCATCTATTTGTACCAGCGATCATTCTCGCTACTTTTGTATTCTTACTTCTAACTTATGAATACGATATCCTGAATCCACCCAACTTTCATTCCTGTAAAGTGAAGTTGGTCTGAAAACAGACCAGTGTAAATATAGTTTTGTCCGGGAACTGAATTCTTTCTTACAGAATACTATTTATTGCAACTGTAAGCTAAATGCATTAACTTAGCTGCACCTTGTTTCAATCAGTCTCCTTGACTTTATTATCAGCCTGGGAGAATGCACATCCTAGATACCTGAAATTATCTACCTGTTTCTTAGGTTTCTTCCCTACTGACATCAATTTAATCTTAGAAATGTTGAATTTTTTTTTGTATCATGAATAAAATTTTAAACCCAGACTGACTAGATTCTTTATTTCAACAATACCCATCATGCCATATATATTCTACATTGATAGCTATGTGACCCAGAGAGCGAGATCAATATTACATAATTCCAATGTAAATGGTCCGTTGTTGGAAATCATAAATTTTCCAGCTAATTCATTCTTGGTTGCCAGCGTTTCTCCCCAGTCTGCCAATTTGAGCTCATCAGTTGGTAACTAGCATACCTACCAAAACGAATGGCTAGAGCTTATAGTGGAGGCTGCTACGTAGTCTATTTGGAGCCACAGGCAGAGCCAGTGTGCTATGAGAGACTTGGTCTCTTCCACAAAAATTGATGCCTGCAAAAGTTAAACCTACATTTGTACCATGCAGAGTCATGAGAGCTTCGAAAGGTGCACTGGGGTCTCTTTGTCATCACTAGGTTGATCAGTATACATATTCATCATTTTCCACCACTGGGACACTAGATGTGCTCGTCTGAGTCTCCAGTAGCATGGAACTCGCCTCATGACGCTCAGCCACCTTAACTTTGAGATGTTCCTGACAAGCCTTTTGATGCTTGACATTACTGATTCTGAATATTTTGGAATCCTGACAAACCCTTGTATCCTCTCAAATGTTTCTTGATAATTTTGAAGCCATTTGTTGTCCATTCTGTCCTAACAATTTATGAAGGAAAGACTTTTGTTGTGCTTCATCACATTTTAAAAGTTCCTCAAAAGATCTCTATTTGATTTCTTACCATATACTTGTAAATGTCACTGAGAAAACTCAAATGACACCTTGAACAACATTCTACCAAGCCGGAGTCAGGAGCTGTTCTAACTGTTAAGCTCGCAGTGCGTTGATTTTAGTACCTCAAGATGGTGGCATTATTGCATCATCCAGTGACATCACAAAGAGATTGGACTCTTGTTGCTAGATACATGGAGAGGTTTATACTTCAAGAATGCAGTAAAAACCTGAAACAGTCAACCCTGGACAATTTCTTTTCCAGGTAGGAGCCTAGACCTTCTTCTTCTTCTTCTTCTTCTTCTTCTTCTTCTTCTTCTTCTTCTTCTTCTTCTTCTTATTATTATTATTATTATTATTATTATTATTATTATTATTATTATGCTCCTTATTATTATTATTATTATTATTATTATTATTATTATTATTATTATTATTATTATTATTATTATTATTATTATTATTATTATTATTATTATTTCCAGATATTTTAATTTGACTCCATTTAGGCTGCCTGTGCATCAATTTTGATGTTCTATTTTACTTAAACAAATATCAGAGTAGGCCTGCATTGGATGTTCTTTGGAATCAAACCCACCAACTTGGGCTCCAAAAGCCAGTGCTCTGCCGCCTGAGCTCTCAAGCTGATGAAGCTTGCAAAGGTAAACATTGTGATGCATTCTGTATAGTACTTTGCATTATAAGTTAGTATATGAAGTCTCTTGTTTGTTGTAGGCTCTCAGGTAATAGCCAGCATGGAAGACGAATCTGTGTTTGAGCAAACGAACACTAGTTTCTCTGTGAGGTGGGCAGCACCTAGGAACTGTTCCAGTCTGAATGGCTTCTTTCAAGGTTACCACTACCGCCTGAGAATCAGAGGGGAATACATGGTGCTGGCGGAGGCCAGCACAGTGCAGACTTCAGCTGAGTTCACCAACCTCACTCCGCTTACACATTACGATGTTGAGGTCTTTGTCATGACCAATGGGGGATGGGATGAGAAGTACCCTTTGATCATTCCTGCCAGCACCGGTGCTACCAGTAAGTATGACTGAGCTCCTTTTTTGGTCAACTTGTATTCTCCTCTCAGGAGAAAATGACTAAGCTGATTCCACCTAATCATGCAAAATCTCTCCTGTCATTTACCTGTTGAATCTTGCCTGAGTAATTGTTATCCTCCACTAAACTTAAAGTTGTGGACATATCACTATCAGCCAAATCCATCATTAAATGAAGTGGCCTCTATAAGTCATAGATCCAAATAGGCTTGTAACAGTCTTCTCCAAGTGGTACGGTACGGTTTTGTGCGGCAACTACTAGTATCAACCATGTGTACACGCACAGAGCATGAGTTAGTAGCTGTAAATACAGACCAAGTGAGTGGCTTCAGCTTGCATTTGGGAGATAGTGGGTTCGAATCCCACTATCAGCAGGTCTGAAGATAGTTTTTTTTTTTTTTTTTTCTTTTCTTTTTTTCGTGGTTTCCCATTTTCACACAAGCCAAATGCTGGGGATGTATCTTAATTAAGGCCACAGCCACTTCCTTCCTGCTCTTAACACTTTCCTATCCTATTGAAAAATAAAAAATAAAATAATAAAAGGAAGTAAACACAGTACATCTATCTTCTATAGCACCTGAAAGAGTTACTGAGCTCACTGTGTACAAGACAGCAAGGCGAGTGCTTGGATTGCGATGGGGTGCTCCTGCTCGAACTTATGGTACCCTGAAGGCCTTCATAGTGACATACCATGAGACACAGAAGCAGCTAAAGGCGACGACGCTCGAACTGAAGCCTATACCTTGCCCTGCCTGGCCTTATCTGTACTGTCACAGCATCTCACGACTGAGACCCGACACACAGTATACTATCACGGTGAGTTTGTCATTCATACCCATTTTATTACTGTTCTATGACAGGTCCAGCAGGGATATTCAAATCCGTACCAATATATGAGAAAGTAAATCACAATATTTCCTATTTTAGGAAAAAAATTAATGGCATGTTATGGTGGCAGCCCCAATTTATTGAAAACCATGTGTCATACCTGTCATTAATGGGTTAGATTTTGTACAATTGCATCAGTATTGCAATCTAGTGGAGATGAGTGGCAGCAGAAGGAACAAGTCCATCTCAGCTCAGCCAGTGTAATGTTAAAAGTTGACAGAGACTCAGGACATTGTAGGCCATCGCATTTTGTTTACTTTCAGTTCAGTGTTATTACATCATTCAAGGCCTGGGCTTGAATCCCCATTTTTATGATTTCTTTTTCTTCTTGTTCCTTGAGTGATCATTGCTTTTTATTTTTCTCTTAATTTTGATAGCCATCTTCCTGATCAGTAATGCCTATGCCTATATGGCATTACCATGAAGACTGATGTTGATGGACTTGGCAATTAAAACGTAATTTGTGAATATCTCCATTCTTAGAGCTCATATGGTGAAAAGTATCAAACACAAACTATTTTAAATTAAACTTCCTATCATTTTTTTTGCCACACATTTTAGATAGAATTAATATTTATGAAGATATTTAGAAGTTTGTGATAGTGTAATAATTACAAATATCTCATTTGTTATTCCTCGTACTAAAAAAAGGGCAGAAAACATAAAAGATCAGAAATGATATTTTACACAATCTTTAGTATTGACAGTTTTTGATGCAAATAATGTTAATAGAGAAACTTGACATTTCCTGTGTTGCTCCCTGTAAGATAGGTACGTCACTGCATACTAGCTGGCGATCACCTGCACTGTTAGAAATATCTAACAAATATATATTTCTCACGATAACTCACACTTTCAGTAATATATTGTTTATATGCTCACCAGACAAAAATGTATTCATCCTAGTATGCACGCACAGATGGATCATTAAGCCTGTACAGGTGCCACAGCGGAGTCACATACTCAACCGTATGCGCACTGCCCCTACGTGAGCATAAGGCTGTAGCGATCAGTGAGATATTGATGTTTCAAGCGGACAGTGTACGGCAACATGGGTAGACGTAATGATGTGACAAAGTAGCAAAAAGGCGCGATCACGTTTGGCCGTGCACGTGGCCATATGGTGCGTGAAGTTGGTGGATTTTTTGGTGTTTCGCAGCGGACTGTTCAATGTGTCTACAAGTAGTGTGGTGTAATACATGTGACCGCGAACCATGATGTCAGAGTTGTGGTCGGACAAATATCCTGACTGAGAGGCACCGGAGACACGTTCTACGGCTTGTGAATCAAAATTGCTTCCAAACCCGACAGGAATTGCTGCTGTCAGTGAATGAAGGTCCATCCCAACCTGTTAGCGAGAGAACATTGCGACAGGAACTGCATGCAAGAGGCCATTCCTCACTCAGGCACATAAAGCTGTGTGTCTTCAGAAGGCTAGAAATTATCGAATGTGGACAGTAGCTGACCGGCAGAAAGTAATGTGGTCTGATGAATCCCTTTTTTTGCCTGTATTACAATGGCGCACATCGTCGATTGCACCGAAGGCCAAATGAAGCATTTCATCCTGGATGCGTATAAGGTCAGGTTCAAGCCTGAGGTGGGTCTGTGATGCTTTGGGGGCGTTTTTCGTATCATGGATTGCGCCCGTTCACCGAGGCACCTACTCAACCTTGTGGACACACTTCCTAGCCAAATCCAGGTGTTTAACAAGTCTAGAGGTGGAGTTACATGGTATTAAATTATGCTTGTAACAATTTCTCCAGAGGTGACTCATTTTTTGTCTGGTGAGCCTTTCAGTCAACATCTGCACGATGGGTATGCTATTGATGCCCTGATTTTTCAATTTAACAACAGCAGAGTTCATCAGGCTGGATGCATGCGTGACTGGTTTAATGAACACTTCCTCACTCTATTACATCATGATTGGCCTGCAAAATCACCTGACTTGAACCCCATTGAAAATCTGTGAGACATGTTGCAACATCAGGTAAAACGCCCCAACATAAGCATCCCTGTAATTTGATGGAATTGTGCGATCAAGTCCTCAGCGAGTGGCTTAACCTGGATGCGAGGTTCCTATTCAACCTTGTGGACACACTTTCTAGCCGAATCTAGGTGGTTAACAAGTCTAGAGGCAGAGTTACACGGTATTAAATGATGCTTGTAATGATTTCTCCAGAGGTGACTAATTTTTTGTCTGGGGAGCTTATATTAGTTATGCCTTGAGCAACACATCTGTCAGCTATCCATAAAGCCCCAGTACACATCTGGAAGACATGTGTTTTTCAAAAGAGGGATTTCTTCATAGCGGCATGACGTACGAGATAAAATCTAACATGTGAGTGATCAGGCTACATTACACTATCTCAACATCTGCACGATGAGTATGCTATTGATGCCCTGATTTTTAAAGATAAAAATAGCAAAGTTCATCAGGCTGGATGCATATGTGACCGGTTTAATGAACACTTCCTCACTCTATTACATCTTGATTGGCCTGCAAAATCACCTGACTTGAACCCCATTGAACAATTATACATGGATATCTAAATTGTTTATCCACTGCACTAGGGATACTGAGACATCAGTAAAGTCTTTTCGGTCTCCACCATAAGCACGCAGAGGGCATTCGTCCATTATATGATGCATGGTCTGGACTAAAGCACCACAATCACATGATGGAGAGTCGCTGAAGCCCCGCTGGTGAAGGGAGAATGCAGATCTTCCACAATTAGTGCGAAACCTGTTTAGTGATGCCCACGTTCTTCTTGGCAAGCTGAAACCAGCTGGGGCGTGGGTTTGGATTAAAGAGGCTTGGCCACTCCGGAGCTTTACGAATCCATTGCTCTTTCCATTCCTCTTTTAAATTGAAAACAGCATCCATTAGATTCTTAGCTGTTTTCATTGGTAGCTTACGGGATTTCAGCCTTTGACTCCAGAGATCTGCAACATCTCTGTGGATAGGTAGAGTTGGATGGGACATGATCTTAACATATTCTTGAACAAGGGCTCTTGAATGTCGATGTACAACTTAACACCACCATGCGTATCATCTCTGGTACTTTGAAGCTTACTGCAATGCACTGGCTGCCCGTCCTGTTCCACATTGCAATGTGCGATGTCCAATAGGTAATTATACACATTCTTCTTTCGATAACATATAGTTTTCATCCTTAGGTCTGATTATTGTTGTTGTTATTATTATTATTATTGTTATTATTATTATTGTTATTATTATTATTATTATTATTATTATTATTATTATTATTATTATTATTATTATTATTATTATTATTATTATTATTCGACCCCCTCTATGGTTGAGGCTCCTAGAAGACATAATTTCACCCTGGAACCCAGGTTTCCAGTCTGAAATGTGAAATTTGTTCTGGAAAAGGTGTAGGCGAGACAGGTTTTCTCTGGGAAATCAAATTTCTCCTACCATGCTCATTCCAGCATAGCTTCATAATCATTTGTCTCTCATTCATTTCACCCCAGGGACATGCGACAGTCTTCACCAGCTCACACATTTCCATACCTCGGCGCTAGCCTGACCCAGTATTAGGCTGCAAAACAGGTAGTAGTATTACATATACAGGATCTCTCATAGAAACCCAGATCGAATGCATGGTGTTTGTATTCTGTCCTACGGCAGCTGCAGAATGGGAGGTGCGTGCATATTTCTTGGCCTTGCAAGCAGCCTGCACGTGTTCGACCTGGCAAGCATGAGTCACCAGTCTGAATCTCAGCTGTTAACATGGTGAGAAAATTATCATTGCAGCACCGTATTTTCATACGTAAAAGTTATTTTAAGTACAATTCGGCTCGACGGGTATGCGATGCATTTGTTCATTATCCCCATTTTAAAATTATACATTTGTTCAGCAAATTCCTGGTGAAGTGCCACTTTTACGAGCACAGGTCCAGTAATTGTAAATAAGTTTGAAACTACTGGCTCAGTGCTCAATAAAAAACATGCACACATCATATTACCATATTATGCAATATTGATACAAAATAACTCAATGGCCAGTCATTTGTCTCTGTCAATTGAGCAATAGGCCTACCACACAGTAAATATGATTACGGCTTTCATTTTAATTGTCTTGCGCCACTAAATTCCCTGCTACCGGCGTGTCATCATTCCAAGTGACGTCGTCTTCACTGCCATCTTGTCTGCCATGCACTGCAATCGAGACCGAGAGCATTTGAGGTCCCGTCTTTTAAAAATAGTTTTGTTCCTGAGTATAGAGTCCAAACTGTGTGAATCTATTCCGAAATGGTTTCTGGTGATTGTCTCTGATATTCTCAGCTGGTGTATGTGTAGCAGAAGCCACTCCTTCTGAATAAAGCCATGTTGTTGAAAGCATGCCAAACCACCAGCTGATAACCAGCATATGTTACAAGTTGTTTTTCTGAATGCAGTACATAGTGACTGGAAGTATTCTTTTGATAACTGCAGCTGTTGAAAGCCAGACCCTTTTCATGCTTGTTCTCTACATTTATCATGACGGGATTTACCTAAACAGCTGTAAATGAGATAAGAGAGACCAATAACTTTCGGTCATAGCATTGACCAAAAGTATAGAACCTTTTTAAGCATTTTTTTAACGGAATTTGAATTACATTTTCCAAAAAAACTTGCAGTAATTAATGAATCTTCAAAAAAGCCATGGATCACGAAGGGTATACGGATCTCAAGTCAAAAATGTAAATTACTAAGTTGATTAGCACAGCAGAGTTGTGACCAGGTTTTTTGTAAGTATGTTAAAAACTACAAATCAGTCTATCGAAGAGTTCTTAGGATGGCTAAGATAATGCACAATAACAAGGAAGTTAAAGAGTCGTGCAATAAATCACGAACCATATGGAAGGTAATCAAGGGAGAAACCAACAGACATGCAGTTGGAAATAAAGTTGCTGCCATAAAAATGATAAGGGAATACAAATGAATGACCCTCATCATTTGGCTAATTATATAAATGATTTCTTTCTATCCCTACCATACAAACTTGAAAATGCAAATAAATCAGATGTATTACCAGAACTCCCAACCTTTGTGCAAAACTCTATGCAGTTAACTCCAGTAACAGAACTGGAAGTTTTTAAAATCATACAATCTTTGAAGAACAAAACTTCCACAGGTATAGATGAAGTTCCCACAAAACTCATTAAAAAATGTGCTCCCTATCTGGTACAGCCTTTAACTTATCTCATCAATGAATCATTTTCTAGTGGTCAGTTTCCTAATCTCCTAAAAATAGCTAAAGTTATCCCAGTCTTTAAAAGTGGAAACTTACACGATTTACATAACTACAGACCAATATCAATACTTACTGTTATTTCAAAAATATTTGAATGCGCTATGAAAGATCGGCTTACTAAATTTTTAATCAAATATAACTTGTTAAATAATGCACAACATGGGTTCAGAGCTGGCAGAAGTACATTGTCTGCTTTATCACATTTTACACAGTTGGTCGTAAATGCTCTTGACAATGATGAAACTGTGATAGGACTATTTCTTGACTTTTCAAAGGCATTTGATACTGTTGATCATGAAATATTGTTGCACAAATTATATCAGATTGGAGTTAGAGGAATTGTTAATGACTGGTTTAGATCATACCTGATTAAACGATCCCAGTTTGTTGAAATTACACATTGTAACACTAAAGGGCATAATGAGACATATCACTCTCAGGTAAAAAGCATAGACTTAGGTATTCCGCAGGGTAGTATTTTGGGGCCTGTTCTTTTCTTGATCTATGTGAATGACCTTCCTCACAATAATCAAGTAGAAACAGCAGTTCTGTATGCTGATGATACAAACATAATTATTAATAATCCTGACCCTACGTCTATAGAAACTACAGCAAATACAGTCCTGTCTAGGTTAGAATCATGGTTCAGGAAAAACAAATTAACATTGAACTTTAAAAAGACCCAATACATGGAATTCAAGGCATCTAACTACCATGACAAAACTGCAAAAAAACACAACCTTATATTAAATGCAAATGCAATTGAAAATACGTTGACCACAAAATTTTTAGGTGTCCATATAGATGAAAAATTAAGATGGGATTGTCATATTAAAAAAATAGGGAAGTCTCTGAGTTCTGTTTGTTTTGCCTTAAGGATTTTGTCTAATAGTTGTAGTGAAGAATATGTTAGAATGGCATATTTTGGATATTTCCATTCAGTCATCACTTATGCTATTGGTCTCTGGGGCTGTTACAAATCAAATCTTGATGTTATTTTTCGAATACAGAAACGAGCTATCAGAATTATATTGAGACGTAACAGGTTAGATCATTGCAGACCATTATTTAAGAGACTAAGGATACTCCCAGTACCAAGTATATACATCATGCAATGCATTCTACACGTGAAAAAAAATATTGATCACTTCAAAAAGAATTTTGACAATCACAATTACCAGACGCGAACAAGAAATAATATTTTTATCGAACACAAGAGTAAAACCATTGCCTTGAGACATGTAGACTCTGTTGGAATCAGATTGTATAATAAGCTTCCAAATACGATTAAAGATTAGTCCCGTCAGTTCATTTACCACAGCTTTAAAAAATCTCCTGCTGAGTAGCTGCTTCTACAGTACAGAAGAATACATGATGAAGTGCTGGTAATGATGCTACTACTTATTAACTTGTAATCTAGTATATAGCCTTAAAAATATGTTAATGTCACATTGACTATGTTCACATTATTAACACCACACCAATATATTTTTATTTTGTCTTGTAAATATTGGTTATATTTAAAAAAATTAAGATGTGCTGTCCTAACATTGAGGTATGTGGTGTTTCTGTTCTTCTTCTTTTTCAAAATGTTCATTGTTGTGCATATATTATTGTTAGTATTAGGAAATCACTTGACAACTCCTATACTGTTGGCATATTTCAAAATATGTAATTGTACAGTCTATGGAAGCTAAATAAATGAATGAATGAATGACCACATTGTTTCGGTTAGGTATGGTATCGCCCGGATAGTGCCAAAAGTTCCATGATGGAAAGAATAAAAATAACTAACAGGAAAGTTTGCCACATTTATTGGAGATCTACAGGTGTGGTGGTAATGTGTTTTATTATCATAATATTTCATTTCATACATTCGTTGTCTCCCATTTTTTATTAACGCATACCCTAGTATATTTTGTTTGGCGTCTCCGAAAATCGTTGAAAGTAAGTGGGGACATAAAAAAATCAATATTATTATTATTTGTTAGGTACATTGGTGAGTAAAACAATTGTGATTGGATTGTTTTTATCACATTTTAATCCTACTTCTCTCCCTAAAAAACCTTTATTGGCCCGAGTTACAAGATATTAAATGATCGCTTTGTTAATTATCTCGCCTGCCTGCATTAATAGGCTTAGCAGCAACCATGAATATTTCTTAACTGAAGTAAACTAGTTTTCTCATCCTGAGGTGGTTACAGCTCTTTTTTAGACAGCCCCCCAGTGGAAGGGAGTTGCATGTACGATTTTTAGCGCAAATCAACCTTCCTGCCATTTGTAAATCTCTGGCAATACAGTACCAGATTTCGAACTCGGGCTCCCGAGAATGGCAATTAATTGTGTTAACCATTACGCTGGCAGACATTCTTAACTACAAAACACAGACATATATACATGACTGATGTGTGCTTGCAATACGCAGGTCGGACACAAAACTATTCACCTATTTGTGCAACGTCATCAGAGCTGCAGTAGGCCTACGTTATGGAGGTGGACATTTCTTAACTATGAAACACAGATGTACCACATGACTTCGATGCATGTTTTCATTCACAACTAAGTACTTTTATTTTCCACCTTGTCAATACATTAGTTGCTAAACGCAACTTATTGGTTAAAAGTCGTACATGTTTCGTATATTATTAACATCTTCAACCACATAACACTGTTCAGATGAAAAATTCATAAATTGACAAAGTATCAATGCTTTGAGAGAAAGTATCCTTAAAAATAGCATAAGAAGATTAAATGACAACATTAAAAACAAAATACTCATGAAAAAACATATAAATTATTTTTACAATTGAAAGCGGTTGTCAAGGAAACATAGAAAATATGTCCTGATGGATACTTTTTTCTTAAAAATTTCATGTTAAAGATTAATAAAATGAAGCCAATTTGTAAATTAAAAATTATACATTTATTTAGTAATTGTCAAAATGAAGAAATTTAGATTTCATAATGTGGCTCTTATTACTATTGGAGATGAAAATATCACAAATTCCTAGTTGTCAATTCTTTTTAAACCTGCTTTCCTCTGGAACAGTATCTCTTGTCTTTTTTATGGTCTTGTATCTGGTGTAGTAGTGATGTGTTCTTTCTTGTTCACGTACTTGAGGAGGTGGAGGAGCAGGGGATATTGGTGTGTCATTAACTTCCTTGTTGTTACCTTCTGCTTCAAAGGGGGAGGAACACATTTTAGGGCTATCTGGAGGTGGAGAGATTCCAATTCCTTTTTTTTTTTTTGTAATCTTTTTCAAGCATTTTCAAATACACCAAAATTTGATCATATAACAGGTTCTTATACTCTATAGCCTCATTAAGGTTATCATTTTTCTTTACAAGTTGGTCTAGAGGAATGTACAGATCTTCTTCATATGTGTTCATTAAGCTGCCCTTTTAAATTTTTTTTAATGATGGTGAGGTCTTGTTCTATGTTGGTAAATTTATGACATGTGATAGTCATGCGCATTCCCATAGTGGCGAATCTTCTATGTTTTTCAGCATTCACATGTTCTAAATATCTTACTTTAAAATTGCGGCCGGATTGTCCTATGTATGTATTCTTTCACTCAAAGCATGTAAGTTTATATATTCCTGAATCAAATAATGTATCTTTTTCAGAGAGATTTACTGTATCATGGTTGAAAATACTCTGTTTCATGTTGTTATTGGTGGAAAATGCGATTTTGAAATTTTTTATCTTAAATAAATTTGTTATTACATGTATGTTTGGATTATTATATGTGAATTTGATGTATTTCTCAGTTTTACTAGGTTCAATTGCTAATTTAGATTGTCACTTCTCCGAAAATTTATTAATTATTTTATCCATCATGTTATTGTTGAAACCATTCAATAGGGCTTGTTGTCAGATAAACAATAGTTCTTTATTCCTGATTTGGACTGTACCGGGCGGTACACCTCCACACCGTTTATTTAAAAGTTGCGCCAGTTGAAACTCCTCTTCTGGAGGAAGTCTGAACTTTATCTACGGTCTTAATTTCCAAATTTCTCAGAAGATGTCACTACCTGGAAATTTTTGAGTTTGTGAACTGTGTCATTTTCGACGTACTTTTGTCTTGCTTGTATTAAGAAGTGTGAACTTTCTCTTCTAGAGGACACTACGGAAGATCAACAATAGTGCACCCTAGTGCGGAGTCAAAGAACTATTTTGTTGGAGAAAATTTAATTTCAGGAGTTTGTTCTTTGTTAAATTTCTTTCTGTCATTGTTTAAGTTGGCAATATTTACCCCTTTCTTCCCCTTGTTTTGAATGTATCCAATCACGAATTTTTTCAATTAATTTCTGACCAATCTGGTGTATCTTTCCCCAACTTGAATCTGTTGCGGGGTCCTACCCAATAAAATCTTTGTGGGAGGGTGTTTTCTTTCCCCTAACGCCTAGAACTTTCTGCGAGAGTATTTAAACTGCTGATTTTAGGGTCTCCGGGCCACTTCTGTTCCATCTTTCAGTGTATTAAGTACATAGCAGGAGGCGGGAAGCGCCTCTTTCCTCGGCAGCGGTCAACAATAAGGTAACGGCCGATTAATAAATTTTTTCTTTGCCAGCTCAGCAGTTTAACTTTCGGGGCAGGTTCTAAGCGTTCCCCTATGTAACCTTTTCCTAAAATGTAACTTCTCTTTTCTTCTATTCTCTTGTAAAGCGACATACTGGGATAGAGAGTGTTAACCCTCTCGAGCTCCCACTCACATTGTTTGAGGTGAACTTATTTTTCGCAACCTATTCTTCAGTAATGTAAGTTAGTAGTTTCTTAAGTCACCTCTGTAGTATGGGATTAGCCCTTGCATCAGTGGCCTTAGAGCCAAAATAGGTCTTAAAGACAAAGTGTATTAGGAGTGCAAGTTCGCCTCCTCTCAAATTGTGATTTTAGAGGTCATGTATTAACTTTCTTGTCATTTAACAGACCTCAGTAGATTGGGTATTTTGCCCCTGTGTATATGTCCTTTGAGGACGGCTTAAAGGTGGAGTTCGGAGTGGCCTATGATAGGCTTGTATTTTAAGGGGAAGTTGCCCTTTTTGAAAATTGTGTTTCTGCCTCAAGGAGGCTTTTGGATGTAATTGGAAGCCGGTGTTTCTGGCATGTTTGGGGGTTTTCGGCCCTTTTGTTGTATGGTGTTCATTGTAAGGTTGGGCTCATGGCTCAAGAATTATGTTTCTGACTTTTTGAAGCCCCAAATGGGGTACCTATGTAAATGTATTTGTCAATCGTGTTTCGGCTACTAAGTACCTGTTCTATTTGTTGTTACCTAATTTTGAAAAGAAAATATAACCTTGTTAAATTTTAAAATTAATTTCACTTTAGTAGCTTGAGACCCCTTCACCACCCAGCACCTTCTTTCATGCATAACTACCACCAAAACACGGTAACAAGTGGTAGCAGAGCGTGGTTGAATGGGTCTCTATTTAGCCCCTTTTGACGGCTAAACTCTGTTTTGATCCGAACTCTAACCATTTTCTCAGTTGCTGGAAATTTTTTATTGAGGTTTTTCAAAAATTTTCTGTTATCATGCCCGGCCCTCGCGATGTTCTCCTCCTTAACTACTTGCGCAAAGAGGAGTTGATCTACGAATTAACTATTAGAAACGTGCAATCTGGAGGCACGGTTGCTATCGACACTAACAAGCTTAGAGACTCCCTTGATTTGCCCATTTCCATCCCCAATTTGGGAGAGAAAGAAATTGATGACTCTCTTTCCACGATCGTCGAGAACATTACTGGGCTAGCATCGGTCGTTAGTTTTTTTGATGAAAATGATCCGTCTCCTAATCAAATTAAGCGTGTGCAAGGCAGGCTATATCATTTTTCAAATAGAGTTAATGATCTGTTGTCTTTAAAGGTGAATGACGTTCAGAGGAAGGAAGCTAATACGCTCCTTGAAACTATTTCTGAATTGTCTAGTAAAGTCACTCAATTGTTAACTGGGGAAATTCCTCCCAAATCTGATCAACCCACCATAGTGAATGTAGGTAGCGAGGAAGAGTCTCCTAAGGGAGAAGTAAATAGGAAAACCCCCACTGCTCAAACTATCTCTGCCCCATTGGACAACGAGTCTGAACGCCGTGCATCGTTGAGTAACATCCGTTCTGAATTAACTTCTTTGCCCCTGAAACCTCTACCTACTATGTCACCCGGGTTTAGCAGCTTGCCTCATCCATTGGCAATGTTGCTAAGAGGTATCTCTAAGTTTTCTGTCAACACCACCAGTGAAGTTATTTCATTTTTAAGATTTTTAGTTGAATTTCAGGATCACGCCCTTGTGTTTTCTCTTTCCCCTTGTCAAATTTTACAAATAATCTATCCTTATGCTATTGGTGTTCTCTCAGATAAAATAGTAAGAGCTATTGCTGAACAGTCATCTATTGAAGATTTTCACGCACACTTGCTTGCAAATTTCATTCCTGCCCGCGCGAGGTCATCTCTGATTCAGAAATACTATTATCGGGTACAGCGCTTGGATGAAAACTTGGCTGATTTCATACAGGACATTAAGTTTTATACTAGGGTGTTTGCCCTTCATTTTCCTGAAGATCAGATTGTGCAGGCTATTGTAGAGGGAATTTCACCTCCCTATAGGTCATATTTGTGTTTCGCGGCGTGCCCGCAAAACTTCTCGGAACTTGAAGCGTTGGCCGTCTCGGCGGAAGGAGTTAGATACGCCGATTCTTTGCGTGTCGCGAAAGAACCCCCGCCTTCCTTTAGTAACACTCGGCCTCCACCTCGCCGACCAGTCAATCCCCGTAAATGTTATGCGTGCGGGGCGCCTGACCATCTGCGCAATAAGTGTCCTCTGATCAAGTCTAGTAGGGCAAATAATGGAGCTGGTTCATCACAAGGCTGTTTTAAATGTGGGGCTTTCTCACATATCGCCAAGAATTGTCCCAATTCGAATAGCACCCCCTCCTGCTCAACTTCTGGGGTAACTTCCAACAACAATCAAAAGTGACTAGTGGCTTCGGCTGAGTCAACTAATTCATCTTCCCGAGGCTCAGCCCCTGGTAAGCAGATCGAAAATCCTGGGAACGTTCAGTCTGCTAATCTGTCCTTTGAATGCCCCAAAGAGTGTCTTAAGATTGCGGCGGATACCCCCGCACCTGTTCCTTTCCTTAAGATTGAGGTAAATAACGAACCTATAACAGCTCTATTAGATTCAGGCAGTGTTTGTTCCATTATTTCGGCTGAATGGTACTCGAAATTGAAGTCTGTTTGTAACCTACCTGTCTATGACTCTTCTCCTGTGAAATGTGTTTCAGCTAATACATCTCCATTAGAAATTCTAGGTTCCTTACTGGTCAAAATTCGTATTTTTAAATTTACATGGAAAATTAAATTGTTTGTGGCCAAGCAATTGTCTTGCCCCATTATATTGGGAGCTGACTTTATTTCTCATACTGGTCTTGTGCTCGATCTCCAGTCTAGGTCGTGCACATTCAAATTTGCTTCTAGTTGTAAAATTCCACTATTAAAGTGTAATTCTGTGTCATGTTCTTCTATTTCGCCTACCCAGGATGAGATGTTGTTAGACCTTAGACATCTACCTGAGGAGCAGGCTGATAGTATTCGCAAACTGTGTCAGTCGTTTCCCGAGGTATTCTCTGATACTCTTGGCGTTACTGACCTGATCGAATACAAAATTGAGGTCACGGATTCGATTCCTGTCCGTTTTCCACCGTATAGGCTATCTCCACCTAAAATGAAGGCTCTGAAAGAAATCATCGATCAGATGTTGAAGGATGGTATTATTAGGCCCTCTAAGTCAGCGTATTCTTCGCCTATTTTTCTAGTCCCGAAACCCCAAGGGGGCTTCAGGCCTGTAATTGACTACAGGGCTCTCAATCGGAAGGTGGTGTTACAATCTGTGCCCCTTCCCGACCTTCATTCTTGCTTTTCATGGTTTCGTAAGGCCAAGTTCTTTACTATCTTGGACTTGAATCAGGCCTATAATCAAATTCCCCTTGCTGAAGAGTCTAAACACCTTACAGCGTTTGCCACGGACTGGAATTTATACGAATACAACCGCGTGCCTTTCGGGCTCCCCACGGGGGCAGCTGTGCTCACTAGGCTACTAGATAGGGTCTTCTCCGACATCAAATTCGAGTACTTATATCACTACTTGGATGATGTCGTCGTGTTTTCGGAGACCTTCGAAGAACATCTAGATCATTTGCGAGAAGTTCTGAATCGCCTTCGTAAGGCTGGGTTAACTGTCAAGTTGTCCAAGGTCGCTTTTGCTAAGCCCTCTATGTCATTCCTAGGGCATATTGTGTCACCTGACGGTGTAGCAGTCGATCATTCTAGAACACAGGCCATCCGTGATTTTAAACCCCCCAAGTACATTAAAGGTATCGCCAGGTTCATTGGTATGGTGAATTTCTTCAGAAAGTTCATTCCTAACTTTGCTAATAGAGCGGCGCCATTGAACCTTCTTCGTAGGAAAGGCATCAAATTCGAGTGGGGACCTTCTCAACAAGCCGCTTTTGAAGATCTGAAATTAGCTCTCTGTAATGCCCCTGTCCTTGCTATGCCTGATTTCTCAAAGAAATTCATCGTCCAAACGGACGCGTCGTCGTCGGCGGTAGCGGCAGTCCTTCTTCAAGAGACTGAACTAGGGAGGCGACCCATCGCCTATGCATCTAGGACTCTATCGGCTCAAGAAGCCAAGTATTCCATCTATGAGCTCGAAGGGTTGGCAGTCTTATTTGCCTTAGAAAAGTTCCGTCTCTATCTGGAACATGTCAAATTCGACTTGGAGACAGATAATCAAGCATTAAGCTGGGTCTTAGGTAGGCCGCGTCGTACTGGTCGCATAGCCCGTTGGGCCATCCGTATTTCTGCCTTCCAATTCAATGTCAGGCATATCCGAGGTACCGAAAATGTTGTCGCTGATGGACTCAGCCGTATGTTTTCAGACGACGTTGAGAACCATGAACAGGTCGACAGTCCATCACCTCCCGAGTCCATGCTATCTGAGGTTAATGCCATCCTAACAGATGTTCCCATGCTGTTTAGGGATATCGAGAAATACCAACGTGAAGATCCGACGCTGGCTCCGATAATGGAAACCCTTTCTTCTGGGGAACATGTTGTCCCTTATGTTCTGAGGAATGGAGTTCTATGTTGCCCTTCGAGGCATGATAAGATGATGAAAGTTGTTGTTCCAGCGGTTCTTGTACCTATGATCTTCAAGTATTATCATGAGACCCCATTAGGAGGGCATCTTGGTATCTTTAAAACTCGTGAAAAGATTCGTGATATGTTCATCTGGAAAGGTATGGACGGTGAAATCCGTGAATTAGTAAAGGCATGTAAATCCTGTTTGCTTAGTAAACCGACCATGTCCACTAAGGTAGGTCTTTTGTCTTCTCATCAAGCGTCGCGCCCCATAGAGCGCCTGTATATTGATTATGTGGGACCCTTCCCCCAGTCAAAGGGGAATGCCAACAAGTTCATCTTTGTATGTGTAGATGGTTTTACTAGATTTTCCTGGTTATTTCCGACTAAGCTGGCTACCGCTCAGTCCACCATTGCTTGTCTTAATACTATCTTTGCTTCTTTTGGTCCTTGTCAATACATAGTTTCCGATAATGCTAAGGCTTTTACATCTAATTTATTTCGTAAATTCTGTTTTGACTTATCCATCTCTCATGTAACTACTTCTGCTTATTACCCTCAACCATCTCTGGCTGAACGGGTTAACCGTAATCTCAGGTCCGCACTCATTGCCTATCATCATGAAGATCCTTCCAGGTGGGACACGTCCCTGCATTGGATAGCTTTTGCTTTGAATTCGGCGGTTCATGAATCTCACAAGTTCACTCCAGCTTCTTTAATGTTCAAGTTTGTTCCCAACTCACCGCTCTCTAACCTCTGGTCTCTGAATGACATTCTACCCGAGATAATAGATCCGGACAACATTAAAGATCTTTGGAAGAAGGCTAAAGCCAATCTTAAAGTGTCTCATGAAAAGGTTAGGGAAAGGTATGATCGTGGACGGAGACCAACCCCTTTGAAGGTAGGTGACCAGGTTATGGTCAAAAATTTTGTTCCCGCGGGCAAGCTTGCCCCCAGACTTCATGGGCCTTGTATCATTCTCGATTTTCTTACGCCGGTTACCTTATTGTTAAGTAATCCAGCCACCGAGAGGATATTTAGGGTTCACCTGTCCCAGGTGAAACCGGTGTAATTTTGTGTTAACTTGCTTCATATTATTTTGAAAGGATATGAAGGTTATATTTTTTTTTAAGTTTCACTTTTATGGCATTCTGCCCCTTCTATAATATTTTGGTTTTAGATGTAAGCCTTTTGTAAAACCCGCCCCGATCCGTTAAACTGCCATCCTGTTCTTGCCACGGCCATTACCACGCTCCCGTCTCCTGCTCCTCCTTACACTGTGGCTTCATAAGATTAAATGCCACGGATATCTACACGCCGCTGGCCCCTCAACCTCTCCATAATGCCTGTGCCTTCAAAAAGACGATGGTCCAACACAATTCTGCCGCCTAGCCTTAATGTTTCAGTGCCCCCTCAGCCGCGCAGCGCCGTGCAGCAACTGGGGAGGGGGATGGGCCCCCTCCTCTCCAGCGAGGACGACATGTGCACGGCGAGCCGGAGCTCTCCTCCCGGCCAAGGCTGATGTGCGGCGCACGACCTGCTTCTGGCCCGCAGCCTGTATATGTTCACCGCGGGCGCGGCGTGTTTCAACACTCTGCTCCCCTCATAGTGCGGGCGAGCGGTATCTCAGGGTACTTAAGGGGTCCGAGCGGCCTCCTTTTGGACGCAAGCTGCAACGGCCGGTCCGGCCATCCAACTTCATCAACATCAACTACATGGACAGTTACTATAAGAGATAACTACATTTGGGAATTCAACAGCAATATCTGATGGACATTGCAAATTTTTCCTTCACTTTTAAGTAGTAAAAGCTTATCTTCAGAAATTCAACTTCTATAAACCTAAAGACTTCACTTCACCTCCAACAACAAAATTTTGGAACCGAATTAAGAAATTTCTCAAATACTTCTGGAAGTTATCTTAATATCAACATCAAAACTTGGAACTTATTTTCAAACAAAAGTTTATGTTCTTCTGTGTTACCCCATGGAGGAACTTTTGGGGGGGGAGGTCTGTACCGGGCGGTACACCTCCACACCGTTTATTTAAAAGTTGCGCCAGTTGAAACTCCTCTTCTGGAGGAAGTCTGAACTTTATCTACGGTCTTAATTTCCAAATTTCTCAGAAGATGTCACTACCTGGAAATTTTTGAGTTTGTGAACTGTGTCATTTTCGACGTACTTTTGTCTTGCTTGTATTAAGAAGTGTGAACTTTCTCTTCTAGAGGACACTACGGAAGATCAACAATAGTGCACCCTAGTGCGGAGTCAAAGAACTATTTTGTTGGAGAAAATTTAATTTCAGGAGTTTGTTCTTTGTTAAATTTCTTTCTGTCATTGTTTAAGTTGGCAATATTTACCCCTTTCTTCCCCTTGTTTTGAATGTATCCAATCACGAATTTTTTCAATTAATTTCTGACCAATCTGGTGTATCTTTCCCCAACTTGAATCTGTTGCGGGGTCCTACCCAATAAAATCTTTGTGGGAGGGTGTTTTCTTTCCCCTAACGCCTAGAACTTTCTGCGAGAGTATTTAAACTGCTGATTTTAGGGTCTCCGGGCCACTTCTGTTCCATCTTTCAGTGTATTAAGTACATAGCAGGAGGCGGGAAGCGCCTCTTTCCTCGGCAGCGGTCAACAATAAGGTAACGGCCGATTAATAAATTTTTTCTTTGCCAGCTCAGCAGTTTAACTTTCGGGGCAGGTTCTAAGCGTTCCCCTATGTAACCTTTTCCTAAAATGTAACTTCTCTTTTCTTCTATTCTCTTGTAAAGCGACATACTGGGATAGAGAGTGTTAACCCTCTCGAGCTCCCACTCACATTGTTTGAGGTGAACTTATTTTTCGCAACCTATTCTTCAGTAATGTAAGTTAGTAGTTTCTTAAGTCACCTCTGTAGTATGGGATTAGCCCTTGCATCAGTGGCCTTAGAGCCAAAATAGGTCTTAAAGACAAAGTGTATTAGGAGTGCAAGTTCGCCTCCTCTCAAATTGTGATTTTAGAGGTCATGTATTAACTTTCTTGTCATTTAACAGACCTCAGTAGATTGGGTATTTTGCCCCTGTGTATATGTCCTTTGAGGACGGCTTAAAGGTGGAGTTCGGAGTGGCCTATGATAGGCTTGTATTTTAAGGGGAAGTTGCCCATTTTGAAAATTGTGTTTCTGCCTCAAGGAGGCTTTTGGATGTAATTGGAAGCCGGTGTTTCTGGCATGTTTGGGGGTTTTCGGCCCTTTTGTTGTATGGTGTTCATTGTAAGGTTGGGCTCATGGCTCAAGAATTATGTTTCTGACTTTTTGAAGCCCCAAATGGGGTACCTATGTAAATGTATTTGTCAATCGTGTTTCGGCTACTAAGTACCTGTTCTATTTGTTGTTACCTAATTTTGAAAAGAAAATATAACCTTGTTAAATTTTAAAATTAATTTCACTTTAGTAGCTTGAGACCCCTTCACCACCCAGCACCTTCTTTCATGCATAACTACCACCAAAACACGGTAACATGGACAATGGTATACTAAACGCTCTGTTAACGTAACTATAATATGCTGATCTTATTTTTTTTTTTTCTTTTGCCTCAGGGTGTAACGAGTTGTTCCTGATAGTGGCCGCTGTGAAAGTGGAATTTCTGTGTATTTTGAAAGAAAATCCTTTTTTTTTCTCATTGTGACTACGTCTAGAAAATTCAATGATCTTTCTTCTTCTTTTGAAGAGAATTGTATACTGGAATTATTCAATGTATATATATATATATATATATATACATATTTTTTTAATTCCTCCCCCTTTGAAACAGAAGGTAACAACAAGGAAGTTAATGACACACTAATATCCCCTGCTCCTCCACCTTCTCAAGTATGTGAACAATAAAGAACACATCACTCCTACACCAGACACAAGACCATAAAAAGGATGAGAGATACTGTTCCAGAGGAAAGCAGGTTTAAAAAGAATTGACAACTAGGAATTTGTGATATTATCATCTCCAATAGTAATAAGAGCCATATTATGAAACCTAGATTTCTTCATTTCAACAATTACTAAATAAATGTATAATTTATAAATTGGCTTATTTTTTAAATCTTTAACATGGAATTAAAAAAAAGAATATTCATCAGGACATATTCTCTATGGACAACCACTTTCAATTGTAAAAAGAATTTTTATATTTTCTCATGAGTATTTTGTTTTTTAATGTTGTAATTTAATCTTCTTATGCTATTTTTAAGGACACTTTCTCTCAAAGTATTGATACTTTGTCAATATATGAATTTTTCATGTAAACAGTGTTATGTGGCTGAAGATGTTAATAATATATGAAACATGTACGACTTTTAACCAATAAGTTGCCTTTAGCAGCTAATGTATTGACAAGGTGGAAAATAAAAAATACTTAGTTGTGAATCTGTTAAAGTGCGATACGGACCATGAAGTTGATTTTATGTAAGCGTGTTTTCATTGTGTGGGTCATACGGATGAAACTATTCACAAATTTGTGTGATGTCACCAGAGCTGCATAAGGCTTGTAGCCACTTCGAAGCGAAATCATTGTTCTTCTCTGACGAATTATGTGGGGGGGGGGGTCTTGTGTATGAGATTTATTTTTTTCATTTTCTTCGTCTCGAAAAGCCAAGGGGGGTCTAATGCACGAGTAAATACGGTACTGTATATACTGTCTTCTGAATAATAACTGCTCACAAACTGAGGTTTAAGTTGTCACTTTTTCTACTGTGTATTTGGTCCATTTGCACATTACCTGGAAATTCCTTAATGTGAGTCCCTTTGAGTACCTTCCTCACTCCTACCTATTTGCCATCTGGCTATATTTTGTAGAAGTCCACAAATATACTACAATAGCCTCTCCAGTATTTCCTTTCCAATAGTTTGTGAAAGTTATATTTTTGCCTTTCTGAAAGATATGAACATCAGCTTACTTCAATGACCTGTCAATCATACTATAGCTGAGGCTAACATACTACATAGCAAATAATAATACAACACAAATTTAATCCATTTGATTAACTGGCTAAAGCACATTGATTGGTTAATCATATTTTAGATTAATCTGTTAATTAGTTTGATTAATTGATTAAATTTACAGCTTTAATTATTATTATTATTATTATTATTATTATTATTATTATTATTATTATTATTATTATTATTATTATTATTATTATTATTATTATTATTATTATTATTATTATTGTTCCAAAGATATTATGGAGAGCAGAGGTGAAAGAAGGTGCTGACATGAATGGGTGGATAAACAAAATATTAATAGTTTGCCAAGTAATTAACAGTTATTTACAAAAGCATGGAAAACACATTTAGAGAGGCCTAAAATAATCAGAGAACAATTTTATAGGCTGAGCTTAAAGCTACCAATTACAAATTTTACCTGAGTACTACGGCTCCACTCAGTCACTAGTCGAGGAGACGGATCTCCCAGTTTCTTTTACACCAATAGGAAAAGCATTATTACTTTATCAATTTACAGTTAGAAATCTATTTTCGAAAATTCACACTTTCCAGGCCTGTCAAAGGCACCACCTACATTTAACAAAATTAAACAGTACTCCCCGTCTTAAATGCTCAACAGTCCAATATCTTTAACGTGAAATAAATGGAGTTAAACAGGGGTAACAAGTACCCATTCTACAGGGCCTTTAAAAAAAAAAACACATTAAATTACTGGCCCAAAAACAAAAATGGTAAGGAGGCAAACTCTTGCACTCCTAGAAATTTGCATTAAATGCATAAAACTGTATTTGGGCTGATAGTCCAACGTTACAGAGGCTCAGCCTATACTACTGAAGTGACTAGATGGAGAAAAATATTTAAGTTACAGAAATAACAAGATAGATAAGGTTACAAAATCATAGCCACCTCAAAATCAAGTTGAGAGGGAATACGAGAGGGTATCTCACTCTCTATACCCTGATTTTGGTGAAGTTCTTTCGGCTTGTTTGAAATTTACTTTTAAAGTTTGAAATTTACATTTTAGAAAATGAAGTTACATTACTAAAGATTGGAAATCTTCTCCTCGAGCTTTGAAAAACTATCAGATTTTAAACTGGATCTCCCATTACCTTGAGCTGGTGGACTTCCCAAAGATGGATGAGGCGCCTCCGCCTCCCTTATGAACACACCCTAGATGTAGACTGCAGCGATCATAAAGTTAACTTGGTCCGAAAAGTGCCAGCTTTTATAGTAGAGGGGAAAGTTCTAGAAAACTCTGGGCTAAGGCCCAACACACCCCCAATTCTCATTGGATAATGAAATAAATACCAGAAGGTTTTGATTGTTAGAAAAATAAATGCCAATATAGTTGGTCCATTATTGGACATTATAAATTTTCCAGCTAACTCATTCCTGGTTGCCAGCATTTCACCAACTATATTGGTATTATAAATTTACTCATTCAGAACAAATATTTCAGATTCCCTATGGGAATCAACACGTTTATCAGAAAAATAAAGGTACAAAATTTTTCGTTGGTCAACATCTTAAGTTGGCAGGAAGAGATAGAAGTGTTGTATACATTGGGTCAGTTTAGGAAACCTTAACATAAAAAATTACTCTAGAATTTTAATAGTTCGTCTTCATACCAGAGGGCACAACATAAGTTTTTTAGTAGCAACATCTGTTGAGAAATGTTCAAACTACTTGTAATAGTCATTTCAAACTTTACTTTACAGAGGGCCTTATCCAAGACGCTAAATTTGAATGTACGGGGCAGGTGTACTTCTGGTACAGTTATTATTATTATTATTATTATTATTATTATTATTATTATTATTATTATTATTATTATTATTATTATTATTTATTTTACATTTTATGGCCACTCTAGTCAATTATACAAAGGATTTCTTGATTTCCTATCAGTCCAATATTTTTTCATTCTGAGAGAGGCTACCTTCCTTTATTCATTTGAAAATACCCTCCTATTAGACCTTTTATTGATCTTGGTCTGTAGCCTGTAGTGTGTGTTTTTAAGTATGTTAATTTTTTCTATTTTGTTTTTGAGATTGTTTATTATTGTTTGCAGTTCTTTAATTTACCCCTTAATTTCCGTGATCCATTTAATCTTCGTCTTGCTATTCCATAATTTTTCAATTATTCTTCTGCTAATTCTGGGGTCAGGTGTTTTAATAAGATCTCCAAAGGATGATATATGTTTTTTTCCTAATCATGCTCAATACTGTTTCAATTTCCTTGTATAAACTGTCTTATTTGATGCCATTCTCCATTGTCCATTAACTTGATACTGTTTATTTATGCATGTTCTAATTCTTCTTCTTTCTGTCTTAAGTATTTTGTCTGTTTCAGCTGTATTAGTAGTTTTAAAAATGGTTTCACTAGCATAAGTTATTTCTGGCTGTGTGATTGTTTTATAATGTCTTAATTTTGCTGCTATAGAAAAAAAATTTTTTTTTTTACTGTATGTGGTCTTGATAATATAATTTTCTTTGTTTAATTATTCTGTTATGCCAAGTTGGTTTCTCATTAAGATTATAAGTTATGATTTCTCCTAAATACTTAAATTTATTAACGATTTTGATTTCTTGCCCATTAATTGTTATTTTATTTACGAGTGGGGGATGCGTAAACATGATCTCAGTTTTTTCAAAGGATATTGTAAGACCTATTTTTATGCTATTTCCTGTAGAGATTTAATTTGGTGTTGAGTTTCCTGGAAATTGTTGGACAATAGAGCAAGGTCAGAAACAAATCCTAAACAGTTTAAACTTAATTTTTGTTTGGAGCTTCCAACTTTTATGTGTATTCTTTGGGTTGACCTTGTACCAATCCCTTATTATAAATTCTAATGCACAATTAAATAGTAATAGTAATAAACAATCTCCTTGTCTTAAACCTGTTTTAATCAAAAATGATTCAGAAATCTCTCCTCTAAACTTTACATTTGATATGATATTAGTTAAAGTAAGTTCTGTCAGTTTAATTAATTTAGGATGGAGTCCAAAATTCCATTAAATTTTTAACATTGAAGGTCTATGTATACAATCATATGCCTTCTTAAAGTTAACAAATGTTATTACTATAGGCTTGTTTTGTTTTCTGAAAGGCCATTATTAATTTTAGAGTGATAATCTGTTCAGCACAACTTCTCCAGGGTCTAAAGCCTCCTTGGTATTCTCCTGACTCTTTTTCTAGTTGATCTTTAATCCTTCCATATAAGATCTTGGAAAAAATCTTGTATGTACAGTCCAAGATAGACAATCCTCTATAATTATTCGGATTACTCTTATCTCCTTCTTTTATGAAGAGTGTGAATTAAGGCTGTTGTCCGATGTTCTGGAAACTGTTCAATGATCCAGATTTAAGTTAAAACCATGTGTAAGGAAATCCAAACTGTATTACTTGAATATTTAAACATCTCTACAAAAACCTGGTCTTCTCTGCATGCCTTAAAATTTTTAAGTTCTTTTAGTGCTTTATCTAATTCTTGAAATATTGGAGGGTCTGTTTTATTAAATTTGGTTTTCATTGGAGTGTTAGTATTAATTTGTAATAGTTCCTTAGTTTCTTCACAGTTCAAAAGTTTACTGAATGCTTTTTCCATAATCTCAGCATTTTCACTACTGCTACGTGCCATTTTTCCATTTACATCTTTCAGCATTAATGTATGAGGAGTATATTTCTGTCTTCCAAAAATGTTATAATACTTTTCAGAATTGATTTTATGATAATTAATTTCAATGGAGTTTATTATATACTTATGAAATTCTCTCTTATTTTTCTAATATTTTGCGAGAATTTCTTCCTGATATTTTTTAGGTCGATAGCATTTTCTTCTGATTTTTGGGCTTGGAACTTTAACCATGCCTAATGTCTCTCTTTATGAACTTCATCACATTCTGTCATCCACCACGCATGTTTTTTATGAGGGTTCAATGGAGCTAAATTTCCAGCTTGTTTTTTGAGAACTGGGATCAGTTCTTCAAGGTCATCTGTCAGTTTTATTGTTTGCATGACTTCCGTACATTTATCACTTTTTATTATCTGGTGTGGGTCATAATTCCTCTTTACTTTATTAGTTTTGATATTATTATTTTTTAGTGGTGTGAATTTAAGTTTAATTTTGGCAATATTGTGATCAGAACCAGTATTTATTCTTTTTAATACTTTAACATTATAAATTTCCTTATGCAAAAATTTAGAGCCCATTTTCCAATTATATCTCTATACTTTTTTCCCTTCTTAATTGGGCATGTAAGTCTCCTAATAAAATTTTAACATTACTTTTATTTTATTTATTATGTGTTCAAGGAGATCTCAGACTTTATCCACTTCTTTCTTTGTTTGTGTTGGAAATTTTTTTCATTAGTAGGGGCTTGGTTATTTATTATTGTATAAATTTTGTTTGTTGTTTTAAAGTTGAGAGTTGCAGTTCTTGGTGATATTGCTTGAAAATCAATTATAGAATCTATTATTTAAAAGAATCATCATCATCAGTGTCCCACTCCAGTTCCCCAGGTGTGGTTAACAAGCCTCCTCCACTCCTTTCTCTCCTTCTGCTTTTCCTGCTCCATTACTTCCACCACATCCAATCCAGCTTCTCTAATGTCCTTCCAATCTGATCCATCCACATTCTTCTCGGTCTTCCAACTGGTCTCTTTCTCTTAACTTCTCTTTCCAATTCCCTTCTTGCTACCTGTTCCTTTCCTATTCTTTTTATATGTCCGAACCATCTCAGTCTTACTTTCTGTATGTTCTGTACTAATGGTCCTACCCACCCATTAGGATCTAGAAATCTCACTGCCATTTTCCCACATAGCCACTCCATAGTCTCATTTAAATCCCCAATCACCTTCCAGTCAGTATTCCTCCTACACAGTATTCTACTGATGACAATCTCCGCTTCCTTAAAATTCACCCATGCTGCAGTCTCGTTTGTACTTCCTTTTCTCCCTTTCCCAAAATCATCACATCATCTGCAAATACCAAAGCATTCACTTCATCACTACTGATACTCTGTTTTACACGTTTATGATTTCATCCATCAATATAATAAACAATAATGCCGACAGTGCACTTCCTTACTTAAGACCTTTTTTTTTTTTTTTTTTTTGTATAAAATGTTTCAGATTCATCACTCCCCACTTGTACACTGCTTTTACTCTCAGGATACAACATTTTGATCTTGTTAATTAATGATTTGGGTACATTCCTTCACCATAGGCATTCTCAGATATGTTTTCTCTTAACTCTTATCATAAGCTGTTTCCAAATCCAAAAATATGAAGATGATTTCCTTGTTCTTTCCAGATGTTTTTCCATTATCGTTTGCACTGTAAATATCAAGTCTGTTGTTGATCTATTTGGTCTAAAGTCATATTGTTCTTCCTCTAACTGTGTTTCTATTCTATCTATCACTCAGTCCTTTGTCTATGACTTTCTCCATTATTTTTACCCCATGTGATTAAAGGGTTATAGAATGGTCCTATGCATGGAGAACTGACGCCAGAAGGGATCGTTTCAGTAATGCTACAAAATCAAGAATCTTGGGACCAGGTGGCAGTTTACGTAGAAAATATTCTGTGTCAGAAGAAGAAGGACCTGTATGATTATGACAGACAGTAAAGCAGAAGAAGGAAGATGAAGCACAAGATTCATTAAGCACGACATCCATCCTGAAGTAATGCGAGAGCGGTTTCCGAGGTGGAGATAAACGTCGTGGGAAAACCCTCACAAGCGTCTTATGAAAGATTATCCACACTCCCTCGCAAAAATATTATTATTATTATTATTATTATTATTATTATTATTATTATTATTATTATTATTATTATTATTATTATTGTTATTATTATTAGCTAGAAGACCCTTCATGATTGGCTGATTATCTGATCATTACGATCGAAACATTTCTGACCGAGCTCAGGGTTTACAATTCCAGATGTGATCTGGAAAGGCAATTGGTGAGGCATGAATTGGTGATTAATGAGGTTGTGAAGTGTGTTTGGTCCAGGAGAGCTATTTTATTTCACTCAAGTCCACCGGTATACCGGTGAGGAACCCCTATCCACCACCTGGGATGAGCCACATTGGAGTATCACCTCTATGCCTATTACGACACCGTAACAGGTTTACAGAGATCTTAAATGATATAGAAGAATTAAATTTATCAATGCTCCAAATTGAAGGCAGAGAAGAGAAGATAATTCTAAGGAATAAACAGTTGTGATTCAAACTCATAACATTTGAACGAAGGAAGTACACCTTCACTGACAGCCAAAGGGCAGCCAGGTCTGAGAGGATGAAGTTTTTGGAGTGGAAGAAGAAGAAGCTGAAAAGCTGACTCTATTTAATACTATTAGACTTTTATGTGTATGACTGATTAACGTGCTCCAATCGGTTTTCAGAGTCGCCACTCTCCACTTGTACACTGCTTTTACTCTCAGGATACAACATTTTTATCTTGTTAATTATGATTTGGCTACATTCCTTCACCATTCACTTTTTGCCTTACTAATGCCTTCTATGTTAAGTTGGCAGATGGTTAATACAGAGCCGAAGGTTTGGGTGTGTGAATATGAATGTGAATGTGAGTCCTCAGAAGGACTATTATTTAAGTTCGTTGCACGATTGTCATAGCCGCGAGGCCCTGTAAGGAAGTACGGCGGACACGTGTAGGGTACTTTAAGGTTAAAACCTACAGACGTTGAGCAACGCTGCGGTGTTGGAAGAACTGCTTCTGCACTACACCAATGGGGTGGGGTTGGAGTCTCCTTCCTGCAACTGTGGTGCTGAAGTGCAAGCCATCAGCCACATCGTGAAAGAATGTCCTCTCCGAGCATTCACTGGGCCTGTGGAGGAGCTACGTCAAGTAACCCCTACAGCACTCACTTGGCTGGAAGGACTTGACATCAGCTTGTGATGAAATCTCAGAACCTGCAGTTGTGTGTGTGTGTGTGCTTGCGTGCGTGCATGTGTGTGTGTGTGTTTTACCTCTTAGTTAGTCCGTAAGTACTCTATATCCATGTATTTAAATATGTTTATATTTTTCTCATAACATTTGTATGTAAAATACATTTCAAATGATTGTCAAATGAAGCATCATATACTAAATAAAATAAATACATTTTTTTCTCTTAACTGTATCATTAGCTTTTTCCAAATCCAAAAATACGAAGATGATTTCCTTGTTCCTTTCCAGATATTTTTCCAGTACTACATAGTAAACTATGTACTAAAAAAAATCAGTATCATTATTATTAATTTAGCCAACATGACAATCCTATACAATAAATCACATTTTGTGGATTACACTACAGAAGATCACTCAAGAACTAACTACAGTACTTGAGAATTAGGAGGTGAGAGGTCTAATCAACTCATGCAATGTGTTTAAAATCCACATTGACTAGTGTTTGTTGTGACGTGTTTTGTCTCCTCTGTTCCCACTCATCTCCGACAGATGGCATTCATGCTGCGTGCCTAGTAGAACAGCCTGTTGAATATTGGCAGGAAGTAGCTGGGGAATTAGATAACTTTATTTTTTTGTGTGCCATTCCTCTGGTTCATACATGTACTGATAACTACTGGTACGTGACACACTGGTTCATGGTATTCCAGCTATTCAGTTCCTGCTATGAGGCACTGATAGGAATGGGCAGGGTGTACGCTTAACACTGTCTCTGGCAGGGCATTCTATCTCTGGGACTTGCCACTGTTAGAACGCCAGCATAGTACTGTTCGTGAAAAATTGAGAAACTGTGCTGTTTTTCATTCGTTCGAGCATTTCATGTGATAACATTGCTTCTAAACATGACATTCCAGGTACATGTGCACTGACAAGAATACTGAAGTGATTGTAATGACCTATGTTAAATGCAGTTTAATATTTGTCTGTGTGTGATACAGTATCACGGGAAAAATGGATGTGTGGATTTAAATGAAATTTGGTATTCAGTTTAGAATAAGTTTGTTCGTTTGCTCATCCTCTTCAACAACAAGCTTGTTTTCGCTGTTGACTAGTCTCACGTTCATGCTTACCTGGCTGGTGATCATTACCTTATTCACTCACTTGTGTACATGGAAAGTGTCATGTTTGTTTTCAAGATGTTCAATTTCTTCACAATGTTAGTTTATCATAATCATCACTAAAAGCAATCTGAAACAAAGTTCTCTAATCCATTTCCTGATGAGGAGTGATAAGATCTCCCTTTTAATTTTTGTTAGTGTTAACTCTTGTTGAAGTATCATCCTTCCCTATATCATGCACCAAGATAACAATGGTTAGTTCCTCAAAGGGACTAAGTAAAGAGTTAACTTTAGTTCATAGTATTTTATTATTCATATTTCAGGTTCGAGCACGCAATGTCGAAGTGGACCAGGGTGGTGAAGTTGAAGAAATAGAGGCCATTACTCGGGAAGGAGGTGAGTATTTTTCGATGCATACACACAGTGATATGGGTTCGTCGGTGGATTTTCAAAATAAGGGTTCATTGCACCACAGCATGCTTCAGATACATACAGCTTGGTAACTTGTGTAGTTTGAAGAAACAGCTACTTCAGAGTAATTCAAACCTGGGCTGTGGGCAAACTGTATGTTTTGCTAGTGCAGTGGAACAGTCTATATTTACAAGAGGTGAATAGTGCAGATTCATATTAGAAACAAACGAGTCTTTCTACAGCTCAGTAGATGGGAGTTAAAACATTATGCACGGAGGGAGATTATTTGTTGGTGTTATAATATCACTCACAGTTTGACCATTAGTAACATTCTAATTCCATGTTGCTTATTACAGAGTCACTACAGTAATGGCGAGTTGAATATGCGGAATGTGAAGACAAATGGATTTCTTGAAATGTATTTCTTTCTACATATTTGACATAATTTATGCAAAAATACTTGATAACTGGAAAGGTCTTAAAGGTTTAGAGCAGCAAGTGAATGTTCAAACAATTCTTGCTGTCAAAGGTGCAAGAAAGTGAGGGCAGTAAGTGAAAATCTCATACTCTTCTTACTGTTGCAGGTGCAAGAAAACATTATGAGGCATATGGTGCTTTTGTGTGGATGAGTATTTTGAACATATTTTGTACATAAAATGGTACCGCACAGTAACATAATTACACATTTTACATTTTTCATTCTCTTACTTGAGACTTTCATGTTCAGAGCAGATTGTCCCGCTGCATGGATAAAGCAGAGAGGTTGCTGACTTATTGAGTGTTTCAATTGACAGTCTAGTTTTTTGGAGCACCTGTTACATAAGGCAACCCAACTTACTGATCTGTATGTATCTGAAGCACATGCATGTGCCTCGTCTTTTGCTAAATGTAAGCGTATGAATTTTTCTGTTTGCATGTACACTTCCTCTCTGGAGACAAATTCAGAGTATCCTGTTTAACACTGTCCCTGTAAAGACTATGCAGCTGTAATAGAGAACTGTTAATCCACTAGGTGGATATCACTTGTTCACACTCGTCACCTTTAAACCAGTATTATTACAGATGTCAGTAGATCTCACATAGATGAAAGGAATGACACTTCTCAGCATGTGCTTCCACATCCTAGTCCTGAGCTAGACTCATTTTACCAAGAATACTGAGCTCCTATTTCACCACAAAGTGGCTCACTATTGCACCATCTCACTTCGAAATCTATTGGGTAAACCCTTTGGATCTTCATCTTACTTGTAGTTAAATTATTTATTTTTAGTTTTATATTTTTAAATTATTGAAAGTCCACATATTTTTAAGATATGTGGATTTTCTGAGGGGTCCAGCAATAAAATGAAATGTTACAAATATCTACGTCAGTAATACACATTGTTTGTCTGACTCGCAAACCTTAGATATATGCCCATTTGTTGGGCTATTTCTCTTTGTTAATGATCATTATTTTCAAGTGTCTTTTAGCTATCAGCTTGCATTTTGGAGATAGTGGTTTCCCATGGTTTCCAATTTTTGCACCAGGTAAATGTTGGGGCTGTACCTTAATTAAAGATGCAGTTGCTTCCTTCTCACTTCTAGCCCTTCCATATCCTATTGTCACCATAAGAGCTATCTGTGTCAGTGCAACGTAAATAAAATTGAAAAAAAAATCAAGTAAAGGCAAAACAGACCTTATTCTTGGGGTAAAAGAACACTTTTCCCCATCATTATAAAGATTGTCTTTCTCAAATCAGAAATCACTGATTAATGTATAAATGTATTAATGGAAATGCATTTAACTTCACAGGCCATTTTTTGGTGTAGATTAAAACAAACATGTTTTCTGGAATGAGAATGAGTAGTTTGTGACACACCTTTTTATTTTTAGTACCTCAATAATCTGGTGGGAAGTATTCTTCCCATGGTTCATTTTGAATCACATTAAAATGATAACATTTTATTCATAGCCTGCTGAAATAAATTGAAAATTAAATAAACTCAAATATTTTAGTGTTAGATTATATATGGTGCAAATGAGTAGATTAAATTATTTCATGACACTGGAAATGTTACTATGGGATATAAATGTCAGTCTTACTTTGCATGAAACTTCCAAAATCATAGATCTACACACAGACTGTAACAGGCAGTGCAAATATATCTTGTTCTCTTGTCATGCACTTTAGTGGAGTATAAATGACAGGATATACCAGCTCAGCGCCATAAAATTAGTCTCGTAAGACTAATGAATACCAGTCATCTTATCCACTCCTTCTTTTCCGTGAGAAGGCAACAGAACCCTCCTCAGAGTTAGTCCCATAAGAGCAGTATATAGCAGCCATCTTTGCACACTACTCCTTCTCCTCATCTGAGGGGCATTGCTGTATGATATGACTGTACACCAGCTCAGGCAATATCACAGGTGGGAAGGATATTTCCCGTGGACACAATAAAGTAAACTAGAAGTGGTAAGAAGGCTTCCTATTAACATAGAAATATAAATACTTAAATGGTAAGTATACTTCCCACAGCCTTTGAAAGGGATAAAAACACCCTATAAGAATGCACCTATATGCCCATATTTGATCCGCGAGGAGGAGGGGGGGGGGGGTATGTGAGGCTTATGAAAACATCAAGTCCTTGGACATTCAGAACAGTAAATGTAACACCAACAGCAGAAACCTCAATAATGACTGGAACCAGTTTAAATGGTCACATAAGCAGTGATTCTGGCATCGTACTTGTTGTATAAATGCTGAATATCTTTCTGGGGCATGGTACCCCACGCTCGCTGTACTTATCCCCTGCTCGCTGTACTTCTTGGTGTAGCTGGGTGGTGGTCATTGCCGGGGCTGGGTTGGACATCAAGTATCATTCCTTTATATCTCATTATGCTCTATTGGGCTGTGGTCTGGAGATTTAACAAGCCAGAGTAGAATGCATATGCTGTGTAGATTACACTGTGTTAGCCTAGCAACAAAATGGTATCGTGTTGGTAGGTTGATTTCTGCAGTGTGTCAAGATATGGTCAGAGAACATGATAGACAATGACAATGCCAATGCCCCCACTCTGCCATACCATAATCTTAGATATGGGTCTGGTATGAACATAGGCGAATACTCATTAGATTGTTCTACTCACCCACATGTCTACGAATGTGAACACAGCATTACTTTATCCAAGAAAGAAACAATTCTCATCATTGAACACCACTGCTTGCCTCTCCAACAAACAAATTCTCTCCCACTACCACCGGAGATGTTTGTGAGGATGATGAGTGTCAGGGGCAAATGTGCCAAAGAAACATGAGAATGTAACACTACCTCAAAAAAACAATTTTCATTGCTCAGAGGTGGGGGGGTGGTGTTGTGGCAGGGGCACAGTAGCTGTAGCTCTGTTTGCAGGTGCGGTTGCACTTCTGTCCAGGAGCACATCAGTGCAGAGAAGTGGCATTGGTGTTGCTGTGGGAACCTTCTGTCTGCCATCTTCTTCACCATCAATCAACCACTGACACATTGTGCTCCAAGTAGTGGCAATTCTGTGCAACATCCAACCACCCTCTCCAAATCCTACTGTATGTCCATGCTTACTTGTTCAGCTGGTGCTCATTGTCATTTTCCAGGCATTGCAGACATACTCTGTGATACACATGCAATGGAACTGCATAGTCAACTGAACTTGTGTTGTCAGATGACTCGCAGTAAGACATTCAATCCATTGGCTGTAGACCAGTGCAGGCATATAATCAGGGTGTCCCGTATACATGAACAATTCCTGCTGTAAAACTTGTTTGGATTGAATGATGTTAACTAAGTGTTCTTTAATGCATTCCCAATAGTGTATTAAAATAACTGTAACTGTAACTAAAAAAGGTAAACAAACACAAATTCACTATTGCCTACAATGCAACTGTAACAAGAATACCCACAAAAGTCAAACCCTAACTGGAACTTTTTTCAAGGATGGTTTCTTCTTACAACCACTGACATTGCTCATAATTTCATTAGGATGCTCTACTACAACCTTTGAATTAATAAATATTCTGTTTTCGTTACATTCATTGAATGAATGTCTAGAGGGAACCACCAAAGCTCTGACTAAAGTATTTTCTCATGACGGACAATCTGATAGGTGTTTTTCTTCTTCTTTCCCCATTCATATTGAAATCATACACATTAATATAAGCACATAGGTTTATACCACAAACATTATCAGCCAGTTATCATTCATGAAGCACATTTATTCACTAACATAAAGACACAGGCATATCTGGAAGCGAAAAACATCAAATCAACAAGTCAACAAATTGATAGTAATACAAAAAATGGTGAATTCTTGATACAAAATAGACATAATCATCTTTTTCATTAACTGTAACAAAAAAAGGTAAACAAACACAAATTCACTTTTATCTACTGTAGCAGCTATTGCATAAATAATAATAATAATAATAATAATAATAATAATAATAATAATAATAATAATAATAATAACGGAATAATGAAATGATGAAAAATACGTAATTTGAAAAATATTATATTAAAACCAAATTATCGCCATGTTCGAGGTGGGAAAACTTTAAACTTACAGGTCTAACAAACAACAACTATGGAAGGATGTGGAAACATGAAAGGAACCCTAACAAGGCCATGGGGACATATGGCATTGTGGGGAAAACGAAACACGCGGCAAATGCCCTTAAAACAATTGTAATTATTAACAAAAGAAGAGAATACAAATGAAATAAAACAAAACAAACAAACAACATAGCAGATGACAATAAAGCACATTTAAAACAAGGGATATTTAAATAAATTTATTAAACAGAAACAGTAATCTTCTGACGATATGGTTTCATTACTCTGCTCTACTCTAGGTTTTGAATGACTGTAACAAAAAAATATTTTCCATAGAGTTGTAGTCACAGCCATTGAGATTGAAATGTTACTTTTAGGCAAAGCCCATGAGGTATAAAACAATCAATATATGCTTTCCGATTATGTGATCTTTCCAAAAAACATTTATACAAACATGAAAGTTTCAAGTTTGCAAATTTTCATATTATCTTCTAAAGGTAATTAATGTTTATTTGTTCAGTTTATATTCACCGTTCTCATTCCTTTAGTGTCTTGTTACTTATCATTGCAGCTCCATCAGTGCCACCATATATCCAGGTGGTATCCCAGAGTAACAGCAGCCTGTCAGTCAAGTGGGGCATACCAAACATGATCAATGGAATTCTGCGCTCCTTCCTGGTGTCTGTCGAGGAAGTGGACACATATAATGCATCAGATTGTTGTCAGTACTTCCCCATGCAAGAGATGACTGTCACCGAGGAGCAGAACTCCTATCATTTGGAGGTGAGCGAGTGCCAGCTTTTGTAATATCTTCTAACGGGGGCCAGAAAATGTCCTCAAGAACTTCATTTTGGCTGCCTGTATTTGACTCTCGTCCTTCTTTGTCATTGTCCAAGTTTCTGCTCCGTAAGTTGTTATGGCTACGTAATACATCTTGTACATAGTTTCCTTTGCTTCCATTGGCACATCTTTGTCCCATAACATGTTTCTTACACTATGATAGAAACAGTTTCCAGCTTGAATCCTCTTACTAATTTCAGCATCCAGTCGAGCATTCTCCATTAATCCACTCCCCAGGTATTTGCCATTGTATGCAGTGATTGTTAGTAGCTAGAAATTCTTTTAGGGCTTCTTCTATATAGTTGTTAAATAATAATGATGATAGTCCACATCCTTGTCTTTGGCCCTTTCCAATTTTTGCTTCCACTCTTTGTTTACCTATTAGTGCTGTTCTGTTCCTGTAGTCTATTTTCAGTTGTCTTAGGATTTCAAACAGCATGTTCAAGTTTATAAGTTATCAAAGGCTTTCTCTATAACAGTGAATGCAATTACCATTGGGCAGCCTACTTCTACAGTAGCATTATGAAAATGTTACAATCTTTGGGTTGGGGAGGCAGGAGACAATCTGCTCGACTAAGCAGTATGTTTGAGGCAGTCAGTGGAGAGATGGAGTGGAATGACATTAGTAGATAAATAAGCTTGAGTTAATTTTTAAAAGAAGGAAAGATTATAATATGAAGATAAATTCGGAATTCAAGAGGACTAATTGCGGCAAGCATTTGTTCATTGGGAGAGGACTTAAGGATTGAAATAATTTACCAAGGGAAATGTTCAATAAATTTCCAACGTTTTTGAAATTTTTAAAGAAAAGACTAGGTAAACAATTGAATCTGCCATCTGGGTGAGAGCTTTTGTAACTTGGCGCCTCTTCATCCAGGTCGAGTTTACTGTATTAACTTTTACATTTTGTATATTTCCGTGAACTATGCAATTGACTGAAATATCTATATTATACAACTTGTATTTCAAGTATTTTCTAGTATTTATTAATCTTGAATTAGTTTCGATGGACTGAAAAACTTGAAGGTTATATACCAGGTACTAACCAAGTCAAAACTGCAAAGAAAATGGCTTTCACTGAAAAAACAATATTAAAAACACACCTGTCACGTATTTTCTTGTTTCTTGTTTAGGCCTATATTTACTCTTTCAATTCTTCCCCTTCTCTGCCAAGTAACTTCTTGCCTTGCTGTAATTTCTTGTAATATTCTATATTCATACAGTTCATTAGATTTATTGTTATTGTAATGAGTGTTTTCACTCAATTTCATTGTCATGCTATTGTAAGCTTGTAAGCAAACAGTGTCACCAGGATATGTCCCAATTACAATATGTATGTATGTTCAGTCTTCAGCCCTAAGGCTGGGGATCCTCAACAACTCCACCATCAGCTGTCACAGATGGCCTAGGCATCACTGAAGAGGCGTACTAGGGAAATGACGAGTGAGGTAGTTTCCCGTTGCTTTCCTCACCGAACCAGAAGTTGCTAGTACATATCAGTTTGCCAAACGCACTGAAACGCATGCACCAACCGATCCTATGAGCAACATTTTCACATCATTCATAGCAGGGACTGGCTGCACAAGGAATGGCATTACTAGCATCGCTCATACCTGAGTCACTTCCATATTGTCAAAGCCAAGGATAAGACAGAGATAGATCAATGAAAGTAACAAAATTACTCTAGCCAATACCAGAAGACATAGTGCACTGTAAATACTAGGTCCTGCCAGCAAAGGCATAATTACAATATATTTCTTAATAACAATATTGAGATCACCAGAGAAGACTGTGAGGTGACAATATAGGGCACAAAGCTAACCATGGAAGTCACATGAATCTAACCTCTTTGTCTTCTTAACTTGAGGAACTTTGGATTTCAACATATTTTGGTACTGCTTTAGCCTGACATAATGTTTATATCCAGGTGTCAGGACTTCGGCCAGCTTCCAACTACATCGTGAGTGTGTCTGCCAAGACAGTGATGTTGGGCCCACCTGCAAACATCAGCGTCTTCACAAGGCCACCCACACCCCACCTGCCAACAGCACCTATAGTGACACTCAATGAGGACCAGGAGATTCTAGTGTTATTGAAGCCTGTGACAAACCTACAGGAACTCATCCAGTGAGTATTACGTGTCCTGTGTTCTCTGTCCACAGTACGCTCAAATGGATTTAAATTATCTTTATAGATGTACCTTTTGAATTTTCCTTTCCCAGACATCATTGGACGTATCATTCTAAGGAATCCAACTGTCAATCTATGCACAAATGAATTTAAATCATATTTATGATCATATGAATTCCTCTCTGTAAGTAAGACATCATTGGGCAGATCATTTTAAAGAACCCATTGGTCACTTTATACATAAATGGATTTAAATTATCCTTATGGCTAAATTTCTCTCTCTCCCTGAAATACCATTCAGTGGATCATTTTAAAGAATTCAATGTTCACATTATGCACAAATGGATATAATTAATGATCTTTATGGTCATCTAAATTTCTCTAAGTCATCATGGGTGGATCATTATACATTGTGATTGTTGTAGATTGTTTGAACAGAGAAACTACATACTTTGGTTGTGTAATAATGGCAGTGGTCATGGAGTGCTATGAAAAGGTAAGACTTTGTATAACATATCTGATTCTTGCTGAAACTAATTTAACCCTTTCCACTCGCTGGTTGAGAAATTTTATTTTCAGCCCACTTGCATATATTTGTGTCAAAAATATGTTGAAAATATGCTTATGAACACACAAAACAATATAAGAAATTTATTTATTAATACACTTGTGCTTAAGTCTTACTGTGTTTTATAGCTTTTCAATGTGTGAAATCTTTTGAAACAAACACCAGGGTGCAAAGCTGGATTATTTGAAGAAGTTTCTCAAAAGTAAGTAGTTTCTCGGTGCATTCCGTTGACATTCCTGTTGCTACATACAGCACAGTCCTTATGCTTGTTCTTAGCCCACTGGTCAAGGAAGTGTTGTCTTCCATCCAGTCTTTCTGCTTCTTCCTTGTCTATGGCAAATGCTGATGAGTGAGACCATTTCTTTGGAACACGTTGATAACCAATCAAGTGTTCTATCAGCTGTCTCCAGAATCTGATGGTCGTTGGGCTTGGCTTCAAACTTCTTCAAGTTTTGGCAGTAAATTATGAATGAATTTACAATGGCTGTTTCTAATCCCCATAAAAACATTATCTCCACATTTTCAGAGTTTTTCTTATGAAAGAGTAAGTAGCAGAAAAAATTAATGGCCCGGTCAGCTCTGCTCATTTTCTGTGTGTAATTGCTCACAACAATTGGCTTTGGTGTGTTCTTGTGTTGGCTTCCTTTGCCATATGTGCTTACAATTTGTGTTGCTATTTTATGACAAGTGGACAACATCAAAACCACACGCTTGTCCTTCCAGCCTAAGACATCTCTTACACGATAAGCCTTTATCTCATCACTTTCAGTTTGAGTCCTTTTCTTATAACTGGTAGATTTCCTATCCTATCAGAAATAAGTGTACAAATAAGGTGATATTTCTGTTTCAGAAGCTCCTCAACCAAGCAGGCACTAGTGTAGTATCTGTCTGTGAATACCTTCTAACGTACCACTGATCCCCCTATTGCAACAGCTAGCCAGTCTATCAAATTGCGGACAATCGTTGTAGTGAATAGCTATCAGCATAATCTAGGTTATTTACAGTTGCTGTAACTTTTCCATAATAAGGAATATCTCCAGTTGCACTGTCAACCAGAACAAAAATTCTTATTCTCCACTTGTTCGGTTTCTTGAGGTTGTAGGTCTTGAAGCTTATTTTTCCTTTCAAACCAATAGTAGACTCATCTACAGATATATTTTTGCCAGGTACGAAAAATTTGTGGATTCGCGATTCTAGGTATTTCGGATGGTATCTGATCTTCCATGTCCTAGTAATGGTATACTCACTTATATATTTCCTGGATTAGGACCCGCATACAACATCCAGAAAATCTGCATATATCCATCTTGCGTAAAAACATCATGAATAAATGACAAATGTGTTACCCATTGCTGTCTTGCAAATTAGGTAAATTGTTAAGTCCCATGTTGAGAATAACACAAATAAATACTAAAATTTCAGTAAATGTCAGCTTTGTCCATTTCCTCCGTGTACACTGAGGCTTCATCATAGGCATCAGTTTACGAACTTTTTCCTCAGCATATTTATTAGTTTCATTGGCTATACCTTCAATGACATTTTTCTTATAAAACAAGCTAAAATATTCCAGTAGTCTTGCATCAACTGGTAAATTAATATTTTGTAACCCAGTTCGTTTGGAGAACGGATGTGCAATTATACCACTGTTATCACTCGGAACATTCTTCCATAAAATAGCACTTGCAGCAACATTTGTATGTATCACTTTCATCCCCAGAGGAATGTTCATTGCTTGATTCACCAGCAATAAACTGAGAAATGTTTGATAAATCACTGTCAGTACTTAGTGCTCTATCCTCAATGTTGCTATCAGGAATAGGAGTACTCTTATCCTTTCACAACTGACACGATCTATTTGTTAATGCCATGGCATGTAGTGAGAGATGTGCTACACTATATGGAATATCTAGCTGTATTGGAAGAAAGATTACTCATAGATGTTCCAGGGTTTGTTGAGAGAGTTCAGCACACATACAGCTACCTTTTTGCATAGGCATATGTCGAAATGGCTTGACATTCAAATTTTCAAGCAGTCAGAAATCCCATTTTGAGCTATGCAGCCCTGAAGATGGTTTTCCATGGTTTCCCATTTTCACAACTTCCATTGCACTCCTAGCCCTTTCCTATTCCATCATAGCTTTACGACCTATCTGTGTCTGTGTGACATAAAGCAATTTTTTTTAAAAAAAGGAAAAAAGAAAGATATAGAATGACAGGACACATCTTAAGACACTCAAGACGTGTTCAGTTAGTTTTTGAAGCAGCAAGAACAGTTGGGTTAGACCAAGAAATGGATACGACAAAATGATTAGAGCAGATGTAAGTAGTTGCACAGAAATGGCATGGAGAGCTCCATTAAACCAGTCTACACACTGATGACCCAAATAACAACATTAATGCTGATTACAATAATTGAAATTAAGAGGATTCCTCCTATTCAATACAAAGTATTTATTAACGTGAATGAATCGCATATCGTTCACATGAAGTACTAGTTTTGGCACCAAACTATGTGCCATTATCAGCCAACAAGTCAAATTGGGCAAACACAATATAACCTTAAAACAATTTTAAATACACTATAACACCTGCATGGATGAATATGAAATATAACTTTAAAACACACTATAACACTTGCACAGATGAATATGAAATAAAATATGGTACATGATGATGTTGCATTTCAGTTTAAAATCCGTTAAAATGATGATGACTCCGTTGTTGTATACCCATGGCGGTTTGTCCAGCTTGTATATGTCTTTAGTTTTTGTAAACTGTTAAGTTATGCTGCGGAGTTTAATGTCATATGAAGTTGACACTATGTGTGTTCTGTAGTTTGGTTCTGAAAATAAACATAAACATGGAATTTGATTAAATCCAAAGAATTAATTCCCACTTCAATATGGGTTTTGGAACCTGGAGAAGAAATTAAAAGTCGAATTAGGCAAAAGATCAGAAGTAAAGATTAAAAAGAAAAGTCTAGAAAAATCGAGAGAATACTAAAAACACTCACCTTGAGCAGCCTGAGTGGTCGGCGGACGGAGCTGGACTGATGAATGCAAGCATAAGGTTAAGGGGCAAGGTGGAAGGGAGGAGAGGGGAGGGGTAGAGGCGGAGCAACTGTCATGGAGCTAAGGTGGAGCGGAAGGATGTGGTAGTGGCGGTAAGTGATGTGGATGTAAAGTGCGTATGGTTTGAAAAATCAATTTTTTTTAGGTGGTCTAATATTTCTTAACCATTTAATTAAGAGATCATAAAGAATATTAGATTTCTCGCAAATTTCATTTAAATTATAGTTAGGGTTGAAATATTGATCGCAATGGATGAAAACAATTTTTGACAATGTTCATAATTGGCCCTTTGTTTGCTATTTGAAGTATCTCAAAATCATGTTCTATATCAGTAAACTTATGATTAGAGTCATGAATGTGTTGGCCTATAGCAGAAAACTTGTCATATTTTACTGCATTGACGTGCTCTGAATATTTGGTTGTGAAGTTGCGTCCTGTTTGTCCCACATAGGAGGCGCTGCAGTCGATATACTTGAATCTATAGATTCCCAATTTGGAAAATTTGTTAGAGGTGTTGACTGATGTTGAATTATGTATAATTTCTGAAGTCCTATTATTAGTTCTGAAGAAAATTTTTACGTTATGTTTTCGAAAGAGATTGGTGATTTGATGGATACCAACATTGAATGTAAAAGTAGATGAAACGGTAGTTATAGGTTTTTCTTTTTTTGAGAGTAGTCTTAGGCCGGTGTCTAAATTTATTGATTATCTGTTCTATAAATGATCTGTTATAACTGTTGAATTTGGCGATTGATCTTATAGTATTGAGTTCGTTATTGAGGTCTTTTTTAGACATAGGTATCGTGAATGCACGATGAACCATGCTATTATACGCTGCATGTTTGTGTGTTTGGGGGTGTATGGAATCTTGAAGAATAGTATTGGCAGTTTGTGTCTGTTTTCTGAAAATTCTATATGAAAGAGCAGATGGATTTCTGAGAATAGTTAAATCCAGAAAATTAATTACTTTATTATTTTCGGACTCAAGCGTAAATTTGATGTGGGGGTCAACGTTGTTTAGTTCTTGCAGGGTAGAGGTCGCATTCTTGATTTCTTCATCCATTATAACAAATGTGTCATCAACATATCTAGCCCACATGAGGATGTTTGGAAAAGTATTGCTATTTATTTTTGTATATTCCAGAAAGTCTAAATAAATGTCTGCTAGAATTCCCGATGCGGGTGATCCCATGGCCAGTCCATTTTGTTGATAGATGGTTTCATCAAATTTAAAGAAATTATTGTTGATGACAGTTTCAGAAGAGAAATAAAATCTTGTATTTCTAATTTGCTGAAAGAGCACTGTTTGTTTAAGTTATTTTCAATAATGGAGAAAAGTTTGGTTGTGGGTATGCTTGGATACATATTTACTATGTCAAAAGAATGAAAGATATGGTTGGGTTGTACATTAAATGACTTCATTTTTTCAATTAGTTTGGTGGTGTTTTTGATGGATTTTTTGAGAGAAATTGATAGTTCTTAGTTAAAAATCGTTGAACAAATTGCACAATTTTATATAGAGGACTGGGTTTATAGTTAATAATAGGCCGGATAGGAACGTCAATTTTATGTATTTTAGGGAGGTCTTTAACTCTTGGTAAACCTGGATTCATATTTAACAGTTTCAATTTTTCTTGATCTGTAAAGAGAAAAGATATATTCTTTAATGTTTGTTTTAATTGTCGCTGTATTTTCTGTGTAGGATCTTTATTGATTATTGTAAACATGCTGTTGTTGTTCTTTGGTTTTAGATATGTAATTAGTTTTGTCCATTTCCTTTATCTGCTTTCGTGACAATTAGATCGTTATTTTTAATTTTCTTTTTGAGTTCTGCGATTTGTTTATCTTCGGAAGTAAAATTATTAATATTAGAATTGATGGGGGATTTCTTTTATTTACGTTATTAGAACTGAACATCTTATCTAATTTTCTTTTTACTTCAAATCTAATTTCATCTTGATCTTCTAGCAGCATTTTATTGATTGTAGCTTCCGACTCAATAATTAAGTTAGTGAATGCATTTACTTTGTTCATATTGGGCCAGTTATGCTTTGGACCTTTCGCTAAATTGGTGGTTTCTTCCGAGGTTAAAATTACATTCGAAAGATTGACTACAGGAGGATGGAAATTCTCGATTATGTTTCTTTGCGATCTGGTTTCTTTGGGCTGAATTTTTGATGCATTTCTGTTCATTTTTAATGCAGCTGTTTTCTTCTCTAACGTAAACTGTTTTTGTGAGAGTATGTTAAACAGTTTGTTATTAACCTGATTTAGAATTAAATTCCATTGAATGCCAGGAAGCAGATGGCTGCTTCAAGGTGAGTCTCGTAAAGTTTATTGTTTAAAAACGATTTTTTCTTATATAAAAAATAAAGTTCGTGTTTCAACCAAATTTTGTTCATTTTTTGTTGGACTCGGATGGAATGTGGTGCGGAACGATGTTTTTTAATCGTTCCTTTCAGAAAGTTCGGTGTTAAATTGTGTATAATGCATTGCTTCAAGAAGCTAATATATTTGCCCAATTTGGCGACTTTAATTTTTAAACCCATATATTGATAGGCTTTTCTTTTTGCCTGGTAGGCATTTTAATAATAATTGTACTTTAGGAGTTCTTCTTTGCAACGATGTAACTAAAATGGTGATATCTTTAATAGATATGGAGATATCAGCATTGTAAAATAGCATTACAGTCAGTAGAGTCACTTTAAGATCCCGATTTATGCCGATTTGAATGCATTCTCCGAGCTCCGATTTCATGAAAAGTGGTCGATCCGTGCCACTCACTATTGCGCAATTTGACCTTGAATGCTATTTATGTAGACTCTGAGGTGTCGATAATTTCACTTACACAAGATATAGCGATATCAACAATAATTATTACAACAAGTCAAATCGGGCAAACACAATATAACCTTAAAACAATTTTAAATACACTATAACACCAAATTGACAAATTTTCATAATGTCCAACTTTAAACCACAACAGAGCAAGTGAAAATGTCTGATTACTCCACCATTGATAAGAATGACTAAATTCCAAACAAAATGGGTCCAGAAAAAGATCTGCAGGACCAAAATCAAGTGTGCAGCTAACGAAAGAAGTATAGACTTAACACGTGTTAGAAATATTCATGTAATCTCTAAACTTTAAGACTCATACTTCCCATATCATTACCGTGAATGTAATAAATTTTTGTTGAAATAATGTAAGTTAAAATAAAGAAATAATAAATTAATGTACATTGAAATAATGAAAATATAAATGTATGAAGAGAGCAAGAATAAAAGAAATAATAATAATTTCGTGTGGCTATTTCTAGCCGGGTGCAGCCCTTATAAGGCAGACCCTTTGATGAGGGAGGGGCGGCATCTGCCATGTGTAGGTAACTGCGTGTTGTTGTGGTGGGGGATAGTATTATGTGTGGTGTGCGAGTTGCAGGGATGTTGCGGACAGCAAAAACGCCCAGCCCCCGACCCACTGGAATTAACCAATGAAGGTTAAAATCCCCAACCCGGCTGGGAATCGAACTTGGGACCCTCTGAACTGAAGGCCAGTAAGCTGACTATTCAGCCAATGAGTCGGGTGATAAAAGAAATGACAAGATAAAAATATTTTAATTTTGGATGTTTTCATGTCTTTAAAGTTAATGGCACTTCTGCCAATGCTTTTTTTTTTTTTTTCAAGTCAGTTATTATATTTTTGAAATTGTTGAAGGAAGTATTTTTTGGGAAGTGCAGTTTTACTCAGATACCCAGTACGTGCTGGAATGAAACAATACTGGTAGTCAAAAGATTAGAACATTTGTGTAGCTGTGAACATGATAAATTCTTTTTTTCAAATGTTGTTTTATTGTTTCAGACGATACCTCCTCCTGCTTACGACTGACCTACCTGACGAAGAAGTTCCAGACGTGCCATTATGGGACCTCGAATTTGCAGAGGAACTTAAAGCATCTCTGAACAGATCCTTCTACTTGGTGGCTGAATTTACTCAGGTAAGATGAAGTAATGAATCTAATGAGGACTTCCGTGCAGATGATGCAGATGATGTGGTGATTTGGGGAGGAACAGGAAAAGACGTTCAACAGAAGTTAAATACTTGGAACCACCAGTTTAAGCAATTTGGTCTCAAAATCAGCCATACAGAAAGAGTCAGTCAGCAGGCAAGTCCTACAGGTTAACATCCAACTGGATGGAGAGAAACTAGAAAACATGAACTATTTTCATTATCTTGGTAGTATTGTAAACTAGTGATGCAAAGTCCTCTGCTGAAATCTCTAACAGAGTCCAAAAAGGAGCACCAAGTTATGTCTCTTGTATGGGATAACCAAATACCTTTAAGTACAAAGAGAACACTTTATCAGGTATATTTCATGCCAATAACTACTTATGCCCTTGAAACCTGTACGATCAACAGTAGGGATAGTAGCAGGCTTCAAGATGTAGAAATGAAGTTCCTGAGGTCAATGTTACAGAAAACAGAGATAACATCCGGAATGAAGAGATCCGTTATAATACCAAATTAAAGCGGTTGCTAAGCAAAAATGTAAGAACATCAAGACTCAAATGGTACGGCCATGTGAAAAGGATGGATGAAATGAGAACATACATACATACATACATACATTATCATTATAGACTGTTATGCCTTTCAGCGTTCAGACTGCAAGCCTCTGAGAATTTACTAAACGTTGCCACAATCCTCGATTTGCAACTAGTGTTGTGGCCTCATTTAGTTCTATACCTCCTATCTTTAAATCGTTAGAAACCGAGTCTAACCATCGTCGTCTTGGTCTCCCTCTACTTCTCTTACCCTCCATAACAGAGTCCATTATTCTCCTAGGTAACCTATCCTCCTCCATTCGCCTCACATGACCCCACCACCGAAGCCGGTTTATGCATACAGCTTCATCCATCGAGTTCATTCCTAAATTAGCCTTTATCTCCTCATTCCGAGTACCCTCCTGCCATTGTTCCCACCTGTTTGTACCAGCAATCATTCTTGCTACTTTCATGTCTGTTACTTCTAATTTATGAATAAGATATCCTGAGTCCACCCAGCTTTCGCTCCCGTAAAGCAAAGTTGGTCTGAAAACAGACCGATGTAAAGATAGTTTCGTCTGGGAGCTCACTGCATTAGCTTTACTACACCTTGATTCAATCTCACTTACTATATTACCATCCTGGGAGAACACACAACCTAAATACTTGAAATTATTGACCTGTTCTAGCTTTGTATCACCAATCTGACATTCAATTCTATTGGATTTCTTACCTACTGACATCAATTTAGTCTTCAAGAGGCTAATTCTCATACCATACTCATTGCATCTATTTTCAAGTTCCAAGATGTTAGACTGCAGGCTTTCGGCACAGTCTGCCATTAAGACCAAGTCATCAGCATAGGCCAGGCTGCTTACTACATTTCCACCTAACTGAATCCCTCCCTGCCATTTTATACCTTTCAGCATATGATCCATGTAAACTACAAACAGCAAAGGTGAAAGATTACAGCCTTGTCTAACTCCTGTAAGTACCCTGAACCAAGAACTCATTCTACCATCAATTCTCACTGAAGCCCAATTGTCAACATAAATGCCTTTGATTGATTTTAATAATCTATCTTTAATTCCATAGTCCCCCAGTATGGCGAACATCCTTTCCCTCGGTACCCTGTCATATGCTTTCTCTAGATCTACGAAACATAAACACAACTGCCTATTCCTCTCGTAGCATTTTTCAATTACCTGGCGCATACTGAAAATCTGATCCTGACAGCCTGTCTGTGGTCTGAAACCACACTGGTTTTCATCCAACTTCCTCTCAACGACTGATCGCACCCTCCCTTCCAGGATGCCAGTGAATACTTTGCCTGGTATACTAATCAATGAGATACCTCGATAGTTGTTGCAATCCTTCCTGTTCCCTTGCTTATAGATAGGTGCAATTACTGCTTTTGTCCAATCTGAAGGTACCTTACCAACACTCCACGCCAATTTTACTACTCTATGAAGCCATTTCATCCCTGCCTTCCCACTATACTTCACCATTTCAGGTCTAATTTTATCTATTCCTGCTGCCTTATGACAATGGAGTTTATTTACTATCCTTTCCACTTCCTCAAGCATAATTTCACCAACATCATTTTCCTCCTCCCCATGAGCTTGGCTGTTCGCCACACCACCATGATGATTTCCTTTTACATTGAGAAGATGTTCAAAATATTCCCTCCACCTCTCCAGTGATTCCCTGGGATCTATTATGAGTTCACCTGAATTACTCAAAACACTGTTCATTTCCTTTTTCCCTCCCTTCCTAAGATTCTTTATTACTGTCCAGAAAGGTTTCCCTGCTGCTTGACCTAGCCTTTCCAGGTTATTACCAAAATCTTCCCATGACTTCTTTTTGGATTCAACAACTATTTGTTTCGCTCTGTTTCTTTCATCTACGTACCAATCCCTGTCTGCCTTGGCCCTTGTTTGGAGCCATTTCTGATAAGCCTTCTTTTTAAGTTTACAGGCTGCTCTCACTTCATCATTCCACCAAGATGTTCGCCTTTTCCCATCTTTACACACAGTTGTTCCTAGGCATTCCCTTGCTGTTTCTATTACAGCATCCCTGTATGCCACCCATTCACTTTCTATTCCTGAACCTGTTTACTATCTACTGTTTGAAACTTCTCACTAATCATATCCATGTGCTTCTGTCTAATTTCCTCGTCCTGGAGACTTTCTACGCTTATTCGTTTGCAGACAGATTTCACTTTCTCTACCCTAGGCCTAGAGATACTTAGTTCACTACAGATCAGATAATGGTCTGTATCATCGAAAAATCCGCGAAAAACTCGTACATTCCTAACAGATTTCCTGAATTCAAAGTCTGTTAAGATATAGTCTATTGTGGATCTGGTACCCCTAGCCTCCCATGTGTAGCGGTGAATAGCCTTATGCTTGAAGAATGTATTCGTAACAGCTAAACCCATACTAGCACCGAAGTCCAGCAAACGCTTCCCATTCCCATTAGCTTCCATATCTTCCCCACATTTACCAATCACCCTTTCGTATCCTTCAGTTCTATTCCCAACTCTCGCATTGAAATTGCCCATTAGCACTATTCTATCCTTGCTGTTGACCCTGACCACGATGTCACTCAATGCTTCATAAAACTTGTCAACTTCATCCTCATCTGCACCCTCACATGGTGAATACATGGACACAATTCTTGTCCTAATTCCTCCCACTGACAAATCTATCCACATCATTCGCTCATTTACGTGCCTAACAGAAACTATGTTGCGTGCAGTGGTATTCCTGATAAAGAGCCCTACCCCAGACTCTGCCCTTCCCTTTCTAACACCCGTCAAGTACACTTTATAATCTCCTATCTCTTCCTCATTATCTCCCCTTACCCGAATATCACTTACTCCTAGCACATCCAGATGCATCCTCTTTGCTGACTCAGCCAGTTCTACTTTCTTTCTTCCATAAGCCCCATTAATATTGATAGCTCCCCATCGAATTCCATTTCGTTCGCCAAGTTGTTTCCAAGGAGTCCCTCGCCTGTCAAATGGGAGTGGGACTCCGTTACTCCCATAGGTCCGAGGCTTGCTTAAAGTGTTCTGAGCTCGGTAAATTCATGAAGCAGGATGCTGCCCTACTTGCACATAGTCCAAGTGAGGATCTCTCCTCTGACGGGTTATGGACCACCGGTGAATTGTATAGTCCTAGCCGCCTGAGCACAAGGAGGGCCACGACTCAGAATATGTCCGAGATGCCCACTCCCATTCCATAGCAACTGGTATCCCGACTCTCAGGGTCACTTACTAGGCCACTCAGCCGTTGCTCATGGTTCACGAACTAGGACGTGACTACAGTAACCCACAAACATGAGAAGAACAAGAAAATGGCTGAAAAGGAAATGGAAGGCAAAAAAACCTAGAGCCAGACCAAGGAAATGGTTGATCAGCCAAGTAAAGCAGGACCTGAAAGGAAGAGGAGTAAAATGGCACCATGTTGAGAAGGAAGAAATGTACCTGGACAGACAAAGATGGAGAATGCTCTTGTACTGCACCCGGGTGACTGGAGACCGTTAAAGGTTGATGATGCTCACCATAAATCTGTTATGAATGTGAATGATAATAATATGAATCATATGACCTTTGGTATAGTTTTGATGTAGTGCCAATTAGGTTGCCTGCATGTCATTTTTAATGTTCTGTTTTACCTTGCCATGTGTTAAACTCTATTTTTCTTGAAAGAAGCCAGCCGGAGTGGCACAGATGGTTGAGGCACTGACCTTCTGACCCCAACTTGGCAGGTTTGATCCTGGCTCAGTCCGGTGTTATTTGCAGGTGCTCAAATACATCAGCCTCCTGTCAGTAGATTTAGTGGCACAGAAAAGAACTCCTGTGGGACAAAATTCTGGCACCTCAGTGTCTTTGGAAACTGTCAAAATGTAGTTAGTGGGATGTAAAAAACAATAACATTATTATTCTTGAAATAAACTTTTGAAGAATTAGGTCATTTTCTGTACATATATAGTATGTATCAAAGAGATGTTAAGTATAAAACAAGCATATGATCTAGGTCATTATTGCTCAGGTGGTAAGAGTATCTGACACTAAATTGGAAGTTTGTAAGTTTTGATCCCACAGGTGCCTGGTTGGCCATTTTCATTCTTTACGATGAAAGTTCTTTCAAGTACAATGTAGTTATAAAAATTTAATATTCATTCTGTTCTCCTTGTTTTTTTTTTCTTGTGTAGTCTCCTCACAGAAGGTTGGCGACCATAATGGATTAATTGATACAGATATTTTTTGTACAGATACTAGTTGAACTGTACCAAGTTAAGGGGCAAAAGATCCACACGGGTTGATGCCCCAAACAAATAGCATTAAAAAAAAAAAATACCAAGGGACAACCAAAGCATTGAAACAAAAACCCTCCAGCTCAAGACTGTTTTTAAGATCACCATCTCACAGTTTTCAATTTTCATCATGCTTTTTAAGAAAAAACCTTTAACTAATATTTTATTTTCTGTGTCTGATGTTTTTAATTCATTATATATGTCCTACTGAGGATGACCCAATGCCGGGTCGAAACATGTCTATGTCTGTGTAAAGTTCCGTTGTAGCATATTGAAAGAGGAAGTGAGTGCTCTCTCGTAGTTAATAGGCAGTGGTGTCAGACAGCGCTAGTGTAGCTATGGGTGAACAGCACTGCTCACGTTAATACAATAAGTGGGCGCGGCACTATACAAAATATACACTAAATAAATTCTCTAAGACTTCCAGTTGCCAGAATGACCTTTAAATTATTCCCTGTCATGTGCCATGTGTACAGTCCAGGAATATTTGAATAGAGGAAGCTGGTAAACACATTAATTTAATGGTTTAATGTTATCTTCTGAAAAGATTTGAACATCAGTAATTCTGAAATGACTTACAAAGTATTGAGATGTATTATTATTTATTTATTTATTTATTTATTTATTATTGAGATGTAGTTGAAACTATTATGCATTTCACATTATCTAAGACATATACTAAAAGTTTTAATTCACCCTCAAAAGCGTTAGTTGTCCGAAACCTTGGAGAACTTCAGGGACGATTTAGCTGATTTGGACGATAGCAGCTCTTACTTTATTTCCTTTGTACGGAAGAAGAATTGGCACTTAATGTAATGAAACGCTAATTTTCCCACAAGGTAATATTTGTGATCACTGCTGCATCCAAAGTCTGTGGGTCAGACAACTATAGAGTCTGTGCTGTCCAAACATGGAAAAAATATCACCCCATAAATTTTTTTCCGATCGCAATTGCTACTTGCAATAGCAACCTAAACACACATGGTGAAGGATATGTCAAGTATCGCAAGCCTTTCTTTAATGAGGGTAAATGTTGCCAGTGGAAGCTCAGGTGGCTGTTCACTACGAAGAGTGTGAGCACATTCTCAGCATTCAACGTATTTGTCCCTTTTTCTTACTATATAGTCTGCCAAGTGAAACACTAAATTCTCTTTTGTGAGGTTTCCCTTGTAAGGAAGAGTTATTTCATTTTGCCAGTCCATGAGTACTATTTTCTCTTTAATTTTGACCTCTGCTGACTCTTTAATTTCTTTATTCTTACATTCACTTTCTTTAGCCATTGCATGGATATGACTAACAAATGAAGTGAGGGGGGGAATCTATCACTGGCTCGCAATGTGCGGTCGAATTTAAGGTGAGTTTGGTAGGTATATACACAGACTGCAGCATGTGTAAATGTAAAAAAGTCCACAGTGGAAGGGTGATCGTCACAACTAAGGGAACACAAAATACTGAAATGGCGCTCCAAAGGATCTTGATTAAATTTTGCCATCAAGACATACCTAAATCCTCTGCTCCACAAGTAGTCTGCCATTTCGAGAGTACTTTTCAAGGTTATGCTTAATAATTCCAAAGTTCTTGAAGATGCAAATGTGTTTTTCTGAGATGTGATGTTTTCTAAAAATTTAAGCAATATTTTGTGTGACGGAGAACCTTTATAAAGCCCTTTGACGGGCAATGTGGAGTTAGGGCATCTGCAAGATTACCGATTTCTCGTGTGAAAATTTATGTGTGATTGCTATCACTGAATTCATTAGGCTTGATTTCTCTAAATAGCTTAACTGTGTTGGCTACACTATTACTGAATAACTGAAAAGCTAACCTGGCATTCATCCTCCGAAATGAGGTTGGGTCTGTGTGAGAGGATGTTATCTTAGGACAACTTCAAAGACCAGCGAACTCAGGAGAAGTGTTAGTTTGATATAACTGTCTATAAAAGTTGTAATTCACCTCTTTGCCTTTATACAGCAAAAGAACATTATCATGGAAATAATTCCATATGCACTTCAAAATATGCATGGAATCAGAAAATGCCCACACTCACCTTTGATTATCTGCTGGGTTTGCAAAGGAGCATTTTATTTTATCATTCTTCCCAGAAATTCCCAAATTCATCCACACCCTTTTATTACACTGACTTCCATCACACGTAAAACCTGTTACTTTCACCCAAGCTTTTTCCGATTGTATTATGACCTGAATTATTATTTTTGAGAAAAGTTCTCCAGGAGTTGCATTCTTGCTAGCATACACTGCTACAGGCTGGATCCAGCTGTGCAACAAGGGTACAAACATAAATTCATGTGCATGATTGGCAAGGACGTTCTTGTCGTAGGGAATTTCATCTCCTAAATCAACAAATCCATCAACTGTCAGTGTAGTTGTATTAAATCTAATGTCTTCCCTCAATTTCACTTCATCAAAAATCACTATACCTAGTCGCGGCATTTCCATTAATACCATAATTACATTTGAACCCTTTGCATAGTCTTCTCAAATGAGCTTCGTTAGGGAGAGAAACTAACTCATGCTTCATATAATATCTGCAACCCTTAGGCGATTCAATTTTCAAAAGCAAACTATCTAATATAAATTCATTAGAATAGCGCATACCTTTTGGGCTGGTGCTACATTTTTTGAGCATTGTGTCCACAATTATTTTTTATTTCTTGCTAAGGAACTTAAGAATATCTTCAGCTTCACTTGACACATTGACTTTATTTGCGATCTTCGGGAAATGGTAAATGAGGTACCTCTACAGGAAATGATAGAAAAATTTAGGCTGCAATGGCATGGACATGTTAAGAGAATGGGGGAAGAGGGGATACCAAGAAGGATGTTAGAAATGGAGTTGAAAGGAAGGAGACCTAGAGAAAGACCGAGGGACAGATGGCTGAAAGGTATGAAGAAGAGCATCGAGGCAAGAGGAAGGAACTGCACAACATTGAGAGAAGAGAGGTGGTGAATAGACAGAAAACGATGGAGAAGCTTATGTTCCAACCAGACCCAGAGTTAAGGCAGTTGAGCACCCTGAAGGGATGCTTTTATTTAGCTTTGCATGCAACTAATTTCTTTTTGGTTCTAATTAAATTCCTACCAAGGTTTTTAACTTGTCCCCTCAAATTTAGAATAGGTCTAGAAGCATCAATGTCTCTATCAGCTACTTTACAGGGCAAACTGAGACCAGGTTCTTTTATTTTTACATTGTCGTCACTGTTAAGTATTTTAGATGTTGAGGGAAGATTTAGTTCATTAAATAAGCTACTACTGTTAATATTGTCATTGCCATTATGTTCTTTGAGTAACTCTCGTTTTAATGGGGGGTTTTGAATTTTCAGGGACTTGCTTAAATAGGACGGTAAGTTAGGAAAAATGTGAGGGACAGCTCCTGGCTTTAAGCTCCACCTTATTCTCAGAATTTAACCTTTTCCCCATTAATAATAAACGAGTCTACCTCTATAATAAGATATTCCAAAAAATGTCACTCAGAAATCCTAGACTTATGCGTAAGCTGCATGTCTTTTCTTGGGATCGTTCTAGCCCACTGAGAGAAATGCTCCTCATTTTCAGGTGGAGAGAAGAAATGTTTACCTTCACCTGACCTATAAGCAGATCGACACCCCAGCACAAAGCACGATGGTATTTTCACACTCACTGTATTCCAAAATATAGTTATTACACTCAAAATATCACTCTCACTACAAGTAAAAAGGCACGCACCCGGTATAAACAATGCCATCTGTTTTCCCAAAGCAATCGTTGCGCTGCAGTGGCAAATGTCCGCACTGTAGCCACTAGTTTCTCCATTGCTGTAATGGGAAGCGAGTCGAAATGCTCTCACTTCCTCTTTCTATTCACTGTGGTTTCATCTTAACTGGACGTAAAATATTATAGTATTGACTCGGAGGATATACATTTTTTTCAGTTACACTTCCCAGGTATTTAAAGCTTTCAGCTCTTATCAACTGCTCCCCTCCTAATCTCGTGCCATTATATGCTCGGTTCTTATTTCCTCTTTACAATTACATATAAAACACCATTGTTACAGGAGTGATCTAGAAATGATTTTGATGCCGATGATTTAATCTCCCACCCCTACCTCTTTATAATTTATCCTTTTATCCTGGTTTCTTGTGGGTTGTGGGCTCATTAATTTTATGTGCTCCAAATTTATTTGTTCTCTTGTCTGTGTTACAGGAAGAGATGATCGAGTCTGTGTTACAGGGAGAGTTGATCGATGGTAGTCTAAAGGTTATTCAGTGGAATCATTCCTCAGGCGATGGAGTCTTTGGTCATGTATCAGTACCAAGTCCATCTGAAGAAGTGACATATACCGTGGTTCTGGTGGCTGTGTTGGATTACCAAGGCGTCCACAGCTTTTCATACAGGGAGAGTGAACCATTTATGGTATCCAACGAATGACATTAATGGAAAAGGGAGGCTACTGTCCCTACATTTAAAATACTGAGATTTGCAATGTTGTTAAATGTAAATAAGCTTTTTCACTTATTACAAACCAAATTACTTCCAGGGAAATACTGTAAACTGTTTTTAAACTTTTATTATTAATTGATACCTCATGGAGTCCAAAACACTTCAAAACCAAACTGAGAATCTATAATCCCTCTGGTCCCCAGCTTGGATCACCCCTATTGTTGCTTATCCAGTTCCTTCAACCTGATTTAAAAGATCTTTGATGATTGGTGTAAATATTAAAACATTTTTCAAGCAGTCTACCACCTTCATGGAGAAGCAGCTAGTAAACTGGGCTGCATGTAACAAACTGTGCCCGTTTGGTGAAATGGCATGAGACTTTTTTCCAGAGTGTGTTCAGTCCATGAAATAATTGTCTTCAAATAGACTATAAGGATAACAATAATATATAAGAAATAAAGTGGAGCTAGTTTCAGTGAAGAATAAAAATTTATTAACAAACAAACAAAAAGCCCTATCATAATAATCAGATGGTGATGAGAATGATCATTAATTTACATCCTGCCAGTTTACACACAGAAACAAAGTATACTTTAGGACAGAACATGATGACCTTGCTTCACACCACTACTCTCCAGTGGCAGCCCGGTGTCTGTTAGCGGCTTATAGGATTTACTACGTCTACAGTAGCCAGAGTTGCCAAATCGTCTGCTGAACTTGACACAAAGTAAGGGTAAAGACGAAGAGAGTGTGGAAGAAAGTGGTTTGGCTATCTGTCCACACCAAACAAGGGTAAACAAGAACTCATTAACTCAGCAGGGTGCAGGATGTAATTACCTGCTGGCTTCCTGCTCGCTTCCAGGAACTGAGGCTGTCAAGTTTTGTCTCCAAGTAACTGAGGTGTCCTAACCAATTGTTCCTTTTGATAGCGTGTAGTGGACAATTGAAAACTGAATGACCTACTGTTTGTTCAGATTGGCATTTACAAAGGTATCCCTCTGGTGACTGTATTTTAAACTGTTTAAAATAACGTCTAAATTTACCATGTCAAGTAAAGATACAATCTGCCTATTGGTGACAATAGTAATCCAAACATCACATGAAATAAATATTATTCATATGAACTGATTAGGAGGCCGATCTTTTGATTTCCTAATAGGGGTGGCTATCAGGTGGATTGTCTCTTACTGTGTAAGTATAAAAGTGGATTCGAAGAATTTCGAAGTTTAATGTTAATGAACAGCTGGAAAGTACAATCCCGCGTGACATGTAGCCTTCATGCTATTTGTCCATACAGAGTTCCAACTCTCTTCCATTTCACTTCTAAACATCTTCTTCACATGAGATACAGGACACGAGTAGAAGGTGATATCTGTGTCCCAGCAAGCTGAGGATCTTGCTAACATGTCCATCCTCTCATTTACAACAGTTCCAGCATAAATACCAGCAAATAATTGCTTGCAAACAAATGGAGTGTTATAAATCAAGTTCACTTTCTTAATAAATAGTTAATGTGGTTTACAACATTGATCATATGGTGATTGGAGTCTGAGAAATAGAAACAGTGGAGTATAAGAATTTCGGTTAAACTTATTCCCTAGGATTCATTTATCCTTGGAAAGATTTCTAATTTAACACATTGGAGATGGCGTCCTTAGAAACTACAAGCATGTGATTTCATTGCTGCTGACAGAGCTTGGATGATCTATGGGCACATATTTTTCACTGTTGCTAAAAGTGGTAGTCACCGCTTCAGCGAGCTGTGACTGCACCAAAATACTGTTTGATGCTTCTATAGGTATTGTACCTGCAGCAACTCGATACAAGCCCATTGTCAAGCGACCAAAGTTGGAAAAGCAAATTACTGGTTGTAAACAAGGATACCCATGCCAATTGACAAATTAGATTAGAATCTGTATTAGTATACAGCGTGATTCAGCTGCCCCTTCCAATGTAGTTTTATGCAACCCACAATATTCATACAATCCTGAAAACATCTGCCCTGCCGGTATGCTCAGACAAAACAACCGGATATCTTGGTATTTACTGCCTCACCATGATAGGATGCCATAATGTTATACTCGTATTAAACACTGGAAGATATGTAGGTGCCTTCTACTGTAGATCATATGAACCTGACACGCCAGCGAAACACTAAATTGATATTATGTCTGCAGTAAACCTAATACTTGCTACAAGCTTCCCAGTATGCTATACGGAACCATAGTGTAGTTGGTAAAGACGTGGCAGAGCGGGCTGGCATGTCAGGTGGGAGGTTCGAGTCTGGGGCAAAGATTACAAATTTTTGAAATATTTGATTAATACATACCACTCACAATGTAAGTTCAATACCTGCTTTCATGCAAATTGTGTGTGAATGAATATGTTTGTGGCCCTAAGAAGGTGTGATTAGTTATCAGGCCGGACACATGCAGACCGGAAGTAATAGGAACACAACTGTCCTGACAATGTTTTATCGCAGCAAATGCTCAATGTGATGACTGTTTTGGTTTATGCACATTTGGGCCCGGTGTCCAATAGATCGTCTTGTGCACTGAAGCATTCCAGGTGTAATTGCTTGGCAGGCATCCGTGATGAGTTGCTGGAGCTGGTCGGGGTTTACCGGCGCTTGAGTGTAAACGATGTTCTTCAAATGTCCCCACAAGAAGAAGTGTAACGACGTTAAATCCGGTGATCTGATGGGCCAAGAAACAGGGCCTCTTCATTCTATCCATTTCCCTGGCAGTTTGTCATTCAGATGGTTATGAATGTGCAAAGATGAATGTGGTGGAGCTCCATCCTGTTGCAACCACATTGTCAAACGATCATGCAAGGCACATCCTCCAGCAGCAGTGTGAGTTCCTGACACAGAAAGTGCAGGTAGCGTAGGCCCATCCAATGGCTCTCAAAGAAATTAGTTCCAATCAGGCGTTCCCCCAAGATTCCACACCAAACATTCACTCCCCATCGTACTTGATGGGCCGCCTGTCGCACCCAGTGAGGATTGTCCGGACTCCAATAATGCATGTTGTGGCGATTGACGTTCCCATTATTGTGGAAGCGCAATTCGTCTGAGAACAAGATATGCAATACAAATGCTGCATCATTGTTCAGCCTGCCTAATAGCTACTGACAGAACTCCATTCAAGCTTCGAAATGCTGCCCATGGAGCTCTTGGTGTAGCTGAAGATGGTATGGGTGAAATTTATGTTCATGCAGTAATCGCCAGATGGATGGTTGGCTGGTGTTCACCTGTTGTGCAATCGCCCTTGTACTAATGTGTGGATTATTACGAGCTGCCTCCAGAATGGCTTCTTCTGTTTCACCTGATGTAACAGGCCTATCGCGGACTGGTGACTGGTTGTAAATCATGCTTGTTGTTCTTAGGCATCTTTCAACGTGGCAGAATGTTGTAGCAGCTGGGTGTCGCCTGTCAGGATACTGTTCCTGGTACGGGTGAAGTGCCTCACACGCGTTTTGTCTTGCTTCCCCATAAATGAGGAGCATGTCAGTGTATTCCTCTGTGGAAAACATGCCAAATGACAGCAGAGATTACAATATATTCAGGCCCTAACCAGCGGAGTATGTGCAGGGCACAAGATGAATAACAGCGTCATTCTACTGTGTGAATGTGGCAGACGTGGGCCCACGTTTATGTGTTCAAACATCATACCGATGCAAAAATATTTGAACAATGCAGGATTCGAACCGCCACTGGCACATTCTGTCAGTTGCTAGGCGTACGCCTAACCACATCCATTATGCTACACTGCTGGAAACATGCTGGTAGTGTGACGAGAGCAGAGTACATACGCCATCCAGTTCAGTATTTAAGACAATAATTACTGCACTGTTACTTAGTTTTATGCATTGATTCCCCTCTTCGTTACACTCAGTCACGAGGCACGACACATTAACATAGTTACATGGTAAAAAGACGTTGCTACATGATTTCAAGGCGTCATGTTTTGCGAACGGATGATATAACATTTTGCTAAGGTTCAGAATCGTGTGCAAAATATGCTCAGTGAACATTAGTACAATACAGTACGCTTGCAGGGGAATAGCACGCCTATAACCATGTGCACGTGCACGTTAGTTGGGCTGCAGCAAACGATATTGGAAGGGGCCACTGAATCACACTGTATTTTATTAGATGTGTCCTCAATATTTTTCAAATTTCAAAATATTAACCTAGCTGTTATCCATATCTGCATCAGATTTCTTTTTTCCATTTGTAGAACTGACTATCTTCATAAATTTATATTTAAAAATAGATGCACTATTATGAAAAGTTTCATATAGGGTAAAGTGAGATCTTTCTAAATATTCCAGAAGTTATTACAATCATTGGTTTCCCTAGTATTGAAAAAATTTAAACAACCATTAAAGATCCTGCAATTTCTTTAGGGTGGCACATTTAAATATTTTTATTCATCTTCTTCTTAATCTGTTTATCCTCCAGGATCGCCTTTTCTTTCGGGCTCATCAAGGATTCCCATCTCTGCCACCTCGAGGGCAGTGTCCTGAAGCGTAAGACTTTGGGTCAGGGATACAACTGGGCTGTGGACCAGTACCTTGCCCAGGTGGCCTCACCTGGTATGCTGAATAGGGGCCTTGTGTGGGGATGGGAAGATTGGAAGGCACAGGCAAGGAAGAGGGAAGGAAGCGGTTATGACCTTAAGTTAGGTACCATCCCGGTATTTGCCTGGAGGAGAAGTGGAAAACCACGGAAAACCACTTGCAGGATGGCTGAGGTGGGAATCGAACCCACCTCCACTCAGTTGATCTCCCGAGGCTAAGTGGACTCTGTTCCAGCCCTTGTACCACTTTTCAAATTTTGTGGCAGAGCCGGGAATCGAACCCAGGCCTCCAGGGGTGGCAGCTAATCATGCTAACAACTACACCACAGAGGCGGACTATATATTTTTTTATTTATTTTATATCATCTTGTTTTCTATGGCATGGCTCAGGCTATAGAGCCTGTTATTATGCCCATCCATAATACATATTTAATTTATGTTAAATTCTACAACATACTAAAATTATAGACTTACAGACTAAAAGGAAAAGCTTATTGTCTAGCTCCTACGATTAATATTTACATGATAAAAGTAAATTACCTTAGATATGTGCTATAAATTAAGTTATTGTATGTAAGAAATGTTTGCAACACTTTCTTTTTAACAGCTGAATACTAGGAAGGTCTCTAATTTCAGCTGGCAGGGAATTCCACAGGTGGATAGTAGCGGGGATGAATGAATTACTGTAACTAGTAGTGTGATGGGTAGGGAAACTTAGCAGGATATTAGTTAATGATCTTGTTTGGTTACTGTTTCTGGATGATAGGTACTGAAGGTCACCTCTCAAGTACACTAAACCGATGTTTCGTTCCATAGAACACTATGAATAACTGACACAGAGTGCAGATTTCGTCTCTCCTCTAAATATAGCCAAGTTAACTGATTGAGGTAAGGGCAGATATGGCAATGTGTTGCTTTATTGAAGATAAAGCTGATACATGGGTTGTATGCATGCTGTAATTTTGTACTGAGTGTGCTGTTTAAACTGTTGTATACAATGTCTCCATATTCGAAAATGGGTAGAATTAGACTTTGTATAAGTAATTTCTTTATATAAATGGGAGAAGATATCTTAGCCTTTTAAATGAGTGTAGTGTATAGAAAGTTTGCTGGCAGATTTTTGTTTTGTGTTTAGACCAGGTTAGAGTTTTGTCAATGATTGGGCCAAGTTTCTTCATGGAGTCTTTCAAACTGATTTCTGTTCATTGGAACATAATCGGAGGAATGCTTTTTCTCTCCAGTTTATTGTGGTTATGTTTAGATCCTACTATGATGGTTTGTGATTTTTTTGAGTTAACTTTAAGGGAATTATTAACAGTCCGGTCTTCAATGTGTTGAATAAAAATGATTTGATGAAAGTTGTTGGTGAGTTCATTTAGTCTGAATTTTTAACTTAGTTTCTCTGTCGTAGCCTCATTCTAACTCAATTACACAGCCTTTTCAATTTTGATAAAATATTTTGAGGAATGGCATGGTCAAGAAATTAAAGGAGAAATTCATCATATTGAAAAACACAAATAGATCAAGTAGGGAATGCCTAGCTCAATCACACCTATCAAGTCCGAAACAATGGTTACACAGGAAAATATGTAAATCAACTCCTCTTAAATGAAGTGAGACATTCTGTAAATCTGCAAAGAAGTATCAAAGCCTACAAATTTCACTCAGTAGAAAAATGAGTTATAACCTATCTACTGTACATTGTTTTATCTGTACATTGCTCAGAATTAAAAAGGAATGTTATTTCTGTATCAGTCGTGTCCACAGTAACAAGGAAATTTACTTTTTAATTGTCTATGCGTCTGTCTGCCTGTATGTATGTATGTTTCTATGTATGCATGTATGCATTTACACGAGAAAACGGCTGAACAGAATGTAATGAATATCAGTATCAGTATGTAAAGTCAGAGAATAAAGCACTGCAAACTAGGCATGAAATAATCTCATTCACACTGAGTGAAATGGTAGTTTAGTGGAAGGTCTAAAATTTAATTTATATAAATAAAATTGTAATGATCATGTGTCTGTATATTGACAATTTTGGTGAAATTTCCATACAGTTATCTGTTTCACATGTAATAATGACCATCTGCATACTTTTTGGATTTGGTGCATGTCTGTTTGTTTGTCTGTTTGTCCACAACTTGAAAACTACTGGATATATTTCTACCAAAATTCATATTTAGAATCCACCTGTCCTTGGGTAGCTTTTAGGGCCAATATTGTTTCTAATTCCCTGAACTGACTGGTGATTTATACGAAACCAAACCCGTAATTTTGCACTCGCACAGAATATACACAACCAAACTTAATGAAAATCTACCTGCCTTAATGGAAATCAATTTCTAAACTTTTTTTTTCTCATGTGCATCATTTCGATATGAGGATTAATAAGAGAGATATCATTAAAGGACCGATTTTCAGTATAAGACCCACTGGACATAACTCGAGAGCGGGTGCGTGTAAAGCCTATTTCTTATAACTTGAAAACTACTGGAGATATTTCAACCAAACTTCATATTTAGCATCCACCTGTCGAAGTGTAAGTTTTTACGTCACCAAGCTCGATAGCTGTAGTCGCTTAAGTGTGGCCAGTATCCAGTAATCGGGAAATAGTGGGTTCGAACCCCACTGTCGGCAGCCCTGAAGATGGTTTTCCGTGGTTTTCCATTTTTACACCAGGCAAATGCTAGGGCTGTACCTTAATTAAGGCCACGGCCACTTCCTTCCAATCCCTAGGCCTTTCCTCTCCCATCGTCGCAGTAAGACCCATCTGTGTAAGTGTGACGTAAATCAAATAGCAAAAAAAAAAAAAAAAGAAAAAAAAAGAAAAGAAAGAAAAGAGTTTTTACGTCCATACCATGTCAAATTCCCGGAATGGCCTGGGGGTTTATAGGAACTGAAACAGTGATTTTACTCTCCCACTATATATATAAGAAAGACCAATCTGACTGGAAATTGACCAACCTTGATGGAAATCCATTTCTAAAATTTTTTCTCATGTACATTTTTTCGGTAGGAGGATAAATAATGGAGATATCATGAACGGTCTGTTTTGCAGCTTAAGTCCAGCAGACATAGCCCAATATGTGTTTTACGTGTATCAGATTGCTTATCTTCTTCTCTACATATAAAAGACTAGCAAATGTACCCATGCTTCACTATGGTATTCTTCATTGTATACAGATATCGAAGTAAATTACTGTACATGCAGTGAATATTATTTTAAATTGCATGTCTCTTAGTGTTATCCAGAAACAACAGGGGGAGGTTCATATACATTGTTTCCAATCTAAAGTGCGAGTTGTGATGATAACGGCAGGCTCACTTGCCTACTGCCATTCGCAATTGAGTAGGTAAGTTTTCATTATAATGGGAGGCCCCATTACCTTCTGCTCCTCAAATAACACCGCCAAAGGCTACACAGTTATAGGAAAACCACAAAAACCTATGGTAGCACCAAAATGATGCGTACTGGCCAAGATGAGTCCAGTAGTTTGCCATTGCTTTTCTCACTGGTCAGGCAGTCTAATGTAGCATGACGATCCCTTGAGCAACACCTTTCATATCACTCAGACTTTGAATGTCATAACTCAGCACCATCCATTTCCAGCAGCTTCCATATTGTCACAGCCATGGATGAGACTGAGACTTTGGTGGAAGCTGCACTTTGCTCTGCCCAGTGCCAAGAAATGGATGCAAAAGTACTGTATCCATCAAGAAACGACAGCAGGCAGCAAACACATTCAATTACACAAATATTCAAAATGTTGGTGATTATATTCCTCTCACACTTGTAATTGGCCGCGTAATGAATGGGTAACACAGCGTAGCATGTCTGATGTAATCATACTGCAGGCTAACTTTTTGCAATATTTCATGTCATCTGGAGTTGTATGGAAACTCCTGAGGAGTGTATCTCCAGCATCAACTTCGCATTAAAATTACTCGGGATTGAATTAATGTATTACATTGTAACAAAGAAGATTATTAATGGTTTTTTCTTCTGCTTTAATAATTAATGTTATTGGCTTTACATCCCACTTACTACTTTTACAGTTTTTGGGGACGCTGATATGCCGGAATTTTGTCCCTCAGGAGTTCTTTTACATGCCAGTAAATCTAACGACACGAGGCTAATGTATTTCAGCACCTTCAAATACCACTGGATTGAGACAGTATCAAACCTGCCAGGTTGGGGTCAGAAGGCCAGTGCCTCAGCCGTCTGAGCCACTCAGCTCAGCATTTCTGCTTTCAGTTATTTGAAAGATAACAGGGATTTCCATTTTAAAATACATAAACCGAGCAAGTTGACCGTGTGGTTAGGATTGCACAGTTGTGAGCTTTCATTCCGGAGACAGTGGATTCGAACGCCACTGACAGCAGCCCTGAAGATGGTTTCCAGTAGTTTCTCTTTTTCACACCAGGCAAAATTTGGGCCTATACCTTAATTAAAGCCACGAACGCTTCCTTCCCACTCCTAGCCCTTTGCTATCCCATCACCGCCATAAGACCTATCTGTGCTGGCGCGGAATAAAACAAATTTTTTAAATAATGCTTTGTTTCAAATTATACTTTCATACTTTTTAAATTAATTGTATCTGCTAATTTCATGAGCTCTTCTGCTGACCTTCCATTTTTGAAAGTTTTTTCAAATTCCTTGTTGCTTAAGGAATATTGCCACGGGTAATTTTAGATGACTCACCCTCTATAAATAGCCGGGCTGAGTGGCGCATATGGTTGAGACGCTGATCTTCTGACCCCAACTTGGCTGGTTTGATTCTGGCTCAATCCGGTGGTATTTGAAGGTGCTCAAATACGTCGGCATCATATCGATAGATTTATTGGCACGTAAAAGAACTGCAGGACAAAATTCTGGCACCTCGGCATCTCCGAAAATCGTAAATAGAGTAGTTATTGGTAGGTCTATGTTAAACAATAACATTATTATTATTATTATTATTATTATTATTATTATTATTATTATTATTATTATTATTATTATTATTATTATTATTATTATTATTATTATTATTATTATTATTATTATTATTATTATTATTATTATTATTATTATTTACTTCACTTAATTGCTGTTGTTCCTTGTGGAACATAGGGCATCAACAAAGCATCTCCATCTGATCCTGTTACCAGCCAACCTCTTCACCTCTCTCCAGGTTTTGCCTTGTTCCATTGCCTCCATGTGTACAGATCTTTGCCACATTTGTTTGGGCCTTCCTCTCCTCCTTTTACCCTGTGGGTTCCAATCCAGTGCTTCTCTCTCAATGGCTTCATTCCCTTTCCTCACCGTATGTCCTATCCATTTCCATTTTTGCTGCATTATCTGTATGGCCATCTCGGTTCCACCCGTCCTTCTCCATAGTTCATGATTGGAGATTACTTCCAGCCAGTAGATGTTTAGAATCTTACTTAAACAGCAGTTGACAAAGGTCTGCAACTTGGAGGTAATCACTTTAGTCACTTTCCAGGTCTTGGATCCATATAGTAGAACAGCCTTGATATTACTTCAGAAAATGCGAAATTTGGTCCTGATAGATGTTTTGTTGTTCTTCCATACCAGATAGAGCCAAACAAAGGCACCATTTGCTTTAGTATACGTTGAGGACATCCTGTATTGCTCCTCTATCTTTGGTAACTACACTGCCCAAATAGCTGAAACTATCCACATCGTCTATAGGTTCATCACTGAAGACAAATGGGTCTAGTTTGTTGATGTTCATCCTTAGGGCCTTGGTCTTCTTTGAGTTGTTCATTAGTTCCACCTTTTTTCCTTCTTTTACTAAGTCTTCAATCTTTGATTGCATTTCACCATATGCCTCGGACAGGAGACACACATCGTCAGCGCTTCTAACCTATTAGCCAATCCCCACTGGATACCATGTTTCACATTTTGCGTTACATTACGCATTACCACATCAATTACCACCAGGAACATGATTGGCGAGAGGATACAACTTTGACGTATTCCTGAACGTACAGATATAGGCTAAGATATATGCCCCTTATGAATGACTCTGCATGTATAATCATGGTATGGTTTCTTGAATGAGGTTGGTAATTTGTGATGGCACTCCATACCGCTTCACTTTCTTCTGCATAGCTTCTCTGTTGATTGAATCAAAAGCTTTCTCGAAGTAGATGAACACTGCATAGAGGCGAGATGACCACTCAGCACACTGCTCCAGAATTATCCTCAAGGTGTTTACTTGGTCTACACATGAACGATTTGATCGAAAGCCTGGCTGTTCCCAACAGAGCCTCAAGTTGATATACTCCTTAATTCTGTTCAGCAGAACCTTGGTGAAGACTTTGCTAGGGATTGAAAGAAGCATAATACCCCTCCAGTTGTTACAGTTTGACATATCACCCTTCTTTGGCAACTTCACCAGTAACCCACATCTCCAATCTGTCGGCATTTTTCCATTAACCCATATCTTCTCAAGTAGCGGCTGCAACATATTGGCAGTGGTATCCATATCAATCTTCTTGACTTCTCCTGGAATATTGTCAACTCCTGCTGCCTTACCAATATGCAACTCTCTCAATGCCCGCTTGATTTCCTCCACTGTTGGAATGCAGACTTTAATCCTTGGGTCAGGCTGGGTTTCTTCTTCTTCTCCCACATCTGCTTGCTCCTCCAAGGAATGGTTTAACATCGCAAAGAAATCGCAGAAAAATGTTCCTGCCATCGCTTCAGCTGATCCTCAGAGTTTGTTAGGAGGACACCATCTTTGTTTCTGACTGGACGGTTTTTCTGCATCTGCTTCCTTGCCAGAACTCTGGTGATGGTATAGAGTTCTCTAAGATTTCCCTTTCTGGCTGCCTCCTCTGCTTGTTGAGATAGGTCATCTATCTATTTCCTTTGATCTCTCCTCACACTTCTCTTTACTTCCTTATCCTTCGCAGCATAGTTGGATTGCAATTCTGCCTTCCTTGCTCATGTCTTACATGCGTTCATTACTTCCTTTATCTCTTTCCTTTGTCTGATAATTTCCCATGTCTGGTCAGTCATCCAGTCTTGTTTCCTCCTGTCTTTAAAATCCAGGATATGTTCACTTACTTCAGTAAATACAGATCTAGTCTTCACCCATTTTTCCTCAATAGTTTCATCTTCCACCTCAATGAGTGCTTGGAATTGATTCTTTAGTTCTATCCTGAAGTCTTCTTTCACATTTCTTTCATCCCTTAGCTTTCCAACATCATATTGCTTCCTTGTCTGCTCTATTCTTCTCTTTTGTGCCTGGATCTTCATTCTAAAGGTAGCCACAACAAGATGGTGATTACTACCAATGTCCGCACCTCTCTTAATCCTCACATCCAACAATGAACTCCTCCATCTTCGTCCAATAGCCACATGATCTATGTGGTTTTCTGTCTTATGATCCGGTGATACTTATGTCACCTTATGGCAGTCTTTATGTGGAAATATAGTACCAACAATAACCAAATTGTGACTTGCACGGAAGTCCACAAACAGCTGTCCATTCTCATTTCGTTCTCCTAAACCATGCCTTCCCATAATATGTTCAAGTCCTTCATTGTTCTGTCCCACTTTTGCATTCAAATCTCCTCCAACTAGGATGGTATCCTTCCTTTTCTGTTTCTTAACCGTTCTATTAAGATGTCCATAGAAGGCCTGTTTGTCTTCCTCCTCCGCCGACTCCGTAGGTGCATAGCATACTATCAACACAACGTTTGTAATATTGGTCTTAAAACATGCCACTATTATCCTTTCCGTCACTGGGTACCACTCGATAAGGCTCCTCTTGGCCTCCTTATCCATTAATATACCCACACCTCCATAACTCACTCTGTCGCCCTCGGGTCTTCCAGAGTATACAAATGTAGCTCCATCATGGGTTGCCAATTCCCCAAATTCACTCCATCTCACCTCACTCAAACCTAGGATGCTCAGGCCATAACTCCTCATACATGCCACTGCCTGTCATAGCCTTCCACTTTCCCACAGAGTCCTTACATTCCATAGCCCAAGTTTCGTTAGCCTTTGCAAGTCAAAGGTCATCATCTTTGGATCAGTCTGGTTTCTCATTGTTGATGTTTCTGTAACAAGGTAATTTAAGGTTGTGCAAGTTTTTGGTCCACAGCACCTGAGCTTGGTGGTGGGACTGCCACCTGTGCTTCCAAGCCTGCTGTTTCCTGTTGGGGTAGTCTCCCTTAGCCTTTGAAGATCCCTCTTCACCACAAGGCAGTGGTTTTCCTCTTTATTTTACCCCAAGAGGAAGGGTTGCCTCCTCCACCAACTTTGCCGTACCAAAGGTCTCCTTCTCTGCCTCAGTTGCCGTTAAGGACTTCATCAGAGCCCCGTTAGCCGATACTTTTCAGGGTTCCTGTAAGGCCTTCGCGGCTACCGTAGCGGTTCTGGGCCACACACGGTCCCCGCTGTACTTCACCCTTACAGGCTATCCCCAACTTCATACCGTTACCCGTCCCCCACGGCGTAGACGAGGGGTTGGACTTATGGGTGACATTATTATTATTACAGCCTGTATACAGCCTAGTGCACACCCACCGTATCACAGGATATAAATGGCAAGTTTTGAGAAATTTGAATAAACTATTTTCCTGTGATGTCGCTGCGTGCACACAAAAATTGAACTCAACCTACGTTCGACTTTAGTACATCTAATCTGAGAAACAAAGTAGGTATGGGTTAAAAGTTTGAAGTGTAAAGACAAAATTGTAGTTTTATTTATATTTAACTTATATCATACATTCTGACAGAAGTTATCCATCATTTGCTCCTGAATTTTTACAAATTTGATGATGGTGCGGGTACAGTTTGTTAATAGAGTGCGAAGATGTAGGTCAAGGAATTAATTCTCTTCTAATCAATTAGTTTACCTAGTCGTCTTCTCAGCAACAAAAATTACCAGGATGTCTGCAACAAAGGAAAGAAGTTGAAATTAGAGGTACATTTCAATATTATTGTTATTAACACATGCATCTGAAGAAGGTGTAAATAAAATAATGTAGGAAAAAGGACGGATATGGTGATGTGAACCAAAGACAAAGAACATGAACTATTTGCAGGTAGGGAACGGTGAAGTTCGATTGTCATTACGAAGCTCTCCTCCACTATCAATCAATCAATCAATACTGATCTGCATTTAGGGCAGTCGCCCAGGTGGCAGATTCCCTATCTGTTGCTTTCCTAGCCTTTTCCAAAATGATTTCAAAGAAATTGGAAATTTATTGAACATCTCCCTTGGTAAGTTATTCCAATCCCTAACTCCCCTTCCTATAAATGAATATTTGCCCCAGTTTGTCCTCTTGAATTCCAACTTTATCTTCATATTGTGATCTTTCCTACTTTTATAGACGCCATTCAAACCCATTCGTCTACTAATGTCATTCCACGCCATCTCTCCGCTGACAGCTCGGAACATACCACTTAATACCAATATAAATGGTCCGTTATTGGACATTATAAATTTTCCAGCTAACTCATTCCTGGTTGCCAGCGTTTCGCCCTCGTGTGCTAGGCTGGGCTCATCAGTTGGTACCTAGCACACCTACCAAGACGCTGGCTAGTGCATACCGTGGAGGCCACTGCGTAGGCTGATTGTAGCCACCGGCAGTGCCAATGCACTATGAGACACTTCGTCTCATTATCAAAAATTGATGCCTGCTTGGCCATCAGATGATATAGATCTTAATTCCCATAGGGAATCTGAAATATTTGTTCCAAATGAGTAAATTTATAATACCAATATATAACTGATGACCCCAGCCTAGCACACGAGGGCGAAACGCTGGCAACCAGGAATGAGTTAGCTGGAAAATTTATAATGTCCAATAACTGACCATTTATATTGGTATTATAAATTTACTCATTCGGAACAAATATTTCAGATTCCCTATGGGAATTAAGATCTATATCATCTGATGGCCAAGCAGGCATCAATTTTTGATAATGAGACGAAGTGTCTCATAGTGCATTGGCACTGCCGGTGGCTACAATTAGCCTACGCAGTGGCCTCCACGGTATGCACTAGCCAGCGTCTTGGTAGGTGTGCTAGGTACCAACTGATGAGCCCAGCCTAGCACACGAGGGCGAAACGCTGGCAACCAGGAATGAGTTAGCTGGAAAATTTATAATGTCCAATAACGGACCATTTATATTGGTATTATAAATTTACTCATTCAGAACAAATATTTCAGATTCCCTATGGGAATTAAGATCTATATCATCTGATGGCCAAGCAGGCATCAATTTTTGATAATGAGACGAAGTGTCTCATAGTGCATTGGCACTGCCGGTGGCTACAATTAGCCTACGCAGTGGCCTCCACGGTATGCACTAGCCAGCGTCTTGGTAGGTGTGCTAGGTACCAACTGATGAGCCCAGCCTAGCACACGAGGGCGAAACGCTGGCAACCAGGAATGAGTTAGCTGGAAAATTTATAATGTCCAATAACGGACCATTTATATTGGTATTATAAATTTACTCATTCGGAACAAATATTTCAGACTCCCTATGGGAATTAAGATCTATATCACATACCACTTAGTCGAGCAGCTCTTCTTCTTTCTCTCAATTCTTCCCAACCCAAACATTGCAACATTTTTGTAACGCTACTCTTTTGTCGGAAATCACCCAGAACAAATCGAGCTGCTTTTCTTTGGATTTTTTCCAGTTCTTGAATCAGGTAATCCTGGTGAGGGTCCCATACACTAGAACCATACTCTAGTTGGGGTCTTACCAGAGACTTATATGCACTCTCCTTTACATCCTTACTACAACCCCTAAACACCCTCATAACCATGTGCAGAGATCGGTACCCTTTATTTACAATCCCATTTATGTGATTACCCCAGTGAAGATCTTTCCTTATATTAACACCTAGATACTTACAATGATCCCCAAAAGGAACTTTCACCCCATCAACGCAGTAATTAAAACTGAGAGGACTTTTCCTATTTGTGAAACTCACAACCTGACTTTTAGCCCCGTTTATCAACATACCATTGCCTGCTGTCCATCTCACAACATTTTCGAGGTCACGTTGCAGTTGCTCACAATCTTGTAACTTATTTATCACTCTATAGAGAATAACATCATCCGCAAAAAGCCTTACCTCCGATTCCACTCCTTTACTCATATCATTTATATATATAAGAAAACATAAAGGTCCGATAACACTGCCCTGAGGAACTCCCCTCTCAACTATTACAGGGTCAGACAAAGCTTCACCTACTCTTAACTCTCTGAGATCTATTTTCTAGAAATATAGCAACCCATTCAGTCACTCTTTTGTCTAGTCCAATTGCACTCATTTTTGCCAGTAGTCTCCCATGATCCACCCTATCAAATGCTTTAGACAGGTCAATAGCAATACAGTCCATTTGACCTCCAGAATCCAAGATATCTGCTATATCTTGCTGGAATCCTACAAGTTGAGCTTCAGTGGAATAACCTTTCCTAAAACCGAATTGCCTTCTATCGAACCAGTTATTAATTTCACAAACATGTCTAATATAATCAGAAAGAATGCCTTCCCAAAGCTTACATACAATGCATGTCAAACTTACTGGCCTGTAATTTTCAGCTTTATGTCTATCACCCTTTCCTTTATACACAGGGGCTACTATAGCAACTCTCCATTCATCTGGTATAGCTCCTTCGGCCAAACAATAATCAAATAAGTACTTCAGATATGGTACTATATCCCAACCCATTGTCTTTAGTATATCCCCAGAAATCTGATCAATTCCAGCCACTTTTCTAGTTTTCAACTTTTGTATCTTATTGTAAATGTCATTGTTATCATATATAAATTTTATTACTTCTTTGGCCTTAGTCTCTTCCTCTATCTCGACATTACCCTTGTAACCAACAATCTTTACATACTGCTGACTAAATACTTCTGCCTTTTGAAGATCCTCACATACACACTCCCCTTGTTCATTAATTATTCCTGGAATGTCCTTCTTGGAACCTGTTTCTGCCTTAAAATACCTATACATACCCTTCCATTTTTCACTAAAATTTGTATGACTGCCAATTATGCTTGCCATCATGTTATCCTTAGCTGCCTTCTTTGCTAGATTCAATTTTCTAGTAAGTTCCTTTAATTTCTCCTTACTTCCACAGCCATTTCTAACTCTATTTCTTTCCAGTCTGCACCTCCTTCTTAGTCTCTTTATTCCTCTATTATAATAAGGTGGGTCTTTACCATTCCTTACCACCCTTAAAGGTACAAACCTGTTTTCGCATTCCTCAACAATTTCTTTAAACCCATCCCAGAGTCTGTTAACATTTTTATTTACCGTTTTCCACCGATCATAGTTACTTTTCAGAAACTGCCTCATACCTGCTTTATCAGCCATATGGTACTGCCTAACAGTCCTACTTTTAAGACCTTCCTTTCTATCACATTTATTTTTAACTACCACAAAAACAGCTTCATGATCACTAATACCATCTATTACTTCAGTTTCCCTATAGAGCTCATCTGGTTTTATCAGCACCACATCCAGGATATTTTTCCCTCTGGTTGGTTCCATCACTTTCTGAATCAGCTGTCCTTCCCATATTAACTTATTTGCCATTTGTTGGTCATGCTTCCTGTCGTTCGCATTTCCTTCCCAATTGACATCTGGCAAATTCAGATCTCCCGCTACAATCACATTTCTTTCCATGTCGTTTCCCACATAGCTGGCTATCCTATCAAATAATTCCGAATCCGCATCAGTGCTACCCTTTCCCGATCTGTACACTCCAAATATATCAAGTTGCCTATTATCTTTAGAAATGAGCCTTACACCTAGAATTTCATGTGTCTCATCTTTAACTTTTTCGTAGCTTACAAATTCTTCTTTCACCAGAATTTCACCAGAATTTTGGCTGATGGAAGGTATTTCAAATACGTATGCTCCTGCAGCATTTTAAGTTCCTCCAAAATTGGCTTTACCAGCAGTAATAAGTCTATTTTTTTAAATTTACTTTACGTTGCACCGATACAGATAGGTCTTATGGCGATGATGGTATAGGAAAGGGCTAGGAATGGGAAGGAATCAGTCGTGGACTTAATTAAGGTACAGCCCCAGCATTTTCCTGGTGTGAAAATGGGAAACCATGGAAAACCATCTTCAAGGCTGCTGACAGTGGGGTTTGAACCAACTATCTCCAGGATACAAGCTCACAGTTCTGCAACCCTAACCGCATAGCCAACTCGCCCGGTCCATAAAAAGTCAAACCTTCAAATAAAGGAGAGAATTGTGCCATGATTCCGCTGCTAATATTCCCTCCGTAACATATTTTTAATTTTGGACATGACAATGTCAGGATTAGGTTGGAAGTTTCAACACAGAACATTGTGGTCGTCTGATGAGAAGTCGCGTACATGCAAGGCAAGGGGTGCGGAGGGTAAGCATGGCTGCTGCGCATGTGCCAGTCTCAAGTCCTGACAATAACATCAGTTCCATCCACAGTGGTTCTTGTGAAACTAAGGTGCTGCTATGAAGTTTCAAATTGGTAGTGCAACTGTGCTTTAGTTACACATTTACTATAAATACTGCATAATGAACAGTTTAATAATGAACACGCATGTCTTTCAGAGAGCTCGCACAGTTTATCACGACTAATGTTTGTAGCTTAGTGTAGTATCTGTTACTCATGCCGTGCCTACAAGCTACCGCGACTTCTTGTGAGACGCAGATAGTACGTACCCTGCAATAGATATTGTCGTAATAATGTATCTAGGCAGTATGGGTTTAAAATTACATTGTTGGCATTTTATTTCTCAAATTCATATTTGCACATAAAGTCGAAGTACAATGTGTCTGCGCAATGTTATGTGAAGTAACATACAGTACGTTATGCGTAAAGAGATCAACATCAAAATTGCAGGCGAAAGTTATATATACTCATCGCACTTTTTACTTATAAGTGTCCTGCACATGCTAATGGTGAATGGGCTGCCTAATAACTGATATTCACAGGGGTTTTACTGCCTGCAGGTTAGTTACATCAGAATGTGAAGAGATAACAAACAGACGACCACTCACTGCATGTTCCTCAGTGCTACCCGTCAAATGCGCCCCCTCGTTTTCAAACGCTCCATAGTAGGCTGGTGTTTGGTACGGTGGCACTACAGTTGCTGTCAACATATCGACAATGATGACAATGATGTTCTGTTTACTCTCTTGACTGCGATCATTGTGTTTTGGACATTAACTGAATTACTACGATAATAATCAATGTTAATTTTTTGCCTGTGTTCAATGTATTAGTTATTTTAAGATCTTTATATCTTGCCCTATTTTACTATTTGGCTGATGATGACACTTGTAATGTGTCAAAACCAGTCCCAATAAACAAGTTGTGACTTCTTTTTAGTTCAACTTACTACGGAGTATTGAAAGGTGGATCCTTCTAATATTGTATATCTTCTTAATGGCTGATGTGTTCAACAATGATGAATACACAGCCATAATTTTAATCTATGGAGAATATGGTCGGAATGCAACCAAAGCTCGCAGATTGTTTGCACAGGAGTTTCCATATAGCTACCTGCCTTTCTGTACACTCATTTTACTGAACAGAGTTGCAATAAAGAGCTAATGGATCATTCAAGGCACATATAAGGAACTTTTTGGTAGAGTGGAATGTCTGTACATGTATAAAAATGAGTTATTAAATTTTATTTTTGCCTCTTTAACGATTTTACAAATGCACCCTCTTACAGAAAGTGTGTAGTAAAATGACTGCTAATCCAAAATACAGCACATTGTAGTGCTCCTTTATAAATCAGCGATTAGGCATTCCATTTATCATTAGTGTGTGTAGAACACATAAAAGTAGAAAGGATGAGGATGGAGGGCCAGCTGGTATATCCGAGCAGTGCGTCTTGAGAGAAATTTGAGCTCTGCATTTGGTAGCTGGATGAGTTGGCCTCACAGCCGGCTGTCCTGAGAACGGTTTTCTGTGGTTTTCCATTCTCACTATTAGGTAAATGCCAGGACAGTTCCTATTACAGCCCACAGCCAATCCTTTCCCATCATTCACCACACCTCAAATCAGCGCCACACATCTCCTGGCCAAAGAGAGGGCATTGTCTTCTAAGTGACCCACTGTACCTCTTCAGGGTACCAAATTAAAATTTTACAAACAAAACAAAAATCTATATTTGTACCACAAACAATCATCGGAGCTTCAAAGGCTGTACAGAGCCTCTTCGTAATCACCAGGATGACCAGTATTTACATTTATGAGTTCTAAAACGTTTTTCACCACTGCAGGAGTAGATTTGCTCGCCTGGAGATCCAGTAGCACAGAACTCTCCTCACATCGCTCAGTTGCCTTAACTTTGAGGTGCTCCCGATAAGCCATTTGACGCTCGTTATTGGAACCTGAAAAGCTGCTCTATCCTCTCAAATGCAGTTTCTACAATTTTGAAGCCATTTATTGTCCATATGTAGTGACATTTTACGAAAGGAAAACAATGTTCACACTTCTTCACAGCAAAAGTTTTGCAAATGTTTGCTATACCATTGTAGAGTCCAGAGCTACACTAACCGTTAGCCGCGCAGCTCGGTGCACTTCTACATCACTCGATGACGTCATATCAGGATCGGACTCTTGTTGATAGGTACATTGTTCCTCTCTCTCTTTACTGTCAGATATTGAACACTGCCCTCTCTTGTCTAGAAATTTTTTCAATTTAAAAAATTTCATTTTTCTGTAAAGCTCAATGACCCAAATGCAGTTTCAAAATTATAGGCAAATAAACTTAACCATAATAGGTATTTGTATTTGTTCCTGTTCTGACTTGTCTGAAGCTATTAAAAATTATTTAAATTACTGAAGTATTTTAAAAGTTTTGTCCACCTTGTCAATACACTTTTATCATTGAAAATCATTTATTCAAACTGATAAGTGGAATGTATTATGTTCCCAAAATACATTTCAATAAATAATTTTCAATGATAAAAATGTATTGACAAGGTGGACTAAGCATATACTATTTTAAATAGTTTTGTAATAGCATTGCAGATAAATTCAATATCAAAGTGGGATTTGGACGTAAAGGTCAAAGAATCAGAGATACAGAGATAAGAAAGGATTGGGAATTACGTATGTGTGTATTTATGAGCAGCATCTGTGAATGGATAGGACAAACTGGATGCGGCTCATACACACCCGCATGGCTTGCTGGAGTGAAGAAATGATGATGAAGATGATGATGATGTACTTAAGAACAGATGGTTACAATGCGCAGTCATGTCACAATAATGTCAGAAAGTTAACAAGTGATGTAATGGAAGGATTTCCAGAAGGGAAAAGATCTCCAGGAAGTTCGAGAATGGTACTGGAAAATTATCTTGGTGAACTAGATGTAAATGTGGACTGTTTAAGATAGCAAGGAATGGTAACAGATGGAGACATGCTTGTAGGGGAGCGTCAGATCTCCATGGTCAGAGCCCGCCTGGTGACCATAATGACACCTGCAGTCTACTGACTTTCCTAATAACAATGTTCATCAGTTGCCCGTTTTCAATAACTATCGCTTTTGGTTCAGAAATATTCAGTGTAAGCTTGGGAAAGGCACTGGCTTGCTGTATCAATCATAAGCGCTGCTGATATTTTACCTTTAGGTGTTAACGTAATAGATGCCCGCCTGGTGGCCATGTTTGTTAAGGCATTGAGTCTAAATGATCTGACACCATGATCAGCCAGTTCGAGACCCGGTGGTGGGAAAGAAATCTCCACCAGAATGTTGGCCAGCAGGGTAAGAGAGGTGATTGTATACAATTTCTAATCACTATATTGCATACTAAAAGCTTGGATTCAGTTCCAAACCTCTCATCAGTGTTTATATGAAGTGACGACATATGACTCTGTTGATGGTGATGCGTCGTTGAGATGGGGTACGTTAAGCCTTGAGCACACTCCTTGGTGTTATTCGATAGGAGAGGTTATGTGCCGAGAAATGATTGGTGATTTGTGTACATGCTCTCTCTCTATTATCATTAGTGCAAACTCTTATGTTATTTTACATTGGTACTGAGTTTACTGTGATCCTTAAGAGAGGTATTTTTCATGTTTTTCTAAGAATGAAATGTGCTTGTTGCCTTTTTAAGTTATTATGGCAATTTTATTTTGTACAACCTATTTTGCTTACATGGTTGTTACGAAACAATGAGGTTGAGGTTCATAAAATTACTATTTTCTAAATTAATAAGTTCCCTTTATTAAATTTATCTTTTGGATTGCTTTTTTTGAGTTATTTATTTCATTCCTTTTTTGGAAGTTCTGGGTTCTGTAGTCTCAGTTTAAAATTTGAATGCTATGTACATGAATGTTTGGTATGTAATCTCACACTAACGATGGACAGAAGGGATACTGACTTGTCCCAGGCTGATTGCACCCTGTCTAAAGGAATATTAAAAATATTCCTAGTTTGCGTATACACTTATTGAAGTCGCATTGAGACAAATTAACACCTGAAAATATAGTTAATAATGCTAACCACACTGATTCATTCCTACCATCAACATCATGTTTGGACACAGGAGTTAATTCTAAACTGGGGAAATATTATCGCCTTAATTATAGAGAATGTGATTTGGGAATTTTTCTGCCAATAATTCATTTGAACAGCAAAATATAATGATAATCTGGGATTATGTTCCGCAAAGCATACTATCTTGTTATTTAAATCGGAGATCCAAATGTAATGAGTAACTGGCATCCAATAAAAATTTATCCTATTTTAAGAAGGCTCATTGAAAGAAGTCTGGGGAGAAAAAATAGACTTTTTATCGATTTGTCAACCCAAACAAGAGGTTTTATGTCTACACCAGGTATATTCATAAATTCATATGTGGTCAACATTTGTCTTCAAGACGCGAAACTAAGGAAAAACAATTGTTGCATCCCTTTTCTAGATGCATCCAAAACATTCGATAATATTGGTCGTAACCATCTGGATTATGCACTAAATTCGACATCTGTTCCCAATAAGCCGAAGTATTTAATAATATATCTTTTCAGGAATAACTCGATTCATGTGGAAATAGACACGACCAATTGAACTCAGTAGCGGCGATTAGGGGGGGCGAGGGGGGGCAGTCGTCCCCCTACTTTGTGGAGAAAACTTTGCATTTGTATTCCATTTTAGCTGGATGAAACAAGGAATGATAGGAATTATTAAAACAAGCAATTTGTACAAGCCTTGTTGTTTTATCAGCTAATTATTTGCTTTAATTAATTAATAAGGAAATTATTAGTGGAAATACGCAACAAAGTCGTTCACGCGGTTAACCGATTTGTATAGCGCCAGTGGGGACTTTTTATGTGCTGTGAGGAAGGGTACGCGCGCATTCGTTAGTCTGGCAGTCTCTTTAGTGTCTGTTAGTTTTTTTAGTTTTTAGTCAACTACTAAATGATTTTTAATTATATAATCACGCCGTATGTCTATTTAATTGTAATACATATGTAATATTGTTCCTCTCGTGAAAGTATTATTGTATAGTATTGAATCAAAATCTCAAATAAATATTATCAACTCATTCCATTTAGTAGCTTTCTTTTCCAGTTTTAACGTATATACACCCACCCCCCCACCCACCCCCGCTATATCCCACAAACTCGGGTACTTTGTTGTCTTTACATTTTTGCCCCCCTACTTCTAATTCCCAATCGCCGCTACTGATTGAACTAAGGAAATTCAAGTTTGTAGGGGAGTAGCTCAAGGATTGCCTCTATCGCTCTTGTGTTCAACCAAGGAATTAATTAAGGGATTTCTTTTCTATTTGCTTACATCACACCGATGCAGATAGGTCTTATGGCGATGATGGGATTTACCTGCTGTGAAAATTGGAAACCATGGAAAACCATCTTCAGGGCTGCTGATAGTGGGGGTTTTAACCCACTATCTCCTGGATGCAAGCTCACAGCTGCGCGTCCCTAACCACATGACCAACTCGCCCAGTTTAAGGGAATTAAAAGACTTACAACATGCTACTCAATTCAGTTACAATCTTGTTGTAAGATCTCGACAACATGGCAGCAGTAGGGTTTGCTGATGATATTGCGTTAATACGTTTGTTTGTTTGTCCAGCCCTCGTTCCGTTTCTCTGTGGGTTCGGGCATGAGGTGAGATGAATCTCTCATGCAGGATTTTATGACTCAATGCCCTTCCTGACATCAACCTCATCAGAGGAGTTAATGAGATGAAATGAATGATGTGACTTATTATAGTAGGAAGGGAGAGAATGAAACCCAGTGCCGGCACATAGCCTACTCCTGGCATATAGCACACACGGGTCTACTCAAGGCTTAACATCCCCATCCAATGGACGAATCACCATCATCAGTGGCATATGCCCTCACTCCATATGAGCACTGCAGAGAGGTTTAGAATTTAATCCAGGCTTTTGGCGTGCAATCTAGTGATTAGAAATTGTATACCACTGCCTCTCCTACCCTACCGACCAACATTCTGATGGTGAAATGTTTTCAACCAACGAGACTTGAACTAGCTAACCATGGTGTCAGACCATTCAGGCTTCTGTGCCTTAACAACCATGGCCACCAGGCAGGCATCTATTGCCTTAATACCTAAAGGTGAAATATCAGCAGTGCTTATGGTTGATACAGCAAGCCAGTGCCTTTCCCAAGATTACACTGAATATTTATCAAAAGCGATACTTATTGAAAATGGGCAACTGATGAACGTTGTTATTAGGAAAGTCTGTGGACTGCAGGTGTCATCTATAGGTAAGTAGGAAAACATTAAATATTTGGTTGTGTTGCCTTTGCTGGTGAGACCAAGTGTTTAGAGTGCACTATGTCTTCTGGTTTGGGCTAGAGTAATTTTGTTACTTTCATTGATCTGTCTCAGTCGTATCTTTGGCTTTGACAATATGAAAGTGACTGAGGTATGGGTGATGTTAGTGATGTCGTTCCTTATGCAGCCAGTCCCGGCTATGATTCGTTTGGAAATGTTGTTCATAGGGTTGGTTGGAACATGCATTTCAGTGGGCTTGGCAGACTGATTTGTGATAGCAACTTCTGGCTCAGTAAACAAAGCAACAGGAAACTAGTTTACTCTTCATTTCCCTAGTATGCTTCTTCATTGATGCCTAGGCCATCCATGTCAGCTAATTGTGGAGCTGTTGACGATCCAACCAGCCGGTTTTCTCTTTTTTTGAGGAAGACAGAGATGTCTTCAAAAATAGCAAGTCCAAGAGAGCATGCAATTTTCTTTTTAAACGCCATGTAATGCAAACTAAACTGAGAAGTTGAGTTACTGTTTATTATCAAAGTGGAATAGAAACCACTTTATGGAACCTTGCACAGAAATAGTGGGATGGACACAGCAAGGTATGCATAGACCGCGTACCGTGCATCTTTTCTTAGCTCTAAACCAAATAAAAGCTTTTACTAGCATTGGTGAATATGGACCTAAGACCTATATATAGCGACTCCCATATTTTCTCTGCAATTACTTAGAAAACACCAATTCCTTACTGCTGCATGAGTTGATGAATGGCGGTGTGTGACGGCCCATTCGAACGGCAACCCAGAGGTGGCCACACACACAAGAATTATAAAGAAGGTACATACTTGTCAGTTGTTATTGAAGCACTCCTGTATCGCTTTGGCAATGAGGCAGGAATCATTCGTACTTCTCGCTGCTCTACCTGCAAATAAAAAGAAAATCTTGCACTTAGAACAGGGATGCCTAAACTATGGCCCGCAGACAAAATAATACATTAATAATACGGGTGAGGACAGATGAGGAAATGCCTGCTGGTATTTTTTTAGAACTACATGGGATACAAGTTTAACTTTGGTAAAATGGATGGCACAGTACCGGCTGCGCTAGACTATAACACAGTTGGTAGACACACCGGGGCAAGCAGCGGGCACATCAGTGGACCGATTAGCCATCACATGTTGCTTGCATTACCGACAGGACAAAATGGATTTTAAGCAGTGGCGGCTGGTGGTATCTGAAGCTGGGTGTTGCACCAAAATTTTCAGTGTCACATTTTTATAGCGTACAGAAATAACAAGAGAGTCTATTATCATTAAGTAATGAACTACATTCCTACTAAAACTGAAATATATCTGGCAATTTTAACCTAGGAAATAAGAGGTTAATTATATCCTGTAACTACAGTTACTCTCATTAATAATATTTTCTGTGCTACGTCCCACCAACAACCTTTTTGTAGTTTTTGAAGGCACCAAGGTGCCAGAATTTAATCCCACAGGAGTTCTTTTACATGCCAGTAAATCTACTGACACAAGGTTGACGTACCACCTTCAAATACCACGGACTGAGCCAGGATCGAACCTGCCATGTTGGGGTCAGAAGGCCAGCGCTTGAACCGTCTGAGCCACTTAGCCTGGCACAGTTACTTTTGACTAACTTGAATTGAAAATTTGCCCTAAGCAAGATGTTGGTAATATTGTGGGTGGTCCGGTATGGCGTGGAAAATAAATTACCCAGCAAGTTGATCGCACGGTTAACGTCGCCTAGCTATGAGCTTACATTCGGGGGATAGTGGGTTCGAACACCACTGTCGGAAGCCCTGAAGATGGTTTTCTGTGGTTTCCCATTTTCACACCAAGCAAATGCTGTGGTTGTGCCTTAATTGAAGCCACGGTCGCTTCCTTCCAACTCCTAGCACTTTTCAAATCATATCAAATCAAAATCACTTTATTTGCAAATGAGGTGTCTACCCTGGTGGCAAATGGTACACTAAAATACATTATTATCCAGCACTAAATTTTAAATTAACAAGAGAAGAAGACATTGTCCTAGAATACAGTATTATACAATTTGCACTAACATTTTTTTTTATGAAGTATACAGCTCGTCCTTAATAATTTTATATTGTTTACAAAATTCTACTTATAATATCTTCTATACTTACTTTTCTATCCCATCCTTGCTGTAAGACCTATCTGCGTCAGTGCAACGTAAAGCAAAAATTGTAAATTGAAAAAATGGAAATTAACTCTGTGAGAGAATAGATAGTAGGAATGAAGTAATCTCCACAGAGTGGTGCTATCTAATGGGGACATTTGGAACTGCTAGTCTCGTGCAACTCCCTGAGACCAATGCCGGCAAGGATGCTACCTGATGCCCTAGGAGAGCACACCCCGTAAGTTTGAATCAAAGCCAGCGGCGTTTAATGGTCCGTTACAAAGCATTAGTACAGCGAACAATCAAAGATGGCTGATTTTAACATGTTTTTTAATATATGTTAGGTTTATTAAACTAAAACAATAGAAGAAAAGACAATAAAATTAAGTGTAAAATTATCGGGAGTTCCGCAACACTGCAACAATACCATGCACCGCCCCTGATTTTAAGAGAATTATTTGTGAGTGCCACAAATGGAAAACCAATTGTGTGAACTCAGAATGGAATGTGTGTTGATCGTGGAAGGTCTAGTGACTTTGTAATCATAGGTGGAAAAAGAACATTAGAGTGAAGTATCACAAAGGACGGACTGACTGACTAAATAAGCAGTCACAGATTTAGCTTGCTACTGTACCTGGCGGCAGTGCACCATACGTAAACAAGCAGTAATTCCTGGCATTGCCGAGTGCAATTGTATTTTAAACATGTGATACTAGTGTCATTAAGTTGCACAAAATTAATTATGACTCTTTCATTCACTCCCTACTGATCTGCATTTACTACTGCCGCCCATGTGGCAGATTCCCTATCAGTTGTTTACCTAGTGTGTTCTGTAAAGGTTTTCAAAGAATTTGGAAATGTATCAAAAATCTCCCTTGGTAAATTATTCCAATCACCAATTCTGCTTCCTATAAACGAATATTAGCCTCAATCTGTCCTCTTGAATTCCAATATTATCTTCTTATGATCTTTCCTATTTAAAAACTACATTCAAGCTTAATCATTTATTAATGTCATCCCATGCCATCTCTCCACCGACAGTTGGGAACCTACCACTTAGTCGAGCAGCTGGTCTCCTTACTCTTAACCCAAAGTTTGCAATGCTTTTGTAACACAGTACTTTAGTATGATTTAAGAACTTCATCGTATAGATGCATATTGATACAGTTAAACTAAGAAACAAGTTAGGTTTTGGTCCACCCAATCAATACACATCACTTTACAAGTGAAAAACTATTTAATTAAAAAACATATTAAATATTAGGGACATGTTTCATCTCTATTGAGATTTCATCAGCCATAAAATCACGTGGTAGATAGCAAAACATTATTCAGAAATTGAAACAAATGGAAGAACCCAATACCTTTTTAAGGATTATTTGAGAAACGCAAAAGATATATAAGGGGCTGCCTGGCCGAGGCGGTAAAGGCGTGCTTGGTTTGCCCAGAAGGACGTGGGTTCGAATCCCCGCCAGGAAGTCGTAAAATTTAAGAAACGAGATATCCACTTCTGGAGGTGCATATGGCCCTGAGGTTCACTCAGCCTACACCAAAAATGAGTACCAGGTTAATTCCTGGGGGTACAGATGGCCGGGCGTAGAGCTAACCACTCCACCCCATCACGTGCCGAGGTTACGAATGGTGGAATCCTTTACCTTCCACCCCTCCAAGGGCCTTCATGGCCTGTACGGAGATGACTTTGCTTTGCTTTAAAAATATATACATTACTTACACATTTTACATTATTTACATGATTTATTTGCAAGAAGTGTGTAAATAACGTATATATATTTATATATCTTTTGTGTTTCTCAAATAATCCTTAAAAAGGCAATGGGTTCTTCCATTTGTTTCAATTTCTGAACAATGAGCTTTGTAATCTACCAGGTGATTTTATGTCTGATCAAGTCTCAAATAGAGATTAAACATGTCCCTAATATTTAATATGTTTTTTAATTAAATAGTTTTTCACTTGTAAAGTGATGTATTGATTGGGTGGACCAAAACCTAACATTGTTTCTTAGTTATACAGTAGTTTTGTTAAAAATTGCCCAGAACAAATTGTGCTGCTTTCTTTTGGAACCTTTCCACTTCTCAAATCAAGAAATCATAGTGAGGGTCCCATATAGTGTAACCATACTCTGAATGGGGTCTTAACAGTGATTTACATGCCCTGTCCATTACCTCCTTACTATCACCCCTAAATACCCTCACAACTGTATGGAGGGATCTGTAACCTTTATTTACAACCTCATTAATGTGTTTACCCCAATGAGGATCTTTCTTTAAATTAACACCTAGGTACTTACAGTGGTTTCCATGAGGTACTTCCAATCCATCAACACAATAATTGAAACTAAGTTGACTTCTCCTCTTGGTAAAACATGCAACCTGATTTTTCAACCCCCACCATCATACCATTGTCTGCTGTCCATCTCACAACTTGTCGAGGAGCCAGGCTAAGTGGCTCATATGGTTGAGCGCTGGCCTTCTGACCACAACAGGGCAGGTTCGATCCTGGCTCAGTCAGGTGGTATTTGAAGGTGCTCAAATACGACAGCCACGTGTCGGTAGATTTACTGACATGTAAAAGAACTCCCAAAGGACTAAATTCTGGCACATTGGTGTCTCCAAAAACCATAAAAGTAGTTAATGGGATGTAAAACAAATAATATTATTACCTTGTTGAGATCCTGTTGAAATCGTTCACAACCCTGTAACTTAGTTATTACTCTGTACAATACATTATCTGCAAGAAGTCTTATTTGTGATTTCAGTTCTTTATTCATATCATTTACTAGCAGTTACCCGCAGCTTCACTCGAACGGATTTCGTAATTTGATAAAAGTAATTGTTCCTCGGTACTGTGCTAAGATATTAAAAATCCCTAAAGTATAAAAACTCGCCAAAAAATTGTGTTTCGTGTATCCCAGAAACTCTTTGTAAACCATGTTTGTGGTACAGCCTTTTCAGGCTAAGATGACCATGAGACATAGACCTATACATGTGAGAAACAGCCTTCTCTCAATTGAAGAAAAAACATGTTATTTTTCTTTTTAAAGGAGATTCCAAACACCTATTTCCACGTCTGTAACATCTTCAATCTTTGAGATATAAGTATCCCCATAAAAAGAATTCAACCCCTTTATCAGGCCTTCCCCCTGCCCCACGCCCATCTTAATGGATTTACCGAAAACAAAAAAATGCATATTTCTTTATTTTTAAAGGAGACTCCAAATACCAATTGCCATGTCTGTAACGTCTTCACTTTTTGAGATACAAGTATCCTTATAAAAAAATAATTCAAATCTTTTCTCACTTCTTTTCATCCCCGTTATGTACCTTTTCCAAAAGGAAAGTACAGTACATGGTCCTGTATTTTTAAAGGACTTTCCAAATACCAAGTTTCTTGTCTGTAACATGATAAGTTTTTGACATATACTGTAGATATACCAGTACTCATTTTAAAAATTTGCCTGCTTTTTCAATTCCTTTCAGCCCCTTGAGTGGGTTTTCCAAAAACAAAAAATACATGTTTCTTTATTTTTAAAGGAGATACAAAATACCAATACATCTTCAGTTTTTGAGATAAAAGTATCCTCGTAAGAAGAATTCAACTCCTTTCTCACCCCTGCACCCCCGCCCCTCAAGTTGATTTTCCCCCCAAAATGCTGTTTCTTTATTTTTTAAAGGTGATTCCAAAAACCAGTTCTCACGTCTGTAACATCTTTAGTTTTTTTTAGATAGATGTATTCTCATACAAATAATTCAAGTAGTTTTTCACTTCCTTCATCCCTCCCCCCCCCCCCCCAATCCCCCAAGTGGATTTTCCAAACAAAAGAATACCTATGTGTTTCTTCATTTTTGAAGGAGATTCCAAATACTAATATTCACGCCTGCAACATTGTTAGTTTTTGTGAAATAAGTATCCTCATACAAAGGATTCAACTAATTTTTTTAATTCTTCCACCCCCTTAAGTTAATTTTTTACAAAAATTAAAAATATGTATTTGTTTATTTTTAAAGGAGACTCCAAATACCAATTCACATCGGTAACATATTCAGTTTTGAGATATCAGTATCCTAATAAAAATAATTCAACCCTCTTTTCAGTACATTCTACCCCCTCTGAAGTGTTTTTATTTTTTCAAAATAAAAAATAAATATTTATTTATAAAAGAGATTCCAAATACTTATTTTTACGTCTGTACAATGTTACATTTCTGAGATATACTGTAGATATAGTCTTTTCTTTAATTCACCCCCTTTGTCACTCCTGTTGACATAGTTGGTTTAATTGGATTTTCCAAGAAAAATGCATGTTTCTTTAGTTTAAAACAAGATTCCAGATACCAATTTTCATATCTGTAACATCATCTGTTTTTGCGATATACTCATTTAAACAATTCACACTCTTAGTTTCAAACGTCTCTTCTGTATAGTACTGATGAAACTATCTATGTAAGTATAGAGGTCTGCAATTCCCCTTTTGATTCAAATTCTGTTTTCTTGTATGGGGCTGACAATTTTTCTAAGAATTTTACATTCTTGTTTTTCAATATCTGCAATTTTAGAATGAGCTCCTAAAGTTAAGGTTTCTGGTGCATATAGAGCTTTCAGTAGAATAACTGTTTTGTAATGTTTCAGTTTAGCATTATTATTATTATTATTATTATTATTATTATTATTATTATTATTATTATTATTACTACTATTATTATTATTTATTATTGCGCTATATTACTACATATAGCATGATACACAGTATGTCATTTTGGTACTATCACAACACTGTATTAGACTATTTCAGAATACTGGATATACGCTCCTTATACTTATTTTTATCATAAATCTCTATACAGTACTTCACAACACTAAGTTTTCTTCCACAGATCAAACAAAGAAACCGTTTTCCTCTTTTTTCTAATGGTGTTTTTCTGAATGAAATCCGGAGCTGAGTACATCAGTTCAAGAATAGTGGAATACTTATATGTAATGACAAATGGCTTTACGTCAAAAAAAAAAAAAAAAAAAAAAAAAAAAACTGAACCTGTTTTTGGGTTTGAATCTAGTTTCAATCTTCATCTTAATGCTCATATCCTTCCGTCTCCTCCTCTCCTTAGCCCTTTCTCACTTCTAGAAGAGCTGTAGTTGATTCAAAAATGCAGTGTGTCGTTCAGTTGTTCATCATTTTGAATGAAGTTCTCTCCCTTGCAGTGAACGTTTCTTGCTGGATGCAAGTTGAATATCTACTGACGTGTTTTCAAGCGCTCCATTCCTTCCACCATCTGTATTATCCCACTCTCCAAACACAAACATCAGTTTGTCCAAACAATGACATCGATCATACCAGCACTACAAATGCACAAATATTGTATGTAGGACTTCATCAGTTCCTAAAAAGTATTTTCCGCATTGTACAAGTAGATTTTAAAGAATACCTTAATATTTCATTTCCTTTTCTGTGTTGAGGAGATTCCGGATTATACAAAAGTAAGAATATTATAACACCCTAAGCGTTGCCAGGACCAAGAAAATATTCTGTACTTTTTAAGTTTCCTCAAGTTCTGCTTTGAACATGTTTTTTACTGTATATGAATGTACAAACTAGATGTTAAAACATAGAGCTGATGATGATCGGGTAGAAGTATCATTCTGTCCACTTACCTGCATTGAGACACTCTAGTACTATTTGTGCTCCCCTCTGGAGTCTCTCCTCATCCCCCTCATGGACTGCTTCATAAAACGGAAGCACATGATCCACGTTATTCACCTGTCGCCAGTTTTGGATGTCATAGTAGTGGTATGTACAGTACTGGAAACACTGTAAAGAATAAAGTAAGAATACAAATTAGAAGGGCAGGTTGTAGCCTTACATGACTGTTCATCATAATCTATATGTTTCATTTCCATATTGATTATAATATTCACAAATATGAAGTTTTGAAGCTTCCACCTAATCAATATATATATTTAGCCTATATATTATTGTTCCACAGCACCGGTTTCAACCTTGTGTAGGTCATCTTCAGCTGACAATCATAACACAATAAGAATGTCACATGATATGGGTAAAACATTGCCATTACGAATGTTCTAGTTTAAATAATCGTCTACATTAACTGACATAATGATTTAAACTTAACATTACTATATGTACATGAATGATATATGTTAAAATACATTTTTCTTAGATTTTAAAGGGGTCACATAGTGTGGGTAAAATTTTCATCAGTTTGCAAATGTTTTTCGTCTTATTTTCGTTTATGTTAATCGGTATGAGAGTTAAAACTTTGCAATACTATTATGTATGTAGATGATATACGTTGAATATACAATATTCCTAAATTGTGAAGTGTCCACTGTTCTACATGAAAACTTATGACTAGATGAATAAAACATTTTGAAGTACAGATTAATTCTTGTGGCGTGTTGTATATGCGATTATGTTATGATATATGATCAGCCATGTTCGTCTACTGGTGGTGTAATACAAAGAGTTTCTTAAGGTAATATGGACACTTATGTTGAAATCAAGGTAGTTGTCCGGTGTTTAGTGTGGCACTTCGTCTATCTATACACAAAGCTTACAGTTTATGTTAAGACTGGTTGACCATAAAATTTGATGGGATACAGTATAAAAATGTAGATAAGTTGTTGTTCTAGTGACGTGCTTCCTTTATGTTATTTGATTTTGTCAAATGTCAATATGTATTACTTGATTTCAACATATCTTATGTTTTATGGTTAGTGTGAAAGCTTCTTTCTTCACTTTGTGTTGTTGGACGTATTTGTATCTGTAAATAGAAATAAAGTGTAAGAAATTTTGTGTCTGCCAAGTTGGAATGTTTGTTAAATATTGGAATGGGTGTGCATGTACTTACTGTAGATGTTGACACTTTGATGTGTGCTATTCGGGAGCACGTCAGGCACTGTTCCGTGTTTGTCTGAAGTTGCTGCTTATGGCTGCAGAGGGGAAGTTTGGAGGGGTAGGAGGAGCAGCTATCGAGCAAGTACGAGTGGAACGGGAGATGTCTTCTGGCAGTTCTTTTATGTGTATTGGGTCTTGTTTTTTGATCCTTTTTAGGTATTTGTTTTTTAGGAAAGGGATAACTGCATCGAAAAGAATATTAACTTTATCTATAATTTCATTTAAATTGAAGTTTGGATTGACATATTGATCTAGGATGATATAAAATTCTTCCATTATATTGAGTAAGGGGCTCTTGAGGTTAGTGTTAGAATTTGCATTCGTTTTCAATGTTTGTAAATTTATGTTTGAAGTTTTCAATGTGTTGTTGGCCTATGGCTGAGAAATGACTGCGTTTTATTGCGTTGATATGTTCGTTGTAACGTATCTGAAAGTTCCTTCCAGTACGTCCGATGTAACTGGCTTCACAGTTGTTGCACTTCATACGATATACTCCTGAATGGTTGTATTTATTATTATTGTTGATTGATTTGGAGTTGTGTAGAATATTGGTCTCATTATATGTAGTTCTATAGGCTATTTTTAGATTTCATTTCTTGAAAATATTGGTTGTAGGATATACGTGGGTGTTGTTGAAAGTGAATAGTACATAGTCTTAGTTTTGTTTGTTCTGATTAGTTTTGATTTGGATTGATTTTTTGTTTTGTATATGGTTTTATTGATCATTTCTCTTTTGTATCCATTTTGTCTGGCCATTTCAGGAATCAGGTTCAGTTCTTTGTTTAGTTCTTCTTGTGTTAGTGGTATATTAAAAGCTCTACCGGTATATATCATACTCTGGTATGCTGCTTTCTTGTGTGCGTTAAGGTGGATGGAGTCTATTTTTATTGTGTTGGACGTAGCTGTGGGCTTCCTATATATTTTATATGTTAAATGATTTTCGTGCCTGGTTATAGATATGTCTAGGTAATTTATAGTATGGTTGTTTTCTGTTTCCATCGTGAATTTTATGTGCGGATCTATTTCATTTAATTGTTCTAATATTTTGGTTTCATTGGTATATCTATTGTCTATTATGTCAAAGATATCATCTACAAATCTACACCAGAAAAAGATATTGTCTATTTTGTTGATTTCTTGGTATTCTAAGTAATGTATGTAGATTTCGGCTAGTATGCCTGATGTTGGAGATTCCATTGGTAAACCTTGTTGTTGATATATGGTATCATGAAATTTGAAGTAATTATTGTTGACAGCGAAATGAAGTAATTTTATAAACTCTTCTATTTCAAGGATACTGAGTTTACTGTGGTTTTTAAGATTAGATTCTATTATTTTTATGGTTTTTTGTGTGGGTATGTTTGGGTGCATGTTTAATATATTGTATGATGCTAATCTGTGGTATTGTTTGATTTTTATTTCTTTTGTGATATTATAGAAGTCTATTGAATTTTGTATTGTTTTTTTTTTTTTTTTTTTTTTTTTTGGGCTAAAAATACATAGTGTCTTTTAAGGAATCTTTGAATGAATTGTGACAGTTTGTAAGTTGGACTTGGTCTGTAGTTTATTATTGGTCTCATTGGTATGTTGTCTTTGTGAATTTTTGGGTAGGCTTTAGTGGTCGGTAATCTGGGGTTCATTGCGATGAGTTTTGCAGTTTCTTGCTCATTTAGAAGAAAGTGAGTGTTTTTTAGCAATGTTTTAAGATTTCTTTTGATACTGTTAGTTGGGTCTTTATTTTTGATTTGAAAGGTGTTAACGAGAAAGCAAAGTTTGGTTTTGGCTATGTATTCGATTTTGTCCATGATGACAGTAGTATTGCCTTTATCTGCTTTAGTAATTAGTAAATTGTTCTGTTTAATTTTGTTTTGGAGTTTCTTTATTTGTATGTTGTTCATAGTGCTATTGTTGCTATTGTCGTTACTGATTCTGTTGATGTATTGTGGTAATCTTTTTCTAATTTCATATCTATCTTCATCACGCTGTTCGTAAGGATTTTTATTTATGGCATGCTTGGTTTCCGTAATGATGGTAGTGATATTCTGGAAGGCTGAAGTGTTTCCCCAATTATGTTTTGGTCTCTTACTCAGTATAATGCATTCTGTTTTGTCGAAGATCATATCTGTTAGATTTTTCATTGGTGGATGGAATGTCTGTTGGTTGCTGTTATTAGGTCTAATAGGGGAGTTGTTGTTAGGAACATTATTTTGTGTATTGTGACTTTGTGATTGGTTTTGTGCATTTCATTTCTTATTTTATGTATTCTGTTTTTGAATGGCTATATTTGCTAATTTTTCATTGGTAATTTGTTGAAAATTGTTCCAATAACTGTCTGGTAGGTCATGGGAAGCTTTTAGATGTTTTTCATAAAGTTGTATGTTAAGGTGTTGTATTTTCTTATATAAGAATTTTATTTCTTCTTTCAGCCTCATTTTATTCGTCTAATCTTAAAAACCACAGTAAACTCAGTATTCTTGAAATAGAAGAGTTTGTAAAATTACTCCATTTCGCTGTCAACAATAATTACTTCAAATTTCATGATACCATATATCAACAACAAGGTTTACCTATGGGATCCCCAACATCAGGCATACTAGCCGAAATCTACATACATTACTTAGAATACCAAGAAATCAACAAAATAGACAATATCTTTTTCTGGTGTAGATTTGTAGATGATATCCTTGTCATAATAGACAATAGATATACCAATGAAACCAAAATATTAGAACAATTAAATGAAATAGATCCACACATTAAAAAAAAACATGAAAACAGGAAACAACCATACTATAAATTACCTAGACATATCTCTAACCAGGAACAAAAGTCATTTAACATATAAAATATAAAGGAAGCCCACAGCTACGTCCAACACAATAAAAATAGACTCCATCCACCTTAACGCACACAAGAAAGCAGCATACCAGAGTATGATATATACCGGTAGAGCTTTTAATATACCACTAACACAAGAAGAACTAAACAAAGAACTGAACCTGATTCCTGAAATAGCCAGACAAAATGGATACAAAAAGGAAATGATCAATAAAATCATATGCAAAATAAAAAATCAATCCAAATCAAAACTAATCAGAACAAACAAAACTAAGAAAGACTATGTACTATTCACTTTCAATAACACCCACATATATCCTATAACCAATATTTTCAAGAAATGAAATCTAAAAATAGCCTATAGAACTACATATAACAAGGCCAATATTCTACACAACTCCAAATCAATCAACAATAATAATAAATACAACCATTCAGGAGTATATCATATGAAGTGCAACAACTGTGAAGCCAGTTTCATTGGACACACTGGAAGGAATTTTCTGATTCGTTACAAGGAACATATCAACGCAATAAAACACAGTCATTTCTCAGCCATAGGCCAACACATTGAAGACTTCAAACATAAATTTACAAACATTGAAAACGAATGCAAATTCTAACACTAACCTCAAGAGCCCCTTACTCAATATAATGGAAGAATTTTATATCATCCTAGATCAATACGTCAATCCAAACTTCAATTTAAATGAAATTATAGATAAAGTTAATATTCTTTTCGATGCAGTTATCCCTTTCCTAAAAAACAAATACCTAAAAAGGATCAAAAAACAAGACCCAATACACATAAAAGAACCGCCAGAAGACATCTCCCGTTCCACTCATACTTGCTCAATAGCTGCTCCTCCTACCCCTCCAAACTTCCCCTCTGCAGCCATAAGCAGCAACTTCAGACAAACACGGAACAGTGCCTGACGTGCTCCCGAATAGCACACATCAAAGTGTCAACATCTACAGTAAGTACATGCACACCCATTCCAACGTTTAACAAACATTCCAATTTGGCAGACACAAAATTTCTTACACTTTATTTCTATTTACAGATACAAATACGTCCAACAACACAAAGTGAAGAAAGAAGCTTTCATGCTAACCATAAAACATAAGATATGTTGAAATCAAGTAATACATATTGACATTTAACAAAATCAAATAACATAAAGGAAGCACATCGCTAGAACAACAACATATCTACATTTTTATACCGTATCCCATCAAATTTTATGGTCAACCAGTCTTGTAAGCTTTGTGTATAGATCGACGAAGTGCCGCACTAAACACCGGACAACTACCTTGATTTCAACATAAGTGTCCATATTACCTTAAGAAACTCTTTGTATTACACCACCAGTAGACGAACACGGCTGATCATATATCATAACATAGTCGCATATACAACACGCCACAAGAAAAAATCTGTACTTCAAAATGTTTTATTCATCTAGTCATAAGTTTTCATGTAGAACAGTGGACACTTCACAATTTAGGAATATTGTATATTCAACATATATCATCTATGCACATAATAGTATTGCAAAGTTTTAACTCTCATACCGATTAACATAGACGAAAATAAGAAGAAAAACATTTGCAAACTAATAAAATTTTTACCCACACTATGTGACACCTTTACAATCTTAAAGAAAAATGTATTTTAACATATATCATTCATGTACATATAGTAATGTTAAGTTTTAATCATTATATCAGTTAATGTAGACGATTATTTAAACTAGAACATTCGTAATGGCAATGTTTTACCCTATCATGTGACATTCTTATTGTGATGTTTTAATTGTTTGTTACGATTGTCAGCTGAAGATAACCTTTACAAGGTTGAATTTGTGAATTACATGACTGTTTACATAGCGATCGTGGACAGGGGACTGCAAGATATAGGCCAACGTGGAATCCAAACCACGCCTCCATAGAAATGACAACGATAAAAGAAAGAATGAGAATAATAATAACAACAATCAAGTAAGAATGGAATAAAAGCAAGAGAATGAATAGAAAAATAATAAGAATGAGAAAAAAGGATAAAAACAGAATAAGAATGTTATAACAATTGTAGAATCGCGGGTGCAAAATGTGTCGCACTATGGATATAGCCCTGTTTTACGTCGAGATGCCCTTTCTGATGCCAACCCTATTTGGAGCGATGTATTCAATATTAGCTAGTTGCGGCTAGATGTGAAGGGGGGGGGGGGCACAAAAATGAGACAGCACAAAGTACTCAGGTTTAAGGGCTATAGGAGGGATAGAATTACACAGACACATTTATTGAGCGAGACTGCCAGAATGACAAATTAGCGTGGCAAGAGGGTGAATTGGTTAGCCGCAACAAACAATATTTTCTGAGTATTTCTACCAAGTTTGTCTTAATAGGTAATTAAAGAAATTAAATGAACGAATTAGCTGAAAAAACAATATGGACTGTACAAATTTCCTTTTTATCATTTCTAGTTTCAGGCAATTTTTTAAATTTTTAAATAACTCTTAGGTAGTTCAATCTATCGAAACTTAGTCGTGTGGCTAAAAGGGAATAAAAATGTTTTGTTTCGCCACAAAGTGGGCGGGGGGGCAATTGCCCCTACCTTGGCCCCCTTAGTCGCCGCTACTGGTATTATCTGCAACTGTGGTAGTTGGTAGCGAGTTGTGTTATGTGTGAATAAAGAGATGCGGTTTTAAAGGAACCCAATCCCTAAGCCAGAAGAACTTAGCACGCTCACTTAAAATCCATAGCATAGCCAATAATCGAACACATGGCCAGAATGCTAGTCATTAAGCCAATGAGCCGGACAACAATGGAATTAAGCTGAATAGTTCGAAACCGAGCAAGTGGCTGTGCGGTTTGGGTCACGTAACTATCAGCCTGTGTTCGAGAGATGGTGTACCATGCAGTTTGGGGTGTGCAGCTGTGAGCTTGCATCTGAGAGGTAGTGGGTTCGAGCCTCACTATCGGCAGCCCTGATGATGGTTTTCCGTGGTTTCCCATTTTCACAGCAGGCAAATGCTGGGGCTGTATCTTAATTAAGGCTACAGCCGCTTCCTTCCCACTCCTATTCCTTTCCTCTCCCATCGTCGCCATAAGACCCATCTGTGTCGGTGTGACGTAAAACAAATTGTTGAGAGATAATATGTTTGAACCCCACTGTCGGCAGCCCTGAAAATAGTTTTTCGAGGCTTTCCATTTTCATACTAGGCAAATGCTGAGGTTGTACCTTAATTAAGGCCATGGTTGCACCCTTCCCACTTCCAGCCTTTTCCTATTCCATCGACACCATAAGACTTATCTGTGTTGGTGTGATGTAAAAAAAAAATGGAAATGATGACAACGAAGTGGCAGTGTCTATTGCCTCGCATCGCAAAGGTCGTGGTTCAAATCAATGAAAATGTGTGTGAGATTTTTGAAGAAGAAAGTCATATATTCCTGTTTTTCATATTTCGCATAAAATTGCTATGATCACACAAAGCTATAAACTTGGTTTTCTTGCTAAATGTTTGAAATATTCTCAGTTGTTATACATTTTTAAAGAAAATTGTATTCCTCTTAAAGAAGTATTTAGGAAGTGCTGTTGCTGTTGATAGCAATGCTCAGGCCGAAGTCCATGCCTGTGTTGGGAAAGCACCGAGTGAGTGGCTGCATTGTCAGGTTGCATTCAGGAGATAGTGGGTTCGAACCCCACTATTAGCAGCTCTGAATATGTTTCTCCATAGCCTCCTGTGCCATCACCACCATAAGACCTATCTGTGCTGGTGTGATATAAAGCAAATTGTAAATATAAAAAATAGGTTATCCATTACTGGGAGTGAAAAGTTACCATGGTTTCCCATTTTCACACCAGGTTGTACCTTAATTAAGGCCACGACCGCTTCCTTCCAACTCCTAGGCCTTTCCTATCCCGTTGTCGCCATAAGACCTATCTGTGTCGGTGCAACGTAAAGCTACTAGCAAAAAAACATTGTGTACCATGATCACCTGACGGTGAACGTCTATCATTGTTCTCAAGCCGATTAGTGTAATCTGGAACAAGGCAAAATTCCTCATGGGTGATCTCTCCAACCTACGTAAATAACAGCATGAAGGACTTTATTAAGAAAATAAATTTGCTCACTTTGAACATTGACATAGCAATTAGAAATATGTTTTAGAATAGTTTCTTTTAGGGCATAGCATTGTATGGAAGTAAAATATAACAATAACTAGCTCAGAGGAAGATAGAAGCTTCTGTAATGTGGTGTTGCATAACAATGGTGAAGGTGAGATGGTAGACCGAATCACGAATGAAAATATACTGAATCAAATTGGTGAGAGGAGAACGATTCGGTAAAATTGATCAGAATAAGAGACAGAATGATAGGACACATCTTAAGATACCCAGGACTTGTTCAGTTGATTTTTGATGGAAGTGTATGCAGTAGTGACAGTAGGGATAGACCAAACCATGAATATAATAAACAGATTAATGTAGGATGTAGCTAGTTACATGGAAATGAAAAGGCTAGCACAGGATAGGGTGGCATGGACAACTGTATCAAACCAGTCTATGGACTAATAATCCAAACAAAAACAGGCTTTATAGAATATCCTTGTAGATGGCATTAGTTGCTCGTGATGCGTGTACACTTCACTTCACGACATAAGATCCCTGCTCTCATACTTACCACTACTATAGTGTAACAGGTACTGTACTCTTAGAGAAAAAGTTTCCTACTGTTGTCACGTTTATTTTGCTGTCCCTTTCTTTCTCTTGAGTTGCTCCTTTGTCAGATGAATTGACGTAACATGCTTTTACATTATTATTATCATCATCATAGCATCTTGAAGCACAGGTATTCCTTAAATGGTTCTAAAGGTCTTCAATTGGGTTGATCGGCTGTTCACGTCACCCACATCTGGCGAGACAAATTGGAAACTCTTTTAAGCAAAGATGAGCTACACGAAGATTTGTCCTGAAATTTTCAGGAACATCTCGGGTGAATTCAAATGGGCTTTGTGAGGTGATGTTGCTGAATCTGCACTTAGCTTAAGACTGGCTTGAGGGCCATGCCAAGAAATCAGTTTCAAACACCAACAATCCGTGAGTTTCAGCAGGTATCACCGTAGCGCAATTGCTCTGGCACGATCCTGTCAGCTCGGAGGTCTGTGTTCAAATCCCTCGCTTTTTCTTCGATTGGTGTCCTCGAGCCTGTCTAAAGCCACGTTTGGATTTACAACACCGCCTCTCAAGGCCCATATGAATTCACCCGCGAAGCGATCTGATTGGATAAGTTCAATAGCTGATAAAACTACAACAGCATGAGATATCAGGTTATTTTTATCAAATTATTTATGAATATCACTTTCAGCCCCATGTGTCAATTTGATACATGGCAAGTTATGAGCTCAGCCCCATGTGTATCAAATTGATACACCGTTAAACCCAGCCAGAAAGTTGGTAAATTCACCCACAGCCCAAGACTTACTATTGCATGAACTCGTTATTCTGGTGGCCTACAGGTGTTTTAAAACAAATAAAAACATTTTCTCATCTTGAACTCTCCTAAATAAGGTGTGAGTCAATAAGATGCACATGGGCTCTGAGTAATTTATGTATGCACTTTTTGTGTGCGTCATTTTAATACATGCACAAAAATGGTTTAAAAATATTATTTATTAATTTATTTTTATTTCAAACACTTCCATACAGATTTGGATATTGTTTTATGTTACCAGGGTTAGGTTAAATTACGTTAGAATGGACTAGGTTAGATTAGGTGACAAGAATTTGAAATTTAAAAAATGGACACAGGAATCAGCATTAGGCGTAAATACATACAAAACTCAGTAGATTCCTTCAACTGATTTTTTTTTTACATTTTACTAAGAGCAACATTTTACTTTCTGTTACGTCGCTACATATCTATGTTTCTTGAAAAAACAGTCCATACACATGTACTTGAATTCTGGGCAACCAAAGCACATTGTTCTTACTTGACAGCATCTCTTAGCAGCTATTTTCCTCCCCTCACGTGCTGATAAAAGTTGGTAGCAAGAAGTGCATCTACCTCTGGGCCTATCTTCAATAGTTTTGAGTTTGTGGTTCTTCGGTAGGTCATCTTTGTCATTGTTGTGAAGACGTTCCAAAAGCAGGTAAGTTACAAGTTCTTCTCGGAATGATACAATGTCTTTTGGCGCAAAAACAGTAGACTTGTAAACTGTGTGTGCATTAACAACAGCTGTATTAGTCAAGAGCTCAAACATAATTTTTCTGTACCATTTTACACCTCGACGTACAGATGTACCATAAGATGCTAGTTGATCTGAAACATCAATGAATGACTTTCCTCCATTGTATTGCAACACTGTGGATGGTTTCCTTGTAACGCCTTGTTTGGTAGTAGTTTCAGCCAGTTCAGGAACATGTTTCGTTGTTAAGAACATCACGTCCCTTTTGTCTTTCCATTTTCCCATTATTACTCCTGTGTTGCTTTCCCTGACAATCATCTGTCCTCTGTGGAGTGTACTTTTCTCGACTGTTTTAGAGTTCATTTTTCTTTTTTTACAAAGTGTTCCAACTAGATGTGTCTGTTTATCATTTAGCTGGTGGGCCAGTGGGACACTCGTATAAAAATTGTCAGTGTATAAAGTACGTCCTTCTCCTAACAATGGACGCACTAATTCCATAACTGTATTAGCAGAAGCTAACTGACCGCGTGGGATGTTTTCTTTTCCAGCATATACTTTCAAGTGCCAGGTGTACCCACCTTTCAGACATAACTTGTATAACTTCATCCCATACCTATGCCTTTTGTTTGGGATGTATTGGCGAAATTTGACCCTACCACGAAACGGAATCATTGACTCATCAATACATAACTCCTCCTGTGGGTTCATTGCATATTGAAATTTAACATTTAGTGCACTGACCAGCGGTCTTATTTTTGCCAATCGGTCATTTGGTTGGGCAATCTCGTTGTTGGAAATGTGTAAGTAACTAAGAGTCATTTCAAATCTATTACGACTCATAGCTTTGGATAATTTACTGTTGTAAATTGCATTTTTGGACCAATAGTTCCTTAGTTTAGGTTTTTTATCTAGACCCATCCATAACACTAAACCTAAAAATGTTAGCATGTCATCCCTTGTAACATCATACCATTTTTCTAAAACAGAACTTTTTTTCCCCTTCAATATGGCATCAACAATAATTTGCTCAGCATACCTATTAGTTTCATTGAACAACAGATCTAAAATGTCATTATCAACAAACAGAGAATAAAATTCAAAAGACGAATTTGTGGACAGTTTATTATTAGCTGTCTCGGATACACCTGGTGGCTCTCTAGGAGTGAAATCGAAGGTATTCAAGTTACCTTCAACGTTCTGCCAAATTATGACTTCACCTTCTTTTGTTATCAATCTTTCGTCATCATCACTTTTCAAAACGCAAGTCTGATTCTGTTCCTCCTCTTTTAATACTTCCACGTCGTTGAGGTTAGGTTCGTCCATCACAATATTATTACTATCACTACTGTCAAAATCAAGGTCTGACAAGTGCACTGTCGGATCTTCTGAGTCACTCATATTTCTAAAAATACTAAGTTCACTACCACTACTGTCTGAATACATTTCTATTTTGTCTCTTATCTCATCAGAATCCATATTCCTGCAATAACACACCAGCACTGGATGTAAACAATATTATTTGGAGGCAAGACTGGCAGACAAGGAAAGGCTATGCAATGCTGCCAACCCTTGACCAATATACGACCCACAGCCCCAGGGAGAAGAAGACACTATGCTATTTCAATGTACGTGTGAATCTGAAAGCCTCACACTTTGAAGAACAAGGCCATGTCACGTGTGTCAATATGATGCACACGGGGCTGAGCGCCTAACTTGGTGTGTATCAGAATGATTCACACGGGGCTGAGCACGTGTTAACTGAAACATCGTGGGCTGGCAGGAAATGTGCCTTCCATACCTCTGGGGCTGAAAGTGATATGACCAAAGCTCCAACGCCCATATATCCAGTTCACGTTGTTTCCGATCACCCTGTATATGTAGAGATAGATCCCCTCTTGAGTCATGACTGAATGAGTTGGTCGTGAAGTTAGGGTCACGCAGGTGTAAGTTAGCATTCAGGAGGTACTGCGTTGGTATTCCACTGTCGGCACCCTGAAAATGGTTTTCCGTGGTTTGCTATTTTCAAACGAAGCAAATGCTGAGTCTGTACCTTAATTAAAGTCATGGCCACTTCCTTCCCACTCCTAGTCCTTTCCCATCCCATCGTCACCATAAGACCTATTTGTGTTGGTGCGATGGAAAACAAAATTTTCTTTAAAAAAACCTCTCTTGACATGAGCGCAAGAATATATCAATTACATTTAGTCCCTTGTGGCGTTTCTTTGATACATCTGATACTTACCGCTTGTGTGTACGTTTCTAGAGGCTTGTGCATGGCTACATTTTCCACATCTCCTGAAAAGAAAAAAGAGAAACAATATTTATTTTCATTAAATGAAATAGTTTACTTTTCATGAAAATGCTGCTGTCAGAGAGTGGTTAAAAGTGGTATGAACAAGAACAAGAAATCCATCACAAAGTGTAGGCACTACCTTCTTCGTTATTTTAAGCTGATTTGGCATTGTACCAAAGAGTTCTGATAAGGGAACATAAATGTATGCATACATACATACACACACAAACATACGAAGTGTATTTTTTAAGTAAGGTCTGTTTTGTTGTAGACACTAGTAGTTCACGCGCATATCGCAACGAGCATGTGCGTAGTGTACCGGCATGCCTGGGGAACAACTGTGCTCAGTTTCAGCTCTGTAGCTAACCTGTACGGTTCTGTTCTGTGGTTTCAAAATGTTTTTTAAGACTATCAACTCACCCGTCACGTGTGAAGTTCGGTCAGTGATACGGTTTTTGTCAGCAAGGAACCTGTCTGCTGCAGAAATTCATCGACAGATTTGCGAAATGTACGGTGATACTGTTATGAGTGAAAGCAAAGTGCATAAGTGGGTATGACAATTCAAAGATGGCCATGACAACGTCCATGATGAGGACCGCTCCGGTCGCCCTTCTTTGATTACAGACGATTTGGTGGTTACAGTTGAAGCGAAGATTCGTGAGAACAGGTGCTTCACAATAACAGGTCTCTCAAACGAATTTCCCGACGTGTCGAGATCAGTGCTTTACAACATTGTTTCTGAACACCTGAAGTTTAGGAAACTGTGCTCCCATTGGGTCCCGAAACTCCTAACAGAGGACCACAAAAACCAAAGATTTGAGTGTGTGATGAAATTCTTGACTCGTTATGACGAAGAAGGTGACGGCTTCTTGAGTCAGATCGTAACTGGAGATGAAACATGGGTTTCGCATATCGCGCCCGAATCGAAGCAACAGAGCATGGAATGGATACATACACACTCGCCTGTAAAGGTGAAGGCTAAACAGACTCTGTGCCGGTGCAAAATCATGGTGTCGGTGTTTTAGGATAGGCATGGTGTTTTGTTGGTCGACTTCATGCAATGAGGAACCGCTATCAATGTAGAAGCATACTGCCAAACCCTGAGAAAGCTACACAGAGCGATTCAAAACAAAAGGCGCGGCATGCTGACAAAGGGAATTGTCCTTCTCCATGACTATGCAAGACCTCACACTGCAGGTCAGACCCGCCATTTATTGGACAGTTTTGGCTGGGAAGTTTTAGACCACCCACCCTACAGTCCTGATCTTGCGCTGAGCGATTACCATCTGTTCCTCCACCTCAAACATCGCCTCAGTGGCAACCATTACAATGATGATGACGACGTGAAAACGGCAGTGAATACTTGGTTATCGGAGCAGGTGGTAAGTTTCTATGAAGAGGGTATTTTAAAATTGGTTACAAAGTATGATAAGTGTTTGAACAAACTTGGCAAATATGTCAAAAAATAGAGTGAAGTATGTACTTTCTGAAAATAAATTTACTTTTTTGAAATAATCTTTCGTTGTGTACTTATTTTCAAACAGACCTTACTTAAAAAACACGCCTCGTACATACTTATATACATACTGTCAGACAGATGTTGCGTTTTATACACACATAAAGAAAAAGTTATATATCACCCACCAAAGAAACGTTCTAAGGCATTCTGTGCAATGTTGAAGTGGTAATTCGAAAGTAATGCATCTTCCAGTGTATTGACAACCAAAACAAAACAAATCACTTTGACTATAAGCTAAACAAATAACTTCGACAATAAGTTAACAGAAAAGCAAATAACTTTTCTTGAGGTAAACCCATTTTGTAGCAACCTCATTTAATACAGAATAACATGTCCCCTTGCATGAATGCTTCCTGCACCCTATATGGCATGCTACCCACGAGTTCCTTTAACCACTGCTAGTCTAATTTATCCCATTCTTCAGTCGCAATTCTGCATAACTGCCATAGATTTCATGGTGGGGCATGACGTGTTCTTACAGCTCTTTTCAATCTATCCCAAGTATGTTCCATGGGATTCATATCAGGGAAACATGATGGCCAATCCAGTTGAGCAATATTGGCACATTTGATTAATGCATTGACAATGCCTGCACAATGGATGCAGGAGTTGTCATCTATAAACTTGAATTCTTAATAAATAATTAATGAATTAATCTTATTTGCTTTACGCCCCACTAACTAATTTTATGGCTTTCGGAGACACCATAGTGCCAGAATTTAGCCCCGTAAAGGTCCTTTTACGTGCCAGTAAATCTACTGACACAATGCTGTCGTATTTGAGCACCTTCAAATACCACCGGACTAAGCCAGGATCGAACCTGCCAAGTTGGAGTCAGAAGGCCAGTGCCTCAACTGTCTCCACTCAGTATCTTTGAAGGCATCTAAAGTCCTTAGTTTCTCATCGCTCTCATGTCCGACTCGTTGGCTGAACGGTCAGCGTACTGGCCTTCGGTTCAGAGGGTCCCGGGTTCGATTCCCGGCCGGGTCGGGGATTTTAACCTTCATTGGTTAATTCCAATGGCCCAGGGGCTGGGTGTTTGTGCTGTCCCCAACATCCCTGCAACTCACACACCACACATAACACTATCCTCCACCACAATAACACGCAGTTCCCTACACATGGCAGATGCCGCCCACCCTCATCGGAGGGTCTGCCTTACAAGGGCTGCACTCGGCTAGAAATAGCCACACGAAATTATTATTATTATATCGCTCTCATGATTCCTATTGAATTTGAATTACAATATTCTTTTCAGCAAAGCAGTATTCTTGAGAAGTGATCTCTCCATATTTGCTCTCATTTCTTGGACAAAGACAGTTCTGTACAAGTCTCAAAATCCAAGCTTTCAGCCTTACAATCTTGTTATAACTTAAACATTGTTTGTAATACCAATCCCGCTCATGTTCCCTCTGGGTTAAGAGGCAAGTAGTTTTCATCTTCTCTTTCAACAAAGCTTGTTCGTCATAAACAGGACAGTCTGGCGATGAACACGGCCAAGCTTCTATAGGTTCTCTCATCGAAGCAGGTCCCTCCCACCATTTTTCAGCAGCAAGTTGCTTCACACCACAGCCTCTTGAAGGTAGATCTTCTGGATTTTCTTCTTCAGATACATGGCCCCACGTCACTGGAAGAGAAAGTGTTCTTTTTTCATGTATCCTATTTCTAACAAAGACGGACCACTTTTCAAGTACTGTTATAGAGTTGCTCCAAAAATATATTTTTATACCACTCCACAAAAGTCCTTCTATTACAGAATTAGCCAAACGTGCACCTATTAATGCAGTGAGAAGTTCCATGCGTGGTACCGGTATGGTGATGTTTTTCAGAGGAGCTACACACAATCTGGCTGCAAGAAGACTTACCACAACATCAATATCTGTGTCTATTCTGAGGTATGTAACAGCGGCATAAGCTTTTCAGCTCGCATCACAGAAATTGTGGATAGTACAGATTTTCATGTTGTAAACACTTGTACATAAACATCTCGGAATTTTTATTTTGGACAAGAAATGGAGTTCATCAAACCATCTTAAACATTCTTCTTTAAGTTTGTCAATGACCTCAGTATCCCAGTTTATTGCCAATTGCCAGGTTCTTTGCAACAGTATCTTGGGACATACCATCACAGGGGAGGTAGCACAAACAGGGTTGAAAAGTCTGTGGACTATCGACAGTATTGTCCTTTTCGTGACAGACTTCACGCTAACCATCTTAATCCATGATAAATTAAGCTGCAGGCTATCACTTTCTTTGTCCCATTCGAGTCCTAGAACAGGAGAAGGAGCTCCATATTTTCCACTGAAAGAAGTCTCCCACCCTCTTAATTCAAAACATCCTTTTTGTCATAAGTTCAGTGGTTTCTGAAACAAACTGTCGTAACTCATCCTCAGAGTCTTTTCTTGTTATCAGATTATCTACACAGAAACTCCTCACGAGTTGTTGCATCCCAACATCATCTAAATCAGAAGTTCCTCTAATATGGTACTCAATGATGGCTCCTAACAAGAAAGGGCTACAAGTGACCCCAAACACTACCCTGGTGTGACAAAATATCTTTATCGAATTCCAGCCTTTATCCCACCAGAGAAAACATAAGAAATTCCTATCTACCTTATTCAAGCTTATCTGAAGGAATGCCTTTTCTATGACTGCTATTACTCCAAACTTATTTTCCCTAAACCTCAACAAGACATCAGGGATCAACTCGATCAGGTTTGGACTGCTATCAAGGCATTGATTTAGCAGGTAATGATTATGAGATTTAGCATAAGCATCAAACACAGGTCAGATCCGGGTCGTACAGCTACACTCTTTTACTACAGGTTGGTGTGGTAGAAAATATATATTAATTGCTTCCTCTATAGGAACTGCCACAATAATCCCTTCACTCAGCCAATGTTGTAGATCATCATACTCTCTAAAGAGATTATCTGACTCGAGCTTCGTTGAATTTTTTTGGTAGTCTTTTCATTGCAAGATCCTTTTTTTGCTAGTTGTTTTTTACGTCGCACCGACACACACAGGTCTTACGGCGACGATGGGACAGGAAAGGACTAAGAGTGGGAAGGAAGTGGCCGTGGCCTTAATTTGCAAGATCCTTATTGTCGGGAAGAGGTAGGTGTCCTTCAAGCCAAAGTAAACAAACTTCATATCGTTCCTACTCATCGATTTTTACAGTTTCCAAAAAATGCTGCCTAGTCGAAAATTCTTGTTCAGACCTAGACTTCTTTTCTGCTGCTTCAGTGATTCCAATCAAATCCAGCCTCAACAGATCTGAAATATCAGCTTCCTTGATGAACAATGATGTCACAGTCATGGCCATGTTGGGATCATTAATCTCACTCTGAGGGACTTTTCCTATTAGAGTCCAACCCAAGCAGGTTACAGGTGCAACAAGTCCTGATGCTAACTCTTCATGACAGCCTGTTAATAACCTTCCTGCAACATCTGCTCCTATCAGGATAACTATCGGCTCATCGGTGCGGCAAACAACCGCCATTGAAATATTTTTCTTCTTCAGTTCTGTCATCCAAAGTCCATTTTCAATTGAGGAAATCCCTTGACATATAACATGCTGATCTAGAACCATAGAATTACAAAAAAAGCTTCCATCAAGGTTACCTAACCTTATCTTATATCAATGATGTTTGCAACCTTTGGTGTTTATACTCCCGAACAAGGAATGGATTACCGTTTCTTCAGACTGAGGTACATACTTCACTTTTTCTGCAATATCTTTCAAGATCTTCTGAGATCCTGTGTCAATGAGAACCCTTATACAAGCTACCAATCTGACTTTGTAGTTGTGTCATGAGGAGATTTCAGTTCTTCACACATTAAGGTCACATGATGTTTCCCACAAACACAACATCTTAAGACTGTTCGACATTTCTTCGTTATATATCCTGGTTTCAAACAAAAGAAACAGCAACCTCTCTGTCTCAGCAATTTCTGCTTCTCTGCTATGTCCACGCCTTGTGCAGCAAAATAGTCAGAACTTTTAAGAGACTTGTCGCAAAAAACACAATTCTTCTTAGCCTCTTTAACCTCTGCAGTTGACAATAACCCTGCCACTGAGGGGAAGTTCTCTTTGCTGGTAGTTTGATATTTGTTGGTTAATTTCTTCTTAATGCCAGCATTTACTTCACTGCTTCCTAAATGAAAACCAGTGAGAGCAATCGTAATTCTTTCTTCACCGTCTACCTTGGTTTTCAGAAACTCCATCAAATTACTAAGCCGTTCCTTAGAATCCTTCATTTCTGCACTGTTGGCACTTCTATGCCATGCTTTCAGAAACTCTTCAGGTAAGCATGACTCTGTTCAAGGAAGCTAAAGCTATTGATTCTCTCCAATTACTTTCAACATGTAGGGTTTCTGAGATACTGTGTCAATGAGAACCCTTAGGCCTACACAAGCTTTCTGACTATCATAATGCTGCCTTTACTTTCAGAGTTTCTAGGGTAGAAGATGGTATTGTACTCAAACATTTTTTTAAAAGTACCCCTAATTAGTGTAGGAGAAAGTATATCACAAAAGTTCACTTCAAAGTTATTTACTTGACGAGATCCACCATCTTAACTGAGAACAAGAAAAAGACATTCAAAATGCTAAAAACACAACATTCTCAATAGACCTTCCCAGGCAGCTTTACACTGATTATCCACTGCAGTTGTTGCTCTAGGGCGACCAGTACGGGGCAAGTCATGAACTCTACCTGTGTTTTGAAAACGATTCCAGGTCCGTACCACATCGCTCTGGCTATTCGCATCGCAAGTCTCTCGTTGACACTCCTTGTTGACATAATATAACAATCAGTGGCGATCAAATGTTGATATCCGTCGTTAGTGAGGAAGTTACTTCTGTACCTTTGTTCAGACAACAGTCAAAACGCACTGGATACTCCTCTTTGCTAACTAGAAAGTCAACACAGCTGTGATTTCTCCAGGTCGCCTTTCCCTCCAAGGCTGTGCAATGTATGTCAATGTGTCTCGAGGTCAATGCACGTGACATGAAGACGAGCTCTGAGTACAGGCGAAATCGATTCATCAGATCATGAAATGTGTGATATGATTTTAATTTATGGTGAGGCAAGATGTAATAGAGCAAGGGTGGGATGAATATATTGAGAACATTTTCCCAGCTGAAGACACACGATGGTCTGGTTTTGTCGCCGTATTTCAGAGACTTCCACATAGGGCCTGATTCTCAAAGTTTTTATGGCCATTATTACGTCATACTACTGGACCAAATGTCCCAGTTATTTTTGTAATATTACAGCAGCAACAACAACACAACAGCAATTTGTTTATGTAGAGATTTTACAAGACTAGAATTACTATTCTCTTACGAACTGACTTTGCTCTCGTCACCCCTGCCAACAGGCAAAGTTGTGCTTGGGTTACATAGCAACTTTCCTTTGCCAACCTCGCCGAATCCCCTCTAGGTACAGCAGACTTAATTTGTCACTGCTGCCTGAAGAGTTACTGAAAACCTTAACATTGACTTGTTAATATTTAATTTTAAATTGAAAGGTAGTCGACAATTTCTTTGCATAAATTGGAAAGGATAGTATCTTCTATCACTTGTTAGGTGGATGTGTCTTATTTCATTATAACTATCAGATTTGTGTTCATAAATATATCTGAAATTAATATTATTATTGGTTTATAACATCATTCTGTTTAAACTGTGCTAATGTGATTGGTGCTTCCGACATGACTATGTCTATGGCTTGAGCATTTTAATGAATTGTCTCCTTTCAGTTGTGTGTTTATGAATGTTCTAAGAATAAGGAGAACACACCCGCAATCCATCAAGGTATGGCAAAAGCTGTTGAAGAAGATGAACAACAACAAAAACAACAACAATATTTTCTCCAAGCAGTATTTCATTTACTTTTTCAGTCATTTCAATCACAGTAATTGTAATACGTTGGTAAAATTCGCAGCAGACCAAGTAATTCGATAGCATGGTATCTCTAACACCACAGTAATCCATGAATTCATTGCCAATAACACTGCAAATAATACTAATTGAAAGTAGTTATGAATGTGGTAGAAGATTCACCTTAAAGAAGGCTGTCTTCTGACCACATTAAACTGGATAAGTACCGAAGTTCCTTAATGCTACCATCAAAAGGATTCACTGCACAATTTACAACCTTAATGATCAGAGTACAAGATATTTAGAGGATGTAACAAGCCAATCAGGTCTTCTGTCGGCAGGGTAAAGCCTCATTAAGTCGTATTTCAGTTATATACTGCAGAGTTATTGGTAATGCCAACAAGCTAGAATAACATAGAGAGGCGGAAGCGCTGCCTGGGTGAGGCTAATACAACAGACGTCCGCCATGTTTCCAGTGGTCACACAAACAAGGGGGCATGGCCCTTGAATGATGAAAAGTGTAGAAAATGCGCATTTTAGAATCACTGGGAGAAAATCAAAGACCGTTGGTTTAAATCTTAAGCATTAAAAATCATAGACTGGGAATACCGCCACTTCATCATATTGCGGCATGAGGCCAACATCTCGGTCAGTCGATTGTAGAGTAGTTCAAAATCATCGCACAATGACATATGAATAGGCCTCAAAATCGGAACAAGAGCATTACCCGGCTTGGCTGTTGTGGTTAAGAGTAAATTACAATAAAAACCATGGACATAAATATTAATGACAGAAAGCTTTAAAATAATAGGGACCTACAATATGTTACAACCTCATTCTGATTATATTTATAAAAGTATTGCATCCCCATGCGTACTGTCTTTCTTTCTTAATCTGTTTACCATCCAGGGTTGGTTTTCCCATGGACTCAGTAAGGGATCCTACCTCTACCACCTCAAGGGCAGTGTTCTGGAGCATGAGACTTTGGGTCTGGGGATACAACTAGGAAGGAGGGCCAGTGCCTCGCCCTGACGGCCACACCTGCTGTGCTTGACAGAGGCCTTGAGGGGAATGAGAAGATTGGAAGGGATAGACAAGGAAGAGGGAAGGAAGCGGCCGTGGCCTTAAGTTAGGTACCATCCCGGCATTTGCCTAGAGGAGAAGAGGGGACCACTTCGAGGTTGGCTAAGGTGGGAGTCGAACCCACCTCTATTCAGTTGACCTCCCGAGGCTGAGTGGACCTCTTTCCAGCCCTCGTACCTCTTTTCAAATTTCGTGGCAGAGCCAGAAATCGAACCCCGGCTTTCAGGGGTGGCAGCTACTCATGCTAACTACTACAACACAAAGGCGGCCCATGAGTACTGTACCAATATAATTGTTTAATGTTATTATTATTTTTATAATATAGGGGGCATATCCCATTACCATATCATACTAGGATTACTAGCTAAAAGGTAACTTTGAAAGTTGAAACTGACATCTGCAATAAAAGCTGCATAAATTTCACAAATAGCAGTAAAATACTTTATTTACCGTACTTGGTGTATGTATGATTTTTCGTGGTTGCATTTCCTTGGTGGTGGGCGCTCCATTGTCTTTGTAAATGTGAATGAAAATTAAATAAGGTTGGAATGGCATTTGCCAGTAATCGCTGTTGGTCATTTGTTTCATACATGCACTTATCTTCGAAATGTACAGAGCATAAGTGACTGTATTAATTGGGATACCATTTATCCCTTTTCATCCTCACAATGCAATTGTTCTGTTAATTCCTTGTTCTTTAAAGGAAATATGAAACAAAATCCGACAAATAATTACCGTGGCTATCCGTACTTTTGCTGTGTAAACAATAGAATGGGTTCAATTACAAACAGAAATTACAAAAATTAATCTCGGCTATCACTCAGTAAGACTTATTTAAAATATGATATAACATTTGTTTTATTACTCCAGTTAGTACAACTGTACGCTGAGCATACGGCTGGCATTCTGGAAAGCGAGAATCTATCTTTTCACTTCTTAAAACTTACGAAACTTGCGCTAATTCGGTTTGTTTTGACAACCATTAACATGGCTGCACCTTATCAACTTGCTTCCGCAGGGAGTGCTGATGGTGGCTCGTTGGGTACTGCAGATTTAACCGAGCCTCCCTCATATTACAACTAGCTTCCTTAGTTGACACATGACCATCAACACAGACACCAGAAAAAAGTATTGAGTATCACCCGCATTATCATAATTTATTATGATACCTTTGGTAGCTCCAGTACTGTTAGCGCAGTTATCAGCAGCTCGCAGCACTAGCTCCTTGTATTTCTCTGTGTACTGCCCAACAACCTGGAACAAAAAGAGCAATATAGATATAGAACATGTTTCATCATCATGAAATATCTACAGTAAGCTATTATGTGTGAGTGTAAGTTCTTTAACAACTGTTGAAAGGCTCGTCTTAGGTATACCTATTTTTGTATGGGGGAAGTATTTCCCAGAGAGTTCTAAAGCCCTTACATACTTACATCCCATATTGCACATTAAGGGTAAAGAAAAAGTTGGCAGTTGTGTCACTGACTGACACAATCATAGGATTTTGGCATGATAACGTCAAATGAAAGCTAGTACTGTTGAGCAGAAACTGTTGCATCCACCAGTACAGCATGCACAATGTCCACATCAGGTGGGAAATTAGAAATAAATGGTGTGTGTGTGGGGAATGATCATAGGGCTTAACTACTAGTGTATATTTCAGGTAGAACCGGGTGGGGGAGGGGGTATATAATTGCCCTGTAAGTAAATTACCCCTTCCCCAGAAAAACGTACATTTTAAATCATTTTGTTCGAATTCTGTTCTTATAACAAGAATTATAAACATTGGAAAGTTACTTCCCGGTTTCAGATGGACTTGCTCAAGGGCTGTCAGTCATTCTATTATACACTAGAGGACCCTGCTGCCCCGCATTCGTTACGAACAGCAGTTACATTATCGAACCCTAGCGAAACTGTCTGGTTCTCTTAAATGTTGGGCAGCGGTGGGTTTATAAGGTTTGCCCGTTAAATTGTGGGCAGAAGATAATGACACATTAGTTTGTACGGCAATACACAAGAGGAATTTTATTGGAGGAAAGGGTCCATGGGAAGATCATGCTAAGTCCATTTTTCATTTTTTCTGATATTACAGCCATCTTTTGGCTCTAAGAATGTAGTTTCAATCCTCTGTCCAATAAAGGGAAGGAACCTATTAAGTTCTTAGATTTGAGCCATTTTTAAAATCATACACCGGTGAAGAACATGGAGTTATACAGTTTTAATAATGCTCTCCTGTAAAATTAGTAAAGTGTTCTTTCCCTGGACCCTTGGTTCTTTCTAAGAGAGCTCCTATTTCATCAAGATTTTTCTCTGTTAAAACAGTTTGTCTCCTGCATGTTTTTCTCTAAATTAGGTATCGTATTCCTATGGAGAGGGAGGATGGAAGGAAATATTAAAATAAATCGAAAGCGGCATTCTAACAATACTTCATAGCACAACACGACGGATACACGCTGCTCTACTGTACTGTATAAGTCACTCATTAAACTCACAATAACTCTTGTATTTATACAGAAACTATGCTATTTTAAAAGTAATATACCATTGGAAAGTTTGGCGGCCACCACCACCACCCACCCCTGGGAGAGGCTTCAACATCATGGAATGTACTGAGAGACAGTGCATGTTTAATCTCATGTGACCTCACTTGAAAAGTAGGGTGGTTGGCTAAGAGCGTGCTCTTAACCTCACATGACCTTACGTGTCTAGGCTTAACCTTGAAGACCAGGCCTAAGGGCGTTAACCTTACAGACCATAGTTCGATGCCGAGGATAACTGCATGACAGCGCAGGCTTAAGCTTACATGATGTTAATGGCTATGGGTGTAGGCTTAGCCTCATGTTGACCAGGCGTTAAATTAACCGGTTGACCTTCCCTACACCCTGGCTAAAAGTGCAGACTTAACCTTACGCTGACCAGGCGTTAACTTAACCGGTTGACCTTCCCTACATCCTGGCTAAAAGTGCAGGCTTAACCTTACGCTGACAAGGCGTTAACTTAACCGGTTGCCCTTCCCTATACCCTCGATAAAAGTGCAGGCTTAACCTTATGCTGACCAGGCTTCAACCTAACCAGTTGCCCTTCCCTACAGCCTGCCTAAAAGTGCAGGCTAAACCTAACTAGACAAAATGAGGCATGATCCATGGTTTTTGGAACTGCACTTGGAACAAGATGGCAGCTACACACATTGTATTGATAGGGCTAGGGAGATGGCGTAAGGCTTTATACATGTGCTTTATTCAGAGGGCCGTAACGTTGGAAGCTGAAATCGGAACAAGGTGGCGGCTACACATAGAACTAGGGATATGGTGTAATCCTTAATACATCTGCTTTATTCATATTTTTAGTGTCTGGAACTTGCACTTTGACCCAAAGTGGAGATCGAGGTTGGGACTCCATTGAACTCACTGCGGGACTAAATTCTGGCACTTCGGCATGTCTAAAACATAGTTAGTAGGACGTAAGGCCAATATCATAATTCATATTTGACCCACAACGGAGATCAAGTCTGGGACTCCCTTGAACAAAAATAACATTAGTCAAAATATTTAACCTACATAGAGATCAAGTCCAAGACTCTCCTCTTGAACAAAAGAATAATATATATCATACTTGGAACTCTATTAGACTGAAGCTCAACATAACCAGGAAATCGAATACTAGATTTTCTCTTGGACTGAAGACTAGTGTAAGCTAACAGCTCAATCAACTACAGAAAAAGGAATGCTGGAAAGGTGTTATGAAGCGAATAATGTAATGTCTCAGTAGAATTGCTTCTGCAAGCAGCAAGGGTTACTAACCTAGCAAAAATTTGTGAATTAGCTCTTTGTACATTTAGCCAGGTGCTTATATATGTCATCACCCTGGTCTGCATGTGAAACAATATGCATACGTTTGAACTTTGACCGATTGTCCTTCCCTACACCAGCTCGGACATAATTTTACACCTTAGCTAATTGTGCAGGCTTAACCGCACGCTGTCCGTGCGTTAACCTAAGTGCTTGCCATTCCCTATACAAGCTTAGCCGTTACGCATTGTACTAATAGGACTAGGGAGATGGTGTAAGACCTAATACATATGCTTTATTCATAGGGGCATAAAGTTCGAAGGCATCCTCAGGGAGTATGGAGCTGAACTTGGAAGAAGATGGCGGCACGGGACTAGGGAGACTGTGTATGACTTAGTACATATGCGTTATTCATAGGGTGTAACATTGGAAGACAACCACAGGGGCTTGGAGCTGAACTTGGAACAAGATGGCGGCACGGGAGTAGGGTGATGGTGTAAGACTTAATACATATGTTTTATTCATAGGGGCGTAACATTGGAAGGCACCCTCAGGAGGCTTGGAACTGAACTTGGAATCTTGAACAAGATAGTGACTACACGTTGAACTAATAGGACTAGGGAGATGGTGTAAGACTTAATACATCTGCTTTATTCATAGGGGCGTAATGTTGGAAGGTACCCTCAGGGGGCTTGGAGCTGAGCTTGGAACAAGATGGCGGCTACACACATTGTACTTATAGGACTAGGGAGATGGCGTAAGGCTTAATAGACGTGCTTTATTCATAGTGGCGTAATGTTGGAAGACACCTTCAGGGGGCTTGGAACTGAGCTTGGAACAAGATGGCGGCTATGCACGTTATACTAATGGGACCAGGAAGATGGTGTAAGGCTTAATACATGTGCTTTATTCATAGGGGCATAACATTGGGAGCTGAACTCGAAACAAGATGGGGCTACACATAGGACTAGGGATATAGTGAACGTTTTAACACAGGTGCTTTATTCATAGGGGCATAACGTTGAAAGCTGAACTTGGAACGAGATGGCGGCTACACATGAGACTAGAGAGATGGTGTAAGGTACAATATATGTATTTTATTCGTAGGAGCCGTAATGCTGAAAGCTGAACTCAGAACAAGGTGGTGGCTACACATGGGACTAGGGAAATGGTGTAAGACTTCATACATATTCTTTATTCATAGTGGCATAACGCTGAAAAGCGACCTTATGTTTCAGAGCTGAGCGACCGCATAAATGATAAAAGGGCTAAATGTCGAAAGGATTAAATGTCTAAAGGACAAACGGGCAGGTGGGCTAAATAGCAAAAGGGCTAAATGGAATAAACTATGATCTAGGGCTTAGAACTGAACTTGGAAGAGTATGGTGACACGGGACTAAGAAGATGGCGTAAGGTGCAATGTGATGTGCTTTATTCATAGGGATGTAACTTGAGAAAAGTCCGACTCGTTGACTGAATGGTCAGCGTACTGGCCTTCGGTTCAGAGGGTCCCGGGTTCGATTCCCGGCTGGGTCGTGGATTTAACCTTCATTGGTTAATTCCAATGGCCCGGGGGCTGGGTGTTTGTGCTGTCCCTAACATCCCTGCATCTCACACACCACACACAACACTATCCTCCACCACAATAACACGCAGTTTCCTACACATGGCAGATGACGCCCACCCTCATCGGACGGTCTGCCTTACAAGGGCTGCACTCGGCTAGAAATAGCCACACGAAATTATTATAACTTTAGAAAGCTACTTCAAGGTTTTGAAGTTGAGCGGCTGCAGAGTCAAAGACGCTAGCAGCTGAGTTGATGCGTAACGCGTTGTTGGTTTTTAGTGTCTGGAGCACTGAATTTTTGATTTTAACATTTCGAGGTTATAGACCTGAAATCTAGAGACTTATATCAGCTTAAAATATTGTTTACATCACTTAGAGATTAAAACTTTGCGTTCAGAATCGAAAAAGGTTCGCGTTACATATGACTGGGTATGGAACTCAGGGCTTTTCCCTTTGGACTGCTGAGTATCAGTCTCGTGGGCCCTACTTTAAGTAAATGACTGCGCATTGAAAGCGTGCGTTTAATTCAAAGCACCTAACGTTTTGGCTGAGATAAATTAGAAAACCACCCCACCCCGACTGGGAATCGAACTCCGCACTCTTTCCCTTGGACTGCAGGCTATCATACTAATTAAATGATTGTGCGTTAAAATCAAAATCCCTAAAATTTGAGCTGCGATAAATTTAAAAAATCGCCGACTCGATTATGAATCGATCCTGTGGCTCCTTTATTCGGGCAGCAAACAAGCCTGACTCTGCGTTAAAATCTTATGTGTTTACTTGAAACACCCGGCTTTACGCCACAAGAATTGAAGTAAAAAATCACCGACCGAACTAGGATTCGAACTTGGACTCAAAGCTGAAGTGCTATTCATATATCTAATCTGAAAATTCAAACATCTAACTCTCAGCAAAGAAAAAAATCACTGACTCAGGGTTTCGAACCTGGAGCTTACTTGGACTCAAGACTAAAGAGTTTAAGTGTATAAGAAGAAAAATCTTCAACCCAACCTGAAATCAGTGGCGAGCTTTTCTTTCACTGAAGGCTAAGTGTGAACTGTTACTTCAAAGTACATTAACTGAATACGGAGAGAGAATGCAGCAAATAAAAGCGAGGTCGTGACAGTGTGTGCATCTTAGCAAAAAAAATTGACTGCACGAGCAAGTTGATTAGACTTGGAAGTATTTGCTGGGACATGCAATACCAAGTTCGTTGTTTTTCATTTAGGCTAGTATGCACATTTCAAAAAAAAAAAAAAAAATTGGTGATACAAGCATGTTGACTAGACTTGGAAGTAACAGGGAATACAAAGTTCATTGTCTCCGCATTCATCTCTGAGCTGTAGATTTGAACCCTGGAGACTTGTAATTGCCTGCTGTAATGTTTACATCACTTAGCACCTAACGTTTGAGCTGCGAAAAATTAAAAAATCCCTAGCCCGATTGGGAATCGAACTCGGCACTCTTTCCCTTGGACTGCTGACTATCATAGTAACTAAATGATTATGCGTTAAACTCAAAAACACTCAACCTCCGAGATAAAAGAAATTAAAAATAAATTCGCCGACTCGACTAAGATTCGAACCGGTGGCTCCTTTACTCGGACAGCAAACAAGCACGCTAACTGCTGTAATTACTGTACATCAAAAGCCTGTGTGTTTAATTGAAACACCTCATGACGTACTTCAACACTCTTTGCAACTATATAGGAGTCGATTGTTCCATGACAGACGAATTTCTAATAACACAACTCTCACATTATTGAAAATATGAATCTCTATCTTGGGTCTCCTTCTGTTGGACTGTAGACAATTATGCTGACTAAATCGCTGTGCATTAAAAACTCGCGCTTAATTCAAACACCCGGCCATCGAGCTCGTAAAGTCAGTTTTCTGCTGAGAATATTGTCAGGACACCGCTCGATAATACATTTCGTATAATCGCGTTAGCAGCGGCTCCATCGAAAAATGCGACATAACAAATGCTGTAGAAAATTACGTTTCTAATAATTTTATATGAACATGTTTTTCCGTTATAAGTTATGAGTTGTGAGAATTTTTTGAACAGAATGTAGTTTCCATGTAGAGTTATATAGATATGTCGACTCGATGAGAAATCACGTAAAACAATCCTCAGAGTGCGGGTTCACACTTACTGTCTCTTGTGTACAAGTTAACGGCCAGTAGGATTTAAAATTTATGTAGCTAACTTGCTCTCTATAAAAAGAAATGGCGCTTGACTCTGATTCCGAGATGCAGATAGCTTATGTGCGATCTCCTGATGAACAACCTAGCTTTGAAACGTCGACTTCGTCGTGCTATGCAAGGTTAGAAAGAGCGATAGCGTAAGTCACGGAACTTAGCTAACACACTATAAGTATCACGGCTGTTAAATCCACTGGTGTCCAGTTGGACAGTTTTGTTCTGTACTAAATATATCTTCAACACCTACTAATTGTACATAACACGACCTAACAGGTTGAAAGTTAATTTTGATTAAACTATTGCGTTGAAGACGCGGGACTTATATCTTAATCGTTACTGCATTAGATCACATTAGTCCGACATGAAGCAATATAATCTCTCAGCAAATGAGTTACCCGGTCGTGCCACGTTGAAATAAAAATGCTAATGACGAAGGAAAGAGCAAATACAATTGCAATGAAAATGTATGCCAATATTTACTTGTAAAGTTCATGCACCTCATAAACTATTAAGCAGGACACATTATTGTATTAATGCTGTTTATAATAACATGCAATAAGTTGCCTCGTTACGTGTAAGGACATCTCGATCAAGGTATGTTGGACTCGTATTGGCAAATAATAGGCAATGAGTTGCCTACTGTAGTTGCATGGCTTCCTATCAAGAAAGGTACTTCATAAAACATGACGGCTTGCATCCTTCTATATGCAGCAGAAACTCCTAGCAAGAATGGTACTTCATAAAATATGGTGGCGTGTTCACATCCTGCTATATACAGCATTACTTACCGGACTATCATAATACAAAGTTAGTTGTTGTTGCCTAGCGACAACCTGTCCATCAACGTCTATCCAATATTGGCCTGCGTTCCAGGACATCCCAGATATGCTCGATAGGGTTCATATCGGGGCTCCTTGGTAGCCATGGCAGTCGTTGGACCTCCGCTGCATGTTCCTGGAACCATTCCCGGGCGACGTGGGAGCGATGTGGCGGCGCGTTATCATCTTGAAACACCGCAGAACCGTCTGGGCGTTGGAAGGCCAGAAATGGGTGGAGATGGTCTCCGAGCACCTCAACATAGCGCGTACCATTCAAAGTCTCTTCCAGAACAACTAGGGGGCCCATTCCATACCAGGAAAATGCACTCCAGACCATAACAAAGACACCAGCGCCCTGGACCACACCTTCGAGGCAGGCAGGATCCATCTTTTCATGTGGTCTGCGCCATACACGGTACCTCCCATCGGCATGGTGCAGTTGAAATCGTGATTCGTCCGACCATATCACGTTTCGCCATTGTTCCAGTGTCCATCCCTGGTGACTGGCGACAAATGCGCGTCGTTGTGCCCGATGGCGTTGGGTTAACAGTGGCACCGGGCTCCCATACCCCATAGAACCCATGTTCCTACGGATTGTCCACTGGGAGTGCATAGGCCTTACATGATCTTTTCAAGTTTTGTGAATTTGTTTTCATTTGTGATTCATTAGTTTCTTTAGTAAGGTACTACATTTTAGGAGGGCTGTGTGCCGTGGTCGTATTGCATCAGCTGTTCTAGCAGCTGCAGAACAATGGCATATGGTTTGCGAACTGTCGATTTAGAGGAAAAGCTGTGCTTAGTATAGCCGATTTGGCTCGATCGACCGTAACAGAGGTAGTCGATTGCACGGTGATCGCGCTCGCTTCTCCGCGCGCCGCATTCTGGCATTCTCAGGACCTCTGCTTTTAATTAACATGAGTGACACCTTTGTGGATGCACGGTGAGATCTTCTCTGTTGATCAGCCATTTGGACATGCGAGCAGTAAAAGGGTCGACAGAATTAAGCATTATTGCTCGACGTCAATAATTAGCTGGTTGTGGTGGCCGGGTTTATAGGAAGAACCGAGATAGAGACGGGGAAAAAATGTAAGTGCTCACACACGGAAGGATATTTTCCTCAGTTCTTGAATTACAAAGGGGCACTATCGAGTGAAAACCGGTATCAACTAGTCGGGCGATAAAAGCTTCGAACTATCGACTGAATAGTCCAATGTTCTGCATATCGCAAGTAGTCAGCCGTTCCATGACAAAGCATTCGAAGGTTTCTTGTCTGTCTCCGTAGCAAGGGTGGACAGTGGTTCATTTACGATTTACTTTTTTAAACATAATTGAGAAATAATTAGATATCACTAGTATAGACATTCATTATAACAAAATAACTTACAAATTTATTCAATGGGACCCATAATCGTAGTCGAGAAGATTGAACAGTTGAAAGTATTTATTTATTTATTTATTTATTTATTTATTTATTTATTTATTTATTTATTTATTTATTTATTTATTTATTTATTTAATTTTTGCCCTTATGAACAGTGTTTGAACTCGAATATCTCATGATTCTTCTCATTTACTATAAATTTTATATTCCTAATTTTGTTTCTGAATTCTTTTCTGTCTCCCATCATTTGTCTGTTGATCCCCACCTGCCATAAGTCTTCCTCTATTTCATGATACCAATTTGCTTCCTTGCTTGAACTGTTTACTACATCAATATTTTCTACGTAAGTCTGTTGTTGCCCATTGTCTGTATGTGCCCATAGAAAGTTAGTCTGCGATTTCTGGTCATGTCAGTAAGTTTGTTAGAATTGTGGTCGTTTCTGACGCATACAATACTTCTGGTAATACGACTGTTTTGTAGTGTCTAAGTTTGGTCTGTCTTGAGATGCTTCTCTTATTATAATGTGACCATGTGAGTTTGTATGCTTTCTGGAGTGTTGTTCCTCCTATTTGTATTTATTTATTTATTTATTTATTTATTTATTTATTTATTTATTTATTTATTTATTTATTTATTTATTTATTTATTTATTTATTTATTTATTTATTTATTTATTTATTTATTTATTTATTTATTTGCTAGCGAATATCGAAGGTTTTCGACGACGGAACGATGGGAAAGTAGTGGCGGATCACAACATAATTTTCAGGGGGTTCACAACAACACTTTTGTTCATGTCTCAAATGTACCAAAGTATAACGCAAATCAGTACAAAATATAACATAAATTCTTTGTACGGTTCCTTCTCTACTCATAATATGGTAGAACCCTTGTGACCGAGGAACCATTTTATTCGAAACTAATCTCTGAGCGTACAACAAAACTCAAATTACGTCTACCACTACTACTACGACGACGACGGCGCTTTCATTCCATACCCTAATGAGATACGGTGGGCCTCCTCTCAGGCCAGGAGATGTGTTGCGGTGATTTGAGATGCGGTGAAGGTGAGAGGGAAGCGGCCGTGGTCTGCGAAAGGAACTGTTCTGGCATTCGCCTTGGTGAGGAAGATGGAAAACCACAGGAAACCATTCTCAAGGCAGACGTCGGTGCGACTAACTCACCATCTCCCGAATACAGAGCTGGAAAAGCGACAATAAAGCCGTGACCTCTATTAGCCGAAGGAATGTTCACAGTAGCTTTGTTACAATGCTGTACTGTAGCGAACATTAAAAGATGAGCACTATTCCTGGTTTTCGCATAGCACGAAGTTCATCTATGTATGATAAGGAGCATAAAAATAATGCGTAGGCCTACTACGTTTATCGGTACTCAAATTCATTTCACTTAAAACGATTCTCCACCAGCAACGTAAAGCAAACTTCTTTCCGTGATTACAAACGCCTGTTCAAAATTAATAGCGAAATCTACCGGCAATGTAATGCAATATTAACATCCGCGAGGCTATGGCCAATGGTAACAGTGTTGGTGGCGGACCCTTGTGGTCAGCTGTAATGCTATCCTTGTCTTTATATCTGATGTAGACGGAAAGGCACATACATACCTTACCGTGCTCCTCGCTTATGGGCATCTCTGAGCATAGACCATGACGTCATCTACGTGCGCATGCGTGTAGTCTTCAGGCTCGTAGCACAAGATCCAGTGTGCTCCCTGTATTGTCAGTCAAAACGAACAGCCGTCAGTGTAACGAAACTCCGACATAAGTCGAATGCTTTCGATCGATTGATGAAATCAGGTCGAAGTTCGAAGCAAAAGAAACCATTTTCAATATCCATGAATGCGTGAATATGCTTTAGAACCGGGCGTTCACCTGGTAATGTGCTCCTGTGAGCCCACCGCCACTGTTGGAAAGGGCTAGGATTGGGAAGATAATGCTAATGACCGTCGCCTTAATTAAGGTGCAGCCCCAGCGTTTGCCTGGTATGAAAATAGGAAACCACGAAAAAATCTCCAGGGCTGCTGACGATGTTATTCGAACCTACTATCTCTGGAATGCAAGCTCACAGCTGCGCGCCCTACCCACACGGCCAACCCGCTTGGTCGAAAGAATTCGTTGCACAACGTAAGTAGTCAGAGGTTCAATGACTGAACATTCGAATGTTTCTGGTCGAACCTCTCCGGATCAAAAGTGGACAGTGGTACTTTTACAAATATATTTTTGAAAGTGTATTGATCAATAATCAGAAATCACTCTTTGGAACAAAGTAGATTTTATATTGAGCGACTTACAAATTCATTGAAAGGAACACCTTTTGTAGCCGAGAAGTCAACTCCAATCCACACTGGGAATAGGAAGGTGCACTACCAGGGGATTCAAGTTTCGTATCCCGTCTCTGACAGCGACTATCCTTAGTGTAGTACCAGCTTCAGTACTTGCCGTTGACGGGACAAACATATAGCATATCTCACTCCCCAGTTACTTTCCGCCAATATTCAGGCATGCTGTTTTACTAGGGAAGCAGCAGTAATCCCATCTATCGGAGTTGAGTGGCAGCAGAAGAGACAAAATCACATCCCAACTATGATCAATGTAATGTTATTGTTGATCAGTTTTATGGGCTTTCGATATTGTAGGCCTTCACATTCAGTTTCCTTCCGGCTCTGTGATATTAGGGCATCTAATGTAGAGGGAGTCCCTCCTTCTTCCATGACTCCCTATTGTCGTATTCTTAAAGCAATCATTCTTTTACGACCTTTTCTCATATTTCATAATCATATTCACATTGTTCCTTGTCGATACGGACTGATGACCACGCAGTTTTACACCTTTAGGGGACCAATGACTGAAGTTTCGTGATTTCTGTATTAAAAATCGATTTTCGGAATTATTGCTAAAAAGCAACTCCAACCCTTCTATTATCAGAAAATATCATAAAATTTCAAGCCCCGCATTTTAAAGGCCACGCCCACCTCACATTAATGGCACTTTATCGCATATTTTGGCAGTATTTTAGCGTACCTGTTTGAATTTGGCTCCAAGGTTTAACAAATGACAGTGGTATGGTGTCAGTGCTTTACGATGTTCCACTGTTTATCTCATAATACTTAAAAAATAACAGATGCATTCAAAACTATAGATGCCTTTTCCTCACCTTTCATTTTTTTCAGTGCTTTGCTTCATGCGAAAAGCTCCATGTGCTGCAGTTCTTGTCTGATTGATATGAAACTTTCTAGAGTTAGCCTATAGCGATATCTACAACTAACAAAACATACTTATAAATAATTTTATTTGTTGATTGGAAGCAACGTTACATGCTTTATGGACTTAGCAACAAAAATCGACATTCACGAATATCTCTGTATCATAAATGATACGCGTAAAAATGTATAAAACATAAATGATCGGAATTTTTAATTCTATGTAACTTTAGTTATGTAGTATTTATCGATAGGACCATCAATGACATAAATATTTGAGATTTTTAAAAAACAAGTTGCTTATGCGACTGCAGCTATCGAGCTCGGCCAGAATTAAATTTAGGACTTCCTCTAAACTACCATATCACTCAGAGTGAATAAAATAATTATTTATAGCCTAGATTGTAGTGCATCATTCCCCAACTTTACATACCGATTTTCATTAAATTCCCTTCAGCCATTTTCTCGTGATACCCGTACATACATACAAAAATACATACGTACGTACACACATACATACATACATACAGACAGACAGACAGACAGACAGACAGACAGACAGACAGACAGACAGACAGACAGACAGACAGACAGACAGACAGACAGACAGACAGACAGACAGACAGACAGACAGACAGAAATGACGGAAAATTAAAAAGTGCATTTCCTTGTTAACGTGGACAGGTCCGATACAGAATACGATTCTTTTACAATTCTGAGCAATGCACAGACAAAACTCTTATTTTATATATACACTCATGTTCATAAAAGACAGAACACTTTGAAAGACTACAGATAGAAAGTTCATAATCGCAGGATACGTTCATTAGTATGTTCTGTAGAAATGAGTCACCTAGGTTCAGCATGTGTCCTGTTGCCTAGTAGGCACTGATAATTTGTTCCACGCGTGATGCCATCGATGCGTATAAGGCGCGAATGGCGTCGTGGGGTATAGCCATCCATCTTGCATTCACCTGGTTCCACAGTTCATCTTTGGTGGTTGGCATTGGGTCACAACGCCGCACCGGTCGTTTCACCACATCCCACGCATATTCGATTGGCGACAAGTCCGGTGATCGGGCGGGCCAGGGCAACAGTCTGACATCCTATGGCAAGAAGAAGGCACTTGTTTGTGCAGCAACATGTGATTGCACATTGTCCTGATGAAATATGGCATCTGGGGTGTCATGAGCCTCTCACCCTGTCTTCGGCCAACCAAAATACGGCCATCATTTTCAAAGAAACAGAACCTGATTCGTCCGAAAACACTATCTGCTGCCATTCCTGTCCGCAGTGATGTCGTTCTATACACCATTGCAGTCTAGCATTTTTATGCATATTAGTCAAAGCTAGGTGGAGAAGTGGACGACGCGGATCGTAATAAACGGCGACGGACTGTCACTCCTGATAGTGTACGATGTGTTACACTGTTCCACTGCTGTGTCAGAGCCGAAGAGGACGCAGATCTATCCTGCAATGCCATTCGGATGAGGTGTCAATCTTCTTGGGGGTTGATCTAGGTGGTGCGACCAGACCCATCTCGTCGTATTCTACAGCCTTTCGTGAACCATTCTGTACACACCCGTTGCACTGCCGACACACTTCGTCCCAATTGAGCAGCAATTTCCCGGATGGATGCATCACGTTCTCTCATACCAATTACGTCAATAGACGAAGCAGCATGTCCCATCTTGATAGAGAAACCTGCTCTGCTACCAAGAGCTCTGACGTTACAAGAGAAGAGAAAGGATATCTATCTAAATTCGAGGGATCGATACTGGTGAACTCTGGTGCCCAAATTACGGACATTTCAGGTTATTATAATTGAAGCGCTCAGAATAATAACTCCAGATTCCAAATGACATCATTTTTTTTAGATTAAATGAGAGTAGGACTGTACACTCCTACTATCTATCTTTCATATTTACAGAGACCAGTTAAAGGTTAAACGGTTTTATAACACTTAATTCTAATAGAATTACGACTTTCTTAGCCAGTCTGGATAAATTTAATACTTAACACTTACCAACGTTATGCAGACCGAGGCAAAGACGAGAGCACTTACTTTGAAGTTCATGGTTAACAACTGGTAATAGCTTTTCTGGGATTACCAATTGGCTTTATATACAACTCTATCTGGTGGTCATATCTTGCAGTTTAACCGGTACTTATCGGGGGAATACTGCAAAGCATATGCAAGGAAAACCCAGTTATTTTCTTTAACAGTCCAACCTCGACGAGTAGAAGATATATATATCGCACCCATGCGGCGATAATTGGCACATGCCAGAAAATGACAGTCAAGTAATCTCTCACGGTGACCTTGCCGTACAGTAGGGGATGCAAAGACATGCTACGATTTACCACAAGACTTACAGTTAGGGTTGCCATAAGGTTCAGGATGAAATTCAGGACACCAACATCGACAAGTTCCAACCATAGGCACCGACTCCACAGGAGCACTTGCTCCCATGTAGCCTATATAGTGTGGTACGGGGACGCAATCGTGTTTTTGCTCCCGTAAGAATATTTGATATTGTCATCCTTGGCCCCGTGCTCAAGACCAAAAGTCGGCGCCTATGGTTCCAACGAGCGTATATGGATGATTCCATATGAACTGTCCCGTCCGTTACGAAAAGACACACTTGATATATAATGTTAATGTTAAAAATCAAATAGAGAAATAATAAGAAATCATGCTTTATGTAAAACACCTACCGGTACTTTATAAACCACTCCAAAATGATATACATAATATACAATGTTATTTGCATAGAGTTTTAAGTAACAGATGAGAAAACTCACGTTGAATTACTCATTTCTCAATAACACGGATAAGTGAAAACTAAAAACAACATTTATTTACCTTTGCTTAAAGATATTTATGACACAAGAGTGTCCTGAAGCTGATACCAATAATACTTTAACAAATTTGACACAACTCATAATTTTTTAAATGTAAACATGAAAATCCTGCCAAGATATTTCTTTAAAATTATATTGCAGCAATAATATTGATTTAACAGACTCTACTTTCAGTCTATTTCTGTCATCTGTCCATTGTGAATTCATTAAAGAAAAACTTATTTCCACATGTGGATTATGGTCAGGTAAAAAGAAATAGAAATGAGCCAATGTAAGCAATTCAGAATATTGCTCACTGAATTCACAATGCTTTTAAAAACTGAACCCATTTATTACTTATTAACATGGATACAAAATAGTTGTCTTCGCTAGTATGATCAACCAAAAAATTCCATTCCCTTTTAAAAACATTTGAGCAAAATTTTAAATAATTTTCTCTGATTTTTAAAATTCAGGACATTAAGGGATTTTTAAAAATTCAGTCAGGACGTCGGGACACATGCTCAAATTCAGGACAATCCCACTTCTTCAGGACGTATGGCAACCCTACTTACAGTACAATATGAGTAAGATAGGAGTAAGGAGAAACATTGTTTATTTATTTATTTATTTATTTATTTATTTATTTATTTATTTGTTTATTTATTTATTTCTTCTTCTTCTTCTTCTTGCGTTCCGGCCTTCTAAGGACCACGTTACAATTTCAATTGTTCCTCCTTAGTTGTTCTTTCCTTTTCTTCCAGTATTCTTTCATTGTTTCACTGTGTTTCTTTTTCCTGTCTTCAGTCCACTTTGTGCCTGTTTTCTTTTCCTTCCTCCCTTGGAATCCTTCCATTTGTAAGACTTTCTTCCTAAAAATCTTTCTTTCCAATAATTCTTTTTCTCGTATGTTGTTCCTTTCCAGGTCTTTCTTGACTTCTTGAATCCAGGTGGTAGTTGATTTCTTTTCCCAAAGGTACTTGAAGATTCGTTTAGTTAGTCTATTGTCATCCATTCTGTAAATGTGTCCAAGAAATAGCAATCTCCTTTGTCTTATTGTTTCTGATATGTTTTCTACGTTCTGGTAAATTTCATTGTTACTTCTTAATTTCCAAAACTCTGCAATTCTTAGAGGACCTAATATTTTCCTTATAATTCTTCTTTCTAATATTTCTAATTTATCAAGCTTGTAGTTCAGTGCTAGACATTCGCTGGCATAAAGGCATTCTGGTTTCACTACTGTGTTGTAGTGCTTTATTTTAAGTTTTCTTGATAAGCACTTTTTGTTGAAAGTATTCTTAGTTATACCGTACGCTCTTTCCATCTTTTGTATCCTCTCTTCTATAGCGGATTTTTCTAAACCATTTTCTTGAATTGTCTCACCCAAATATTTGAATTTCTTTACCTTTTCTATTTGTCCAAAATCCGTTGCTAAAACTTTGGGGCACTTTTTATATTCGTCAAAAATTTTGTTTTCTCGGCAGAGATTCTCAAGCCTGTCATGTTGGCTGTCTTTTCAAGGAGATTGACTTGCATTGCTGCATCTGTAAGGCTTTCTGAAAGTATGGCAAAGTCATCTGCAAATGCTAGGCAATTTATTGCAACGCCTTTGTTCTTATTCCCCAGCATGAGTGGCAATATTTTAGATTCTTTCAGTTTTTCATTCCAAATTCTTATAATTTTCTCCATGACACAATTGAAAAGGAGTGGAGATAGACCACCGCCCTGCCTGACACCTGTATTTATTTTGAAAGGTCGAGATACTTCACCCATAAATTTTACTTTCGAGATAGTGTCCGTAAGTGTTTCACGAATTAGGTTTGCCAATTTAGTTTTAACTCCAAATTCACGGATTACTTTATCTAGGGTTTCCCTATCAACAGAGTCAAAGGCTTTTTTAAAGTCAATAAATGTTACAACTATGTCTTTGGAGTTTATTAATCTGTGTCGAACTATAGATTTCAGGTTGAAAATCTGTTCGGATCAAGATCTTCCTTCTCTAAATCCATCTTGATATTCACCCAATTGACTGTCCAGTGTCTATTTTACTCTATGTAGTAGTATTGTTGAGAATATCTTGTAAGCAACTGCCAAGAGAGATATACCTCTGTAGTTGTTGACATCCTGCTTGTTACCCTTCTTGTGTAATGGGTGTATTAGAGCCACTTTCCAATCCTCTGGGATCTTTTCTGTTTCCCAAATTTCTTCAAAGATTATTTGTAGATCTTCTATAATTATTGGTTCAGCCCATTTTATAAGTTCAGCTGTTATGGAGTCTTCCCCACTAGCTTTGTTATTTTTAAGATTTTTTATTGCTTCCTTTATTTCTTCCGCTGTTGGAGGTGAATCAGCTTCTAGATTTTCCTGAATTTCTGAAAATTCTAATTTATGATTTGGCTCAGGGCAGTTCAGCAGGTGTTCGAAGTGTTTTGCCAGAATCTCACAATTCTCGGCATTGTTAAGGCCAATATTACCATTTGCATCTCTGAAGCACATGCTCCGGGACTGATAACCTTTCAGGTTATTCTTAAAGGTCTGATATAAATTTCGGGAGTTATTTCTTACAAAATTATTCTCAATTTTTACTAGGTGCGATTTTTCAAGAGATCTTTTAACCTGCCTTATTATTCTTGTTGTTTCCTTTCTTTGTTGTTTAAATAGCTCATAGTGTTCATTCTTTCCGGAACATTTCCATTTTTCCACTTTTTCGTTCTTTCCATAAGTGCTTCCTCACATACGTTATTGCACCATACTTTCCTTTTAGTTTTAACTGATCCAAATACTTTCTTCGCTGCACTATTAATCTGTTTAGATAATTCTGGCCATTTGCCATGCTGAGTTATTTTAATTTCTTCCTGAAAGTTTTCTATAGTTGCTTGTGTAATGTTGAGCCTCTCTATGTTGTATTTCAATAATTTTTTCGCCCTTCTTTGATTCCTGCGAGGTAGAAGCTTTAGCTTAATTTTAGAGAGGTAATGATCGGAGTCAAACTCCCCACTTCTTATTACTTTAACATTCATAATTTCCTTAATACTTTCTTGAGAAATAGCTACAGGGTCCAAATGAAACTCACCTAACATCGGATTTGGGGACACCCATGTTTTAGTCTTTCTTGGAAGTTTCTTAAAGAAGGTCGACATTAATTTTAGGTGAAAGGATTTGTAGAGATTAATTAGTCTCATGCCATTTTTGTTTGTTCATTTGTGTGCCGGATATGCCCCTACTGTTTTGCTGAAAACGTTTTCTTTGCCTACCTGTGCATTAAAATCACCTATTGTCGCGGCCACCAAATTAGACGGGTGAGGAAAACTGCGCTGTCGTCAGATATGGGAACGGCGAAGCGACAGATGGTCGAGAGTCGCTTACCCCCGGGCACGAATTGGCAACGCTGATCGTGCAGTGCTGTCAAACTGAAGCCCATCCGCTCCAGGCCACCTTACCCGAGTCATTCCCTGTCAAGCAGCTGTTGAGCTCGCATCGTAAGTTCAGTTAAAGATGGATAGTGTATGTGAATTGATTTGGGCTCAAGTCAAGAGAGAAGTGCCAGAGAGGAACAAAACATTCAAAATAAAGGGCGTAGAAAAACTCACGTCAGAAGCCATCGGCCGTGTGACTGCTGCAGATTGGGAAAAGTGTTTCAATCGCGCGGAAAATGTTCAGACGGACGATTGGGCCAAGGAAATAGTATATAAGAGACGAAAGAATGGAGCCATTCATCATCAGCGTAAAAGACGAATCGACAGATAGTGAGATGAGTGATAACAGTGACTAAGGCTGCCTTGAAGGCAGAAACCGATTTTTACTTCATTGTAAATTAATGTAAACCTATTCTTTAAAGTAGTTCTTTTTCTATATTACAGTATTCAAATATTTAAAGTTATAATGTAATAAAACTGATATGTATTAATATGCAATTCGAAAGTATTTACGGGTTCCTGCAGCCTGTGCTGGTGCGCGCGCCCCGAACTGCCTCAGCTTGCGACATTTACATGATCGCTTTCTGGGCCATTTTCCAGGAAAATTACAAGACTCACGGAAATATGTTTCAGATAAAAATATAAGTCAGGCGATTTTTTACATTTTTCCCGCAGACAAAATTTTATTGGCTGAAGAAATAAAAACTTGGTCGCTTACTGAAATTTTCAATACATGATTCTACGGATTTAAACTTACTCGTTCAAGATTTTATTTTTCATAATTATTTAAGTGGTTTATATGGAAAATAGTTATACCACTGGAATCAGCAGTCTTTTCTGAAGCTTGTAGTATAATTTGTTTTGAAGCATTGTATGAAGTAACATCAGGAACTTGAGAGAGAATAACTTGCCTCGCGCTCCGAAATGATGTGTTCAGTTAGACATTTCTTCGCCAGTTGCTACATAACCTTGGCAACAGCGTAATTTCTCTGACCCGCCTAATTTCGTGGCCGCGACTATAGTAGAATAATAACATTCGATTTTGGAATTTTTGAAATTTCATCATCTAGAAGACTCCAGAATTCTTCAGTTTTACTCGGGTTCTTGCTATTATCTTCATTTATTGGTGCATGGCAGTTAACAAATGTATACTTTTTGTTCTTGCATTCAAGTGTGAGAAGAGAGAACCTTTCAGAACTAGATTTGAATTCCATAGCATTATCAACTATTGCTTTATGGACATAAAAGGCGGTACCTAGTAGTGGCATTCCTTTCATAATTTTGATTGCTGGTTTACCTTTAAAGATTCCATAATTTTTGGTTTCTGTTACATTCTCATCCATAAACCGTGTCTCTTGAACTGCTTGAATTTCATGTCTATCTAAGAAAATTTCCAGTTCTTTCTGTTTGCCGGTTTTTAGCAAGGAATTTACATTAAGAGTGCCTGCAAAGAATTTTCTCTTAAATTTAAGTCTGAAAGGATTCCAAGGATGCTCCGACTCACCCTTATTGCAGATGTTGGGACTCCCCAGAACCCTAGGTCCCGATGCATTGCATAACGCAATGGTGGATTTCTCTTCCGAGCTACCACCTGGGGTAGTGCTTTCATTCAGCGGACTTTCCATTCTGCAATTGAAATTGTACATTGTACAAGGTAGGAAATTAATTCCAAGATTAGATCGGTTTGTTAGTCCGAAATGATTTTTTATTCGTGCTTTTCTCCACTAGGTTCTTCCGCTCTCTCCGCCGTTGGGACATTAAATTCCTCATCCGCCTTCGAGACCGTTGACCAGGTTTCACCTGTAACCCTAGGCAGGGGCCCTTACATGGTGCTACCATCCGGAGCCAGATGGACCCAGGTTTATTACGAGGTTGTTACTCCTCCCCCTCCTCCTTCCCCATCACTTGCAAGATGAGGCCCCGGGCTTGGGACCGGCAATGGCGGATTTATTTATTTATTTATTTATTTATTTATTTATTTATTTATTTATTTATTTATTTATTTATTTATTTATTTATTTATTTATTTATTTATTTATTTATTTATTTATTTATTTATTTATTTATTTATTTAAACGGTTAGCTAATGCTCTAACCTTTCACCTTTGCTGTTAATGGTACGTCAGGCTTGACAACGAAGCTGGCCTATGAGAGGTTTGCGGGTGCGATAGTCATGGTAAACGACTGTTGGTGACTTACTATATAGCCTTGCGGTAGGTCTAATTAGAATTGAAAGCTCTCTTACGTTCAATTCATATTGCATGTAAAAATAGAGATGGGTTCTCAATATATCAAGTTATACGCCTGTAAACAGTATATACACTGACTGACAGAGCAAATGCAACACCAAGAAGGAGTGGTCAGAACTTTATGCCAATTGCAGGGTAGACTGACGTCACTGAGGTATGCTCATGATGTGAAATGCGCCGCTGTGCTGCGCACGTAGCGAACGATAAATGGGACACGACGTTGGCGAATGGCCCACTTCGTACCGTGATTTCTCAGCCGACAGTCATTGTAGAACGTGTTGTCGTGTGCCACAGGACACGTTTATAGCTAAGAATGCCAGGCCGCCGTCAACGGAGGCATTTCCAGCAGACAGACGACTTTACGAGGGGTATGGTGATCGGGCTGAGAAGGGCAGGTTGGTCGCTTCGTCAAATCGCAGCCGATACCCACAGGGATGTGTCCACGGTGCAGCGCCTGTGGCGAAGATGGTTGGCGCAGGGACATGTGGCACGTGCGAGGGGTCCAGGCGCAGCCCGAGTGACGTCAGCACGCGAGGATCGGCGCATCCGCCGCCAAGCGGTGGCAGCCCCGCACGCCACGTCAACCGCCATTCTTCAGCATGTGCAAGACACCCTGGCTGTTCCAATATCGACCAGAACAATTTCCCGTCGATTGGTTGAAGGAGGCCTGCACTCCCGGCGTCCGCTCAGAAGACTACCATTGACTCCACAACTCCACAGCATAGACGTGCACGCCTGGCATGGTGCCGGGCTAGAGCGACTTGGATGAGGGAATGGCGGAACGTCGTGTTCTCCGATGAGTCACGCTTCTGTTCTGTCAGTGATAGTCACCGCAGACGAGTGTGGCGTCGGCGTGGAGAAAGGTCAAATCCGGCAGTAACTGTAGAGCGCCCTACCGCTAGACAACACGGCATCATGGTTTGGGGCGCTATTGCGTATGATTCCACGTCACCTCTAGTGCGTATTCAAGGCACGTTAAATGCCCACCGCTACGTGCAGCATGTGCTGCGGCCGGTGGCACTCCCGTACCTTCAGGGGCTGCCCAATGCTCTGTTTCAGCAGGATAATGCCCGCCCACACACTGCTCGCATCTCCCAACAGGCTCTACGAGGTGTACAGATGCTTCCGTGGCCAGCGTACTCTCCGGATCTCTCACCAATCGAACACGTGTGGGATCTCATTGGACGCCGTTTGCAAACTCTGCCGCAGCCTCGTACGGACGACCAACTGTGGCAAATGGTTGACAGAGAATGGAGAACCATCCCTCAGGACACCATCCGCACTCTTATTGACTCTGTACCTCGACGTGTTTCTGCGTGCATCGCCGCTCGCGGTGGTCCTACATCCTACTGAGTCGATGCCGTGCGCATTGTGTAACCTGCATATCGGTTTGAAATAAACATCAATTATTCGTCCGTGCCGTCTCTGTTTTTCCCCAACTTTCATCCCTTTCGAACCACTCCTTCTTGGTGTTGCATTTGCTCTGTCAGTCAGTGTATTTTTACAAGTTGTTTTACGGGGCACCCACACAGATAGTTCTTACGGCGACGATAGGACAGGAAAGGGCTAAGAGAGGGAAGGAAGCGGCCATGGACTTAATTAAGGTACAGCCCCAGCATTTGCTTGGCATGAAAATGGGAAATCACGGAAAGCCATCTTCAGGCTACCGACTTTGGGGTTCGAACTCTCTATCTCCTAAATGCAAGCTCACAGCTGTGCTTCTCGATATTTTCGATACAACGATACCCCCGAGGTATCGATATCGAACGATACTACTACAGATGAGCGATACATTTTTGATACTATGTTAATAGAATGCCATAATGTTTAGTTAATGTTGTCAACTTGCCAGAAGTGACAGATTATTAAATTGGTTGTAAGGAGTATATGTTATCCAGTATTCGGGAGTTAGTGGGTTCGAACCCTACCATCGGCAGCCCTGTACATGGCTTTCCGTGGTTTCCCATTGCCGCACCAGGCTGTACCTTAATTAAGACTACGGTTGCTTCATTCCCACTCCTAGCCCTTTCCTGTCCTATCACCGCCATAAGACCGATCTGCGTCGGTGGGACGTAAAGCAACTTATAAAAAAATGTAGGGCCTACATGTCTCAACTCATAAGTTTCAAATAGCAGACAGAAGGTACAGCAAGGAATTGGGCTCGTTTATACCTCTTCTGACCTCATAAAAAGGGATCTTCCTACAAATTTCTGTAGATGTTCTGGTGCCACTACCTCTGAAGTAGAAATTTCTTTATGTACCACGGTAATACAACGTGTCGAATTGTAGCTTGGGGAAGATATTTGCGAACGTGATATTGCATTTGGATGACTATGGAAATACCACGCTCCGCTTACAAAATAACCTACTTGTGAGTGTAACTAATAAGAGAGACTTTCGGTAAACAAATGCCGTGATCTATTTAAACTAACAAATCACAAGCAAGGTAGCAACTTAAGCATGAAGCCGATTTTGATTTTAGATAAAATTTCAAATCAGTTGTTGTTTTGAAGTAACAGAAGCTGATGTGTTTCCTAATCTACCGCTTTTGGATAATATGAATGAAGTGTGAAACGATTGCCAGTTGGAGTTTGCCAGTGAAAACAGTACCTTTGCCGCATTTGTAAAAAGAACTTCTCGCGTGGAGAAAAATCTCACAACGCTAGCAACCTGAAGAAGCATGTCACCTCAGTTCGTAAATTTGTTTCACTGGACATGAACTTCTCAATAACAAAATATCGGAACAGTGAAAGTGCAATAAGTGCAGACATAACAGTGGAAGAGCCTATGTATCATCGCCGTCAATATCATCACAGTAATCAAATTCTAGTTAGCCTAGTCTCTTTTCTGGGTGATAAATACAAATTTAAACCGGGAGATAATAGGTCGGAGCTAGTTACATGATATGCGAAAACAACCAGCCATTTAGCACTGTAGAAAATAAAGGTTTGAAGCAGTTGATCCAGCACCTTGAACCAAGAAATACTATGCCTACTCGTAAGTAAACGCATATCAAAGAACATCCTCCAGAACTCTGTCAAGAAGTAGAAACAAGAGTAAAAGATGAGCTCCAAGTCTTTGAAAACGTTTAAGAAAAAGCTAGGTAACAATTGATAGGGAATCTGCCACCTGCGCGACAGCCCTAAATGCATATCGTTGATGATTAGGGCCTGGTTTCATATGCACTAAAAGCTCAAAAAATATGCACGAAAATAAAACAAAATACACTTACCAAACGCATTATTTAATTATAATTCGCGTTAAATTGGTAAACATGTTTCATTCCTTGGAAAATGATGCATGGCAGTAGGTTATCAACAGTTTTACAATCCTTTCACGGGTCAATGACTTTCTGTTGTCGGACAGAATTAATTTATGCGCTGAAAATGATCGTTCTCCGTCAACGGACGTAACTGGGCAATATTTGTACACTGGCACTGACTGCTCGGAACATTCTTCTGGCAAAGACTGCCTGATTCTACTTAGAGAGTTGCTTATGGATTGAATCTTCTTCAGTCTTGGGTTTGAGCCCAACACCACACTGAGTTTCCTTTCAACTTTTTCTCCATTTTCATCAGAGACATCATTTAAAGAACCAAGGGCTTTTTGAATTAACTGAAGGGATTCCTGTTGGGTGCACCGCGAATTTCTAGGCCCATTATTGCCTTCGAAAGTGACGAATAATACAGATGGATGAAACAGGTATATTTATATACAGTATCTACTTGATGATGCTTGTTGTTTAAAGGGGCCTAAAATCTAAGGTCATCGGCCCATATACAGTTTCAGAATCAAATACGCACTTTGTTTCACGAACACACGCAGTATGACTATCATCAATAATTTTAACTACATCTTTCACTTGATTAAAGTTCTCCTGGTAGAACGATACTGTGGATAACCAAGTTCCCCAATTTGTAAGAACAGGTTCCGGCGGAAGAGAAACTCGAGGCAGATGAGTTTTGTACGTTGTACACGAGCCGGAGCTTTTAGGAACTTTTTTTTTTTCCCTCTTGAAGTTACTTTGTTGACAGATGGAAAGAGGGTGAGTACATCTTCTGCTACGATGCAGTCCATGAGCCAAACATGTGACATGGATGAGATTTGGGAAAACTACCCCGAGACTGGTGAGCTTCAACATATACGAAGCTGCATCTGTGACTAAAAGGCGCACTTTGTAACAATCACCCTCCGATTCACCAGGTCACAGAAGTCGTTCAGAAATCTTAGATCATCGATCACACGTAAGAGAAAAATATATCTGTATATGGACTAACGTTCAAAATATGCACTCACATTCAAAATATGCATTTGCATATGCATTTTCTAAAAATCCGGGCCCTATTAATGATTGAGCTGTAAACATTCCTCATCAATTCCTCCGAAATATAGATAGCATAGCTGTTACGACGGATTTGAGCAGCAACCGACGACTATCTAAGTATCACTGTTCACTTCGCAGATCAGGACTACAAACGTATAGTACAGCATCGATTATCCGAATGCCGATCAACCGAAACATCGGTTAACCGAAAGCGTTGGAGTCGGCAAATTCAAACTTGCGCGCTATGCAGAAGTTCCGCTATTTGTCGTGCCGTTCGCAATGGCGACCAAACGTAAAGAGTTGTCAATATTACTGAAAAGTTAAAATAATAGAGCAGTTGAAGAATGGTACTAGTGGATCCAGCGTAGCTCGGGTATATGGAGTTGAAAATGCAACAACATCGGACATTCAAAATACCATTACAAAGCCCGCCTGGTGGGTGGCTATGATCGTCAGGGGGTTGAAGTCTAAACGGTCTGACACCGTGGTTAGCCGGTTCGAGTCCCGTTGGTCGAAAAATATTTCACCATCATAATGCTGGCTGGCAGGGTAGGGGAGATTGTGGTATACAATTTCTAATCACTAGACTGCGTGCCAAACCCTGGATTAACTTCTAAACCTTTCCGCAGTGCTCATATGGAGTTAGGTCATATGTCGCTTTTAATGGTGATTCGTCCGTCGGCTGGGGACGTTAAGCAGATTCGACAGGAGTAGGCTATATGTTGGCATTGGGTTTCACCCTCTCCCTTCCTACTATCATATATCACGTCATTCATTTCATCTTATTAACTCCTCTGATGAGGTTGACGTCAGGAAGGCATCCGGTCATAAAAACTCACCACGACATATTCATCCCACCTCATAACCGATCCCGTAGAGGAACGGGACAAGGGTTGGACAAACAAAAAAAATGCCATTATAAAATTTGCGAGTGTACTCGATACTGGACAGTGAAGATGAAAGCTTGCCACCCATTAGGACGCTTTCACTTCCTTTGGCTATGAAGTGCTGTCCAATTGCTGTCTTTAAAATATTCGCGAGATTTTGCAGGAAAAACCGCAGCGAGTCTGAGCTCTGAAGCCAAAGAAAATTTGGGACTTCTTTTCCTAAACTGTAGGTCTACTTTAATGTATTACTTTATGTAAGGTTATTTGTAAGATGTGTGATGACACGTAGATGAAAATTTTGCAGATTTCTTGAACAAGTTTGTGTGTAAAGATAATAAATTGCGGCTGTGATTCATGGCAACAGTCGTAATGAAAAATTTCCCCTTTTTCAGTTCAAAGAATATTGAGAATCTCATTGCGTAATGTAGATCATTAGTATGAAGTTTCAAACATTCCTTAAATCCCACAAAGTTTCTCAAAGCTACACAGAAACATTTTTCTCTACGACAACACCGCCTGATTCAAGATGAACCTACACTATGAAATTCAACACTTCATATGCTAAAAAGACCACAAAAACAGAAGATAACCATTGAATTCGCATCTGCCGATCTCACCAAACCATACAGTTTGCTGTGGGAACATTTGGTTTACATTTTTGATCAAACAACACTCACCCTATGTTCGTCTACAGTTACAATATCCGAAGCAATCCCCATTGTGAACAGAAGCCATCATACAGTGGATCAGGAATTGTGATAGTAAGACATTGGATGCAGTTAATATGCGGGACAAAGTCATTGAAGAAAACGAAATATGTTCCATTGCAATACTGTTTGAACTCCGTTTACAATGACGAGTATTTTGTCAACCTTGTTGAAGCCACTTTCGGTATTTTCTCGGAGGAATGAGTGAGTTAGGCCGGCGACCTCCCGGCCAACCTGAAGACTTGTAACGGCCTCTCCTTGTATTGTGCTTTTAATCTGGTGTCTCCGTGGATTTTCTGGGAGGTGAAAATAAATTACGGAAGCACCACGAATATACAGTACTAGAACTTCATCAGCAGGTATATAAAAGAAGCCTCGCCACGAACAGGAGTGAGTGTTGGATAGTTGTTGTTGAGCAGTGTTAGTGTGTTGAGTTGGTGCTGTGCTATTGTCTTATCGAGTGATTTGTGTTGAGTAATTTCAGTGTGTGGAGCAGTCACGTGAGTTGTTTGTGTGAGTTATCGGTCTTGTCTAGAGTTGAACCAAGTGTACTGTCATCGTGCGTCGTGAAACTCAACATACGCGCGTTCAAACCTGTCTGCATGAAGCTGATGTATGAAGAAAGTGGTGCATGCGAAGTGAAGTGAAACGTAAGATCTGTCAATCTGATAATATACATCCTCATTACATAATGGTTTTCTCTCAGAATAATAAGAATGCGTATAAATACCGGTACTTCCTAAATTTTCTTCCTTAGTTTCAGTTTTAAGCTTTTCTTACTTAGTCACCAAGTAGCATCGGACCGTAAGCCCTGGTAGATTTTATCAAACGTCTTGTATTCGGAGTGTTTGAGTGATTACGGAAGGATTGCCCGTTCTAGGTAAGCACCAGCCAAGCCCCACCGGGGACCCGCTGTGAGGACAACTGACCTTTGTAAACGGCCACTAGTTCGTGATTATTATTATTATTATTATTATTATTATTATTATTATTATTATTATTATTATTATTATTATTATTATTTTGCTAGTGGTTTAACGTCGTACTAACACATCGAAGGTTTCTGGTGACAGAAGGACTCAACATTTGCTTGGTGTGAAAATGGAAAACCACGGACAACCATCATCAGGGTTGCCAACAGCGTGATTGGAATCCACCACAAGCTCACAACTGCGTGCCCTTAACCGCACGGCCAACTCACTCGATTGTTTTCATTCACTGTCAAGTATAAGTGTGTGTGTGTGTGTGTGTGTGTGTGTGTGTGTGTGTGTGTGTGTGTGTGTGTGTGTGTGTGTGTGTGTGTGTGTATGTGTGTAAATTGGGTGATACTAGGTTGAATTAGTTCAATAAAACATTGAGTGGTTTTTCGACATAATATTGTGTTTAGAAATGCAAAGCCCGCTTGATGGCCTTGATCGTTAAGACGTTGAAGTCTACATGGTCTGACACCGTGGTTAGCCTGTTCGAGTCCCGTTGGTCGAAACAATTTTCACCATCAGAATGTTGGCCGGCAGGGTAGGGGAGGTGGTGGCATACAATTTCTAATCACTAGATGGCGTGCCGAAAGCCTGGATTAAATTCCAAACCACTCCGCAGTGCTCATATGGAGTAAGGGCACATGATGCTGTTGATGGTGATTCGTCCGTCGGCTGGGGACGTTAAGCCTATTCGACAGGAGTAGGCTATGTGCTGACACCGGATTTCACCCTCTCCCTTCTACTATCACATATCACGTCATTCATTTCATCACATTAACTTCTCTGATAAGGTTGACGTCAGGAAGGGCATCCGGTCATAAAAGCCCGACATGACAGATTCATCTTACCTCATACCCCACCCCGTAGAGAAATGGGATGAGGGTAAGACAGGCAAATGTTGTATTTAGAAATGCGCACTTTACTGTTTTATTTCAAGAATGTATTAGAGTATCGAGACACAAAACAAAAACTTGTGAAAAACAATATGTTCGTTCACATTTAAATAGATTTCACGTAACGGGAGTGTGGAGATATTGTGATAATATACATCCTCATTACATAATGGTTTTCTCTCAGAATAATAAGAATGCGTATAAATACCGGTACTTCCTAAATTTTCTTCCTTAGTTTCAGTTTTAAGCTTTTCTTACTTAGTCACCAAGTAGCATCGGACCGTAAGCCCTGGTAGATTTTATCAAACGTCTTGTATTCGGAGTGTTTGAGTGGGTTCAGCCTCCATTAAAATTTTTCTCGGCCTTTCTATAAATCTTTCTTTTCCATTTCTTGGCCATGTAATATGAGCTTCGGCTCTTGTATTTTCTGGATCTTTCGATCAGCATTTCGGATGTGGCGTCCCTTATGAAATAAGGGTAGCGAGCATGAAAGCTGTTCAAACATTTAAATGCAGAAAGTGGAATTCTGCGAGATGCTTTGCTGTGAAGCCATTAGTATAAATTCATTGACTTAATCTGAATCCAAGGCCCGTTAGGTCTCTGTTAAATATAAATTGTTCGAGACCCTTCTAATGTAACTTTGAAGTTGAGGGTTCGATTCCACTCGTGGTGTTCTGGAAGCTTCTGCTTCTTTCAATTGGGAAATTATTCTATTCTGTATTCCCTCTTCTGTGGAACTTTTGTGTAAAGGCTAGTGCCTGACTTCTTAATGCCAAAGAGTTGTAAATTTATAAGACTTATTGGTCTGATTTGGATTGAAAGTGACGTAAAATGGGAATGCTTTCTGCTAGGTTGTGTACTTTCTAAGCTCCCAAGTTTGTTTGTTAATTTTCTTGTCTGTCGTTGCTGTTCTCTTTTGACAAGTTTTCTAAGAAAAAATAAATTTCACTATTGTAGATGCCAAAATGTAATCTTTGGTTCATGCTTTATCCATAGGCCTGTGTTATTATCATCATCACCATCACCATCATCATCATAATCATCATCATCATCATCATCATCATCATCATCATCATCCACTTCCATAATTATTATCTGTGTAAGCCCGAGTGATATCGTAAAGCAATTTCCACTGCAGAGAACTTGTACTGATATATATAAGTGACATTTGCATGTAGTCAGACGTGTTATTTCCATATGAGAGATTAAAGGTGTATATTTTTGAAACTGTTGATTTGACTGTGATAACAACGTTGGCAGAGTTTGCGAATCTTAGCAGTTGCAGTTTTATAACACTTGTGGACCGAGCAAGTTGGCCATTCGGTTAGAGTTTCCGAATCCACCGTTGGCAGCCCTGAAGATGGTTTTCCATTTTCGTATGAGGCAAATGATGGGGCTGAACATTAATTAAGACCACGGTCGCTATCTTCCCAATCCTAGCCCTGTTCGATCCCTCCGTCCACAAAAACATTCGATGTTATGATGTTATTACAACTGTTATTTGCGAAGAACTGAGCATACCCGAGTTTTGAGTTATACCGGAGCATTCGAAATTTTAGAAGTAGCCTCTTTGGCTCACGGGGCAGCGCTCCGGCCTCTCACCACTTGGTTCCGTGGTTCAAATCCCGGTCACTCCATGTGAGATTTGTGCTGGACAAAGCGGAGGCGGGCCAGGTTTTTCTCCGGGTTCTCCGATTTTCCCTGTCATCTTTCATTCCAGCAACACTCTCCAATATCATTTAATTTCATATGTCAGTTATTAATCATTGCCCCAGAGGAGTGCGACAGGCTTCGGCAGCCGGCACAATTGCTATACTCGCCGCTAGATGGGGGCTTCATTCATTTCATTCCCGACCTGGTCGAATGACTGGAAACAGGCTGTGGATTTTCATGAGAAATTTTAGACACATACGGGAAAAATGTTGTTCAGCCTTTTCCACGTTATGTCATAAGAAACGGGCAAAAATTAAACAGAACCCACTTTTGACTTTAGTATACCCAGTCCGAGATGAAAACAAAGTATGAGACAAAAATATGAATTGAAGAGACAAATGATAATGGTATTTACATGCATGAAATTATTTTACTGTATTTATACACGGCGTTTTTTCTAAATCCGTCAGTTACTTCCTTTTTATGAATAAGCACCGAGCGAGCGGCTACGCGGTTTGCGTCACGTAGCTGTCAGCTTGCATTCGGGAGATAATGCGTTCGAGGCATTCCTGAAGATGGTTTTCCGTAGTTTCCCATTTTTTTGCAAGTGGCTTAACGAAGCACCGCCGCAGGTAGGTCTTACGGCGACGATAAGATAGGAGAGGGCTAGGAGTGGTAAGAAAGCGGTCACGGCCTTGATTAAGGTACAGCACCAGCATTTGCCTGGTATGAAAATGGGAAACCACGGAAAAACATCTTCAGGGCTGCCGACAGTGGGGTTCGAGGTGGTGGTGGTGGTGATTATTGTTTTAAGAGGAAGTACAACTAGGCAACCATCCTCTATATAACACTAATCAGAGAGAAAAATGGAAGGGACCGACACTTCGAAAAATGAAGATATCGGCCAAAGGAAGACAAGGGCCACGAAGGGCATGAAAATGAAAGACTCCCTAGCCCTCGCAAACCTAATAGCGTCGGGGTCGGAAAAGAACAAGAGTTGACCAAGGGAGGTCGGATAGGATAGATGAAAGTGAGGAGCCAGGCACAAGTAAGTGGAAGCAATGCCAGGACTCGGCTGAGGGCCCCGTGGTCGCCATCCACACTCCAAAGTTCAGAGCCCCTGAGGCCCCTTTTAGTCGCCTCTTACGACAGGCAGGGGATACCGTGGGTGTTATTCTATTGCCCCCACCCACAGGGAGTCAGTGGGGTTCGAACCCACTATTTCCCGAATGTAAGCTCACAGCTTCGTGTCCCTAACCGCACGGCCAAGTCACTCGGTAGTTCCCATTTTTTTTTTTTTTTTTTTTTTTTTTTTGCTATTAGCTTTACGTCGCACCGGCACAGATAGGTCTTATGGCGACGATGGGATAGGAAAGGCCAGGGAATGGGAAGGAAGCGGTCGTGGCCTTAATTAAGGTACAGCCCCGGTATTTGCCTGGTGTGAAAAATGGGAAACCACGGAAAACCATCTTCAGGGCTGCTGACAGTGGGGCTCGAACCCACTATCTCCCGATTACTGGATACTGGCCGCACTTAAGCGACTGCAGCTATCGAGCCCGGTAGTTCCCATTTTAACACCAGGCGAATGCTGGAGCTGTATCTTAATCAAGGCCATGGTCTATTCCTTCCCACTCCTAGCTTTTTCCTATTCCATCGTCGCTATAAGACCTACCTGTGTCGATGCGACGTAAAGAAAATTGTTAAAAGAATAAACAACACTTATCGACCTCTGGTCATACATAAATCACCGTAGAAATTCCAAGAGATAACGTGTGACGCACAATAACTGGGGAAACCAGCTAACGACTCAACCCGGATATACTGAACTGTAACAGCTGGGCAACAGAAGTACATGATACGTAGAGCCAGGATGTTTGGGCATTTAAAAGTGTTAAAATAGTCAGGCAAAAAAGGCAGACAAAGCATGCGAAAATATACACATAAAATTTAAAAAATACAATGTAAAATACAATAATTTATTGGATATACGATTAATATTAACAGCTCTGTGGTGTACTGGTGTAGTGGTTAGTGTGATTAGCTGTCACTCCCGGAGGCCCGGATTCGATTCCCGGCTCCGCCACAAAATTCGAAAAGTGGTACGAGGACTGGAACGGGGTGTACTCAGCCTTGGGAGGTCAGCTGAGTAGACAGGGGTTAGATTCCCACTTCGGCCATCCTCGAAGTGGTTTTCCGTGGTTTCCCGCTTCTTCTACAGACAAATGCCGGGATGGTACCTAACTTAAGGCTACGGCCACTTCCTTCCCTCTCCCTTCCAATCTTCCCATCCCCACCACAAGGTCCCTGTTCAGCATAGTAGCTGAGGCCGCCTCAGTGAGTTACTGGTCCTCCTCCCCAGATGTATCCCCGTCCGAATGTCTTACGGTCAAGGTCAATGTATCAAGAGACCCATAACATAAACTACGTGGGGGTAGCTTGCCTACCTGTCACCCGAAGGCCAGGTTCGGGATTCTTGTCTGAGGGCTGGGTTGAAGTCCACTCAGCCTACGTGATTACAATTGATGAGCTATTGATGGTGAGATGGCGGCCCCGGTCTAGAAAACCAAGAATAACGGCCGAGAGGATTCGTCGCACTAAGCATGCGGTACCTCGTAATTTGTAGGCCTTCAGGCTGAGCAGCGGTTATTTGACAGGCCAAGGCCAATCAGGGCTGTAGCGCCACGAGTTTGTTTGGTTTCTTATGCATTAGTGAAAGATGATTCGCCCTTTCAAATAAAATTTAAATAATTATTGCACATCACCACAGGATGTTTCCTCACAATCTCAGAACACAAAAACTCTGCCTCCTATCAGACAGAATACATTTCATTCAGGGGCGTATGCAAAATTATTTTCGGCGGGGGATATTAAATATTAGAATTTGACGACTTCTGTAAAATAATGTTGGGTGCATATTGTGAAATTAGAAACACTAAATTAAAACTTTCAAACTAACGCAATTATTTAATTAAGACACATACACATTTGTATTCATGTTGATGATTACAATAGCATACGCTTCTGCTTTTTTGGCCAGTTCGTGGATTATCATTTCTATGGCCTCATGTTTTCTTTGATGATGATGATGCTGATGATGCTTGTTGTTTAAAGGGGCCTAACATCTAGGTCATCGGCCCCTAATGGTACGAAATGAGACGAAATGCAATGACAAGGTAGAAGTCCAAAATCCTCCACTGACCAGAATTCAAAACATGAGGACGAAGAATAAATGTATGGATAGGATATGAATTTTAAACAATCAGTGGAGCCGACCCGCAATGCCCCAGTCACAAAAACTGACGTAAAACAATACTATTACTGGCCAAGGGACTGCTTCTATAGCACAATACTGAATCGATGATGCTTGTAGTCGAAAGGGGGTCCAGAATCCAAGTTATCGGCCCCTCATAATGGTACTTATCGGTAGGAAAGTAGAACTATGGTATTTGTCATGGTGCGGTACTAATCATAAGTAGCGTAGACTCGCGGTATTCCACACATTATGGTACTACTCACAGGTAATGAAATTCGCACATGTAATACAGACCTATGGTGTTTCGCACATTGCGGCGATATTTACAGGCAACGCAAACCTATGGTTTTCAGCACATAAGTGTACTAACCACAGGGACTCGTACTATCCCGTGGTGTTCCTTATATAGTGGGTACTAATCATAGGCAAGCCAGAACCATGGTGTCGCTCTCCCATGGTGTCGCTAATATAGTGGTAATAATCACAGGTACTGTAAAAGCCTGACCGCCGGTGCTCCTGCGTGCTACTAATCACAAACCTATTTGGTACCTAACATAGTGATACTACGCGCCAGTAAAAGCGATCCATGATGTTCCCTGCGTGGTGGTTCTAAGCACAAGTAGTTTCATGGTTCTAATACGATCATCCCTTGGTCGCCCTCTTCAGTCGCTTCTTACGATAGGCAGGGGATACCGTGGGTGTATTCTTCGTCTACGTCCCCCACCCACAGGGGGTATGTTTCTTTGTGTATATACAAAAGAGCTAACATATTCAATCTTTCCTGTGCAGTCATATTCTGCAAATAACCTTGAAATATATCAGAGATGAAAAAAGAGCGTTCTGCTGCGGCAGTGGTTCCTAGTAAGACAGCAAATAGTTTCAGTACTCGATGTATTATTGGGAAAATATCACTGTCGCAAAATGATAAGTGCAGAAATGAAGTCCATTGGTTCAGGATGATTGCTTTTAGAAGAATATATTTATTAATGGAAGCATCAACGCACTGTTGGGAAATAAGTAGTTTACATTAAAAGCAAAACAATGAGCTATCTAAAATTTTCATTTACATGGTTGCCACAATTAATCACAAGTTCTAACTTCAAAATTTCGGGGAGATGGGGGGATTTATGACCCCAATTTCTCTCTCTTTGTACGCCCCTGATTTCAATGCAGAAAGAGATCACTCTTCGCAAACTGATGTGACGGGAGCATATTTAAAGTAGGCTAAACTTGCATCTACGTCTACTGAGATATCACCTTTCAGAACTTGGCAGATTTACCTCAGTTCCTGTAAACTTCGATTTGCATTTGTTACGACAACAGTTCCTACCCCATCTGAACAACTTCCTTAAGGTTCACAGTTTTTTCAACATTGTCCATTAAAGCCACAAGAGGCTAGGCTCCCTCGTCAGGCTTTGTGATCTGTGATCTCTTCCGGCAATTTACTGCAATAGGTTGCTATCAAAGACAAACCATTCCCAATATTCGCATGCTGAGATGTTACTTCACGCGCTAATACGCCTTCTCATTCGCCCAGTCACACATGTAAACCACAGAACACCAATATATAACGAGCGAACACGGCGTAGTTACCAGTTCAGGCGCTTGGAGCGCTGAGAAGCTGGCATTAGTCTGCTTGACGAGACACGCTCGGTGATCATTGCTAAGAGTGCGGGTGTAATTTGAGCCTGTGTTTACCTTATTTGGACTGTTTCTTTGGTTGTGAACCGTCTTGGTGTGTATGTACATACTATTGTTTACTGCTGTGTGCCTTAATGTAAGATGAAAAGCAGATCGGGAAGTGGGATTTCGTTTCATGAATTTCCTCTGAACGAGCAACAACGTCATAAACGGCTAAATGTTATTTCATGAAAGGATTTCTCGCCAAATTTTAATTCGAGATCATCGAAACCATATGTTTACCACACCGAATAAATCCACACTTTCCCGCTACGTAGGAGATATAAACTGCGAGACTGGAATAACACTCTTAGTAAAGGAGCGCCTCTTAGCAGAAAGTCAGTGCCTAATGAAGCAGACAGATTCTGATTGTTGGTAGTCCATCGAACAAGAAACTCGATACCTTCTTTCAACAGAGATATACTTCATTCCATGTTGAACGAATAAAAACTACTCAAGATGACTGTCATGCAAGCGAAAGTAGAAATCGAATAACCCTAGTCAATAACCTTTTCTGTTTTATAATTTCTGCAGTGACCGCAAAATAAAGGTTACGACAGGCTTTTTCTTCTTTAAGAGGCTTTTAGGTACAAAGCTACGTACTTTAACACTCAAAACAATAAAGGAAGTCGAAGCTTGCGGTTTTTTCGTGTTGCGCACTGTGAGTGATAATCATAAGCCTAATGTTAGCAGAATAAGAAGAATGTCTTCTTCAAAAAACATTAAACCGAAGATCTGTCATCCTGTTGATAGTGAAATGCCTCTTCTTGCTTTCGACAAATGGCACATTCTGAAAAGTAAGGAATTCTTTACTAAAAAAATCTGTTTGAAGTTCCCAGGATATACATGTTGATTTTATCAAGAAACTGTATCAGATGCAATCAAAGGAAACTGAAATCGGTTCACTTTTCTTACATGCAAAAACATAAAGCCGTCTAAGTTTAAGAAAATGAATGTGCGGCGCCAGAAAGATATTTTCGCGACTGAAGTAATAACAGCCCTGGAATATTTAGAAGACCATCTGTGTACAGATGTTCACTATTTTTTAATGCAGGTACCACTGTCAAATACATGGTATCGATAAAAAAGTTGATTCGACGTACGTGTCAGCAGCACAAATGTAGTCACATTGGAGCCGGACAAGATGCTTAATTCTTTTGACAAGACCAAGGTGTTCAACAGTGCTAATGGACTTGATTTATAAAAGAGATTAAAACAGCAGGCTGCAATACCTATCTGATTTGCCACTGTGGATTTTTAAAGTTATTCATGATTTTGTATTGAAAGCACAACCATTTGTGCATAAAAATCCTGTTGCATCTATGAGTGACTATTTAGTGCCTGTGTTGCGTGATTGTCCTCACTTCAGTTGTCCTGAAATCGAACATTCATAGTTATTGAGTGGCTACCTACCGTTAACATTATTTTGTACGGTTTTTTCGCTGTAGAGGGGTACGTTCTTCACTGAATTTCTATACTAAGGTGTAAGGTGTGATTCAAATATGTTTATTGAGTGATTGACTATATATTTGGACAGAAATATACAAAGCACTTAACGTGTGCTGTAATGAACAATCGTGTTTCAATGCCAGCGAACCAGCGCTCGGTGGTAAAAATGGGAACTAGGCCCGTATCGCTCATATTGCTGTATTGGAAAAGCGGATGGCGATGCTTCACGGCACGAACTGATGCAACATCATTTTCAGGGAGCGCGATAATCACTTCAGACATCTTGTCTGAATGGTACAAGAGAGCAGAAATTCACGTTCCTCATCTTGTTAACACAGGCTGCGGAGGAAGAACGAGTTCCGGAGCAACCTATGTGAAGATCTGGATTCGAGATAGAACTAGGACAAATAAGCTCACCAGACAAAAAATTAGTCATCCTAGTGCGCACGCACAGATGGATCGTTAAGCCTGTACAGATGGCGCAGCGAACGAGCCCCGCGCTCAACAGCATGCGTACTTCCTCCATGTGAGCATAAGGCAATAGCGATCAGTGAGACATTGATGTTTCAATCGGACAATGTACATCAACATGGGTAGATGTAAGGATGTGACAGAGTGGCAAAACGGGGCAATCGTGTTTAGCCATGCCCATGGCGTGACGTTGCTGGATTTGTTGGTGTTTCGCAGCAGACTGTTCAACGTGGCCACGAAACATGACGTGAGAATTGTGGTTGGAAAACCATTGTGACTGAGAGGGAGCGGAAACGCGTTTCACAGCTTGTGAATCAAAATCACTTCCAAACCCGACAGGAATTGCTGCAGTCAGAAAATGAAGGTCCATCCCAACCTGTTAGCGAGAGTACATTGCGAGGGGAACTGCATGCAATGAACATTTGGAGGCGATCACCTCGCAAGAGGCTATTGCTCACACAGGTACACAAAGTTTCGCGTCTTCAATGGGCTAGAAATCATCGGATGTGGGCAGTAGCTGACTGACGGAAGATAATGTGGTCTGACGAATCACGTTTTTGCCTGCATTCCAATGACGCACGTCGTCGAGTACACCGAAGGCCAAATGAAGTATATTATCCTGGATGTATTCAAGGTCAGGTTCAAGCCAGAGATGGATTTGTGATGTTTTGGGGGTGTTTTTCGTATCATGGATTGGGCCCGGTTACTGAGGTAAAAGTAAACTCGTGTCCTCATCCCGAGGTGGCGAAGCTCTTTTCAGGCACACCCCCAGTGGAAGTGAGCTGCATGTACCACTTCAACGACATAACAGCCCTCCTGCCATTTTTTAATTTCGGGCAGTACTGGGAATCGAACTCGGGTCCCCGAGCACGGCAGCTTATAACACTAACCGCTACGCTACGGAGGCGGAGGGTCTCTGAGGTGATCACTAACATGAACCAGCAAGTTTATTTAAACATTCTGGATGATCAGGTGTTGCTTTTTAGTTAACATCTGCATGATGAGTATGCTATTGACTTGACACCCCGACTTTTCAAGATGACAACAGCAAAGTTCATTGGGCTGGACACATATGTGACTTGTTTCATCAAACTCCCTCAACCAATTTTTTTTTAAATTTGTTCTACGTCGCACCGACACAAATAGGTTTTTATGGTGAAGATAGGATCTCCCACCCTATTACATCTTGATTGGCCTGCAAAATCACCTGACTTGAACCCCACTGAAAATCTGTGGGACATGTTGGAACAGCGGTTAAAACGCAGACATCAGTATAAATCCTCAGAGTGTGGCTTAATCTGGATGCGTCGCACCTGCACAACCTTGCAGACTCACTTCCTAACCGAATCCAGGCGGTTATCAAGTCCAGAGGCAAAGTTACATGGTATTAAATGATGCGGTGCTTGTAATGATTTCTACTGGGCGAGTTGGCCGTGCGGTTGGGGGAGCGCAGCTGTGAGCTAGCATCCGGGAGATAGTGGGTTCGAATCCCACTGTCGGCAGCCCAGAAGATGGTTTCCCGTGGTTTCCCATTTTCACACCAGGCAAATGCTGGGGCTGTACATTAATTAAGGCCAGGCCGCTTCCTTCCCATTCCTAGGCATTTCCTGTCCCATCGTCGCTATAAGACCTATCTGTGTCGGAGCGACGTAAAGCAAATAGAAAAAAAAAAAAAAAAAAAAAAAAAAAAAAAAAAAGATTTCTCCGCGGGTGACTAATTTTTTGTCCGGCGAGCTTATTGTCTCTGCACTAGAAATTATTTTGCCTACGTCTCTGCCACGTTCTCTGCAAATCAATGAAACTCGTGCGCTAAGCATGTCATATGGATTATTTACGAAAAGAGCAATTTTAAAGCCCTCACATTTTGCTTCATACGATGCTGCATCCGTTATAAAGAAGGAGGATATCAATGTGACGAGTACCTTCCCGGACCAAATATAGTTTAGAAAGCTGGTCAACAACTGAGCAATAGTTGTAGCCTACTGTTAACCTTTTGGAACTGTTCAGATGTTAACAGAATTATTTAGGGTATTCCCAGGCTCCGTTATTCTTACGTTAACGTTCGCGATGAACCTTCCTACTATGTCCAACCTTGTGTCACTTGGTACATTTTCCCCAGAACTATTTTCCAAACACGTTCTCGGCGTTTGATTTTCGATCTTCCAGGAAATAATTCCAGAATCGACAAAAGTTCAACACATATCTAAAGAAAACGGAGGCATTCTGCTTGACGTTACAACAGCTGTTGTTATTAATGATATTTTCTTTTGACCACTCCTGGCGCAAGCCATGGCAAGCGCCATTTTATGCTTAATAGTGGGAAAGTGTTAGATTAAGAAATAATGTTTTTCGTATGAACTGTTTTTCCACAGACTTTACGCAATAAATTTGTGTCATCACTTGAAAATACGTCAGCACCGTTCTCCCGAACGTAACCATAGAGTTTTCTGTTCAGTGGTCTAGTTAATCCTCTACTGCATACTATTGCCATTAGGCAACAAATAACGTTTCACCTGTATACATGAATAAATATTGTAGGCAGAGGTAGTTTTACGTCACACCTTCAACTGTACAATCAATTAAACATATATTCCAGTGATGCCTTGTTTTTTTATATATATATACATAACTTAAGACAAAACAGCCCTACAACCAAAGGTACTCCTTCCACCCCGTCAACATCCACGCGTACCAACCACCGTTTATTTTACATGGGCCTTCCCCTTCATATTACCACAGGCTTCAGGAGTACCTCTGGGTCAACCTCAAAGACATTACCGACCTACGGTCGTGCAAGTATACTTGCGCCTTGCAATACGTACCCATGGCCAGTAGGCAGTAATGTTCGGTAAAATCGTGAAAAATTGTATATATATTCCATTATGGCAATCCACATCACATACGAGTGTTAAGGTATTAGGCCCAGTTAAGAATTTTTGGTACATCTAAAACACTGAACGTATGTTGAACATTAAAGCTTGAAATTTTCTTCACCAAATGGAAACGAAAAATAATTCATGCAGTAGAGGGTTAAATTGGCCATGTTTACTGAGTATGATTAGAGCAGTACGTTTTCCTCTGCTCGACTGTTACTGCAGTCTCTTTCAAACCCTTAACTTTGGTAGATAAGTTATTGGAAAATATTACTTAGTCGAGGAAGGGGAATTAACAAATAATATTTCTACTCAACACAATCTACCATTACGAGGTTTACGGGGAATTCCACCTTGGCCTTATAGGGTGTCATTGAGAGATGAAAGAGAAAGGCTAGGCACACTAAGGATTGCATGAGAGCAATGCACACTAGAACCACTTGTTAAATTTACTAGAGCTGGGAAGTCGCTGAGTTCCAGACCGTACGCAAAATCACGGCACCGGTATTAGGAGAGGGAAGAGTAAAATGGTAAGGTATATTACAAATACTATGAAGAAAATCTGAAAATCCTCCCCTGTAAAATATGCGACATTGCCGCGGTGGGGAGGTTAGTGCGTCCCAATGAAGCAGGTAGAACTGTCGCGTGACAAGACAACGAATGGTTCATCAAAAGGAGGGATAGGAGACTTTCGGAAGTTGCAAGAGCGGCTGTCTCGATGCTTGACTGATATGGGCTTGTAATAATATTTATCATGGATCAGCCATATTGATACTACTACAGGGCTGAAAGCCGTAACTAACTCCCGAGGGAGGACATGCGCTCTCGGTATGAATTAATGAATGAATGATGTACTGATGATGGCTTCCTTCTGGGTAAAATAGTCCCCCATTCGGATCTCCGGGTGGAGACTACACGAGAAGTGGCCAACTTCAGCAAGATTGTTCTTACTACCGGTACAATTTTGTTTTATGTCGCACCAACACCATAGCGACGATAGGACAGGAAAGGGCTAGGCGTGGAAAGGAATCGACCGTGGCCTCGTTTAAGGTAAAGCCTGATGTAAAAATGGGAAACACGGAAAAACATCTTCAGGGCTACCAACAGTGGAGTTCAATGGTGGTGGTGGTGATGATGGTGATTATTATATATGTAATTCGCTGGGGCCATCAAGGACCATGGACCATGTTAAGTCTTGTTGCATTTGACACTGAACTTGGTCTTCTTTAGAGCCCAAATTTCCCCCCCCCCCCCCATTCTTTATGAGTGGGCCTGCTTACGCTCCTCGGTCCAAGGGGCACCGTGTCTTCTCTTCGGTTGTTCGTCTCGGTTTAGCCCGTTCGTCAATATTTTCTTGCGGAAGCGATCTCTCTTAAGGGCGTCTTCAGCTGAGATATGTAGCATTTACAGATCTTTGGTATTTCTAAACCAGGGAATTGTGGTTTTGGGGTTTGAATCAAAAAGTGAAAGTTTTTTTTAGTTAACTTTCTTCCGTCCATTCTTTTCAGATGACCGTAAAATCGTGCCCGGCTTTTTTTGATTGTGTCGGTAATTTTCTCTATGTTGCTGTGGAGTTGCTCGTTGTATCTATTTTGATGGATTCCATTTCTGTACTTTGATCCCAAGATTCCTCTCACAGTTTTGCGCTCTTTTTTCTCCAGTTCTTCAAGGAGTCCTTTGTTGGCATTTAGAGACAGGGTTTCGGCTGCATATAGAACTACTGGCTTCAGAACTGTTTCATAGTGACGTATCTTGGTGTTTTGGGAAAGGCATTTTTTGTTGTAGATTGTGCTGGATGTTTGGTAGGCTATTTCCAGTTTGCGTACTCGCTCCTGAAGTGCTTGTTTGTTCAGTCCATTTTTCATGATCTCACCCAGGTATTTGAATTTGTCTACTCGTGTGATGTCCCCGTATTTTGTATGGAGTTTCGGTGGAGCCTCTTTGATGTTAGTGATTACTTCTCTTTTCTCAAACGATATCTGCAGACCAGTTTGTTCGGCAATTTCATTTAACATTTCAACTTGAGCTCTAGCGGTTTCTATGTCGTTTGAGAGAACAGTAATATTATCGGCAAATGCTAAGCAGTCTGTTGTGATCCCATTGGATTTGGTTCCTATTCTTAATGGACTGTAGTTGGTTTCCTGTAATCTCACCTGCCAGGTTGTGATGATCTTTTCAAGAACGCAGTTGAAGAGTATCGGGGATAGCCCATCACCTTGTCGGACTCCTGTTTTGATGTCAAAGGAATGCGAGAGACATCCGTGGAACTTCACCTTGGATTTTGTATCGGTCAGGGTGGCTCTAATTAATGCCAACAGTCTCAAATCAACTTCAAATTCATTTAAGATGTTTAGCAGGACTTCCCGGTCAATGGAGTCGTACGCTTTCTTGAAGTCCACAAAGACAGACACATACTGCTTGGACCTTAGTGTACAATATCAGATGATAGTTTTGAGATTTTGGATCTGTTCGGCTGTTGAGCGACCTTTTATGAACCCTCCTTGGTATTCACCTATTTGATGTCCGACTTGTGCTTCCAAACGCTCCAGGATGGCAAGTGATAGAATTTTGTAAGTCACGGGTAGCAAAGATATCCCTCTGTTGTTGTTGATGTTCTTCATGCTGCCTTTTTTGTGTAATGGATGAATCAAAGCTATTTTCCAATCTTCGGGTAGGGTCTCCTTGTTCCAAATTTCTCCTATTTACTTTTGAAAGATATCAAGTGATTCCTCTGGGGCATATTTCCATAGTGCTACTACTGAGTCTTCCTCCGGCGCCTTGTTATTTTTGAGACGGGCAATGTGGCGCTTGATTTCATCTCTGTCGGGTGGTCTGGAATCTGGGTACCTGAGTAAGGGTTCCCTGGTCTCAACAGGGCTTTGAGGTTTAGAGCACTTAAGTAAATTCTTGAAGTAGTCTGCTACAATTTTCTTCATTTGACGTCGCCAGTGTGCCGTCCTTTCGCTCAAAGCAAAGAGATGATTGTTTAAAGCCAGTGAGTTTGCGTTTGAAGGCTCTGTAGTACTCTATGCTTTCATTCTTTCTAAAGTTTTGTTCTATCTTTTCAATGAGAGATTTTTCGTATTTACGTTTCTCAGTTCTGAACACCATAGCTGCTTGGGCACGTTGGGTTTTATAGGTTTCCCAATCATTTTCTGATTTCGTAGAGTAGTATTGTTTCCACGCATTGAGTCTTTCCTTGAGGACTGATTCGCAGGTACCATTCCACCAGGCATGCTCCTTGCTTCTCTTGATTTCTGCAACGTCTTTGGCGGCCTCAACAAGGAGACTTTTGGCCTTCTCCTGGAACTCCTCGACCCTCTGCCGAAGTTTATCATTGTCGAAGCGTGTGATCTGTTTGGTTGTCTTCCTTGTGTTTACAGGAATTGGTTTGAATTTTTATCAGAGACATATAGTGATCTGAGGCCACATTATTATTATTATTATTATTATTATTATTATTATTATTATTATTATTATTATTATTATTATTATATTTGCTTTACGTCGCACCGACAGAGATGTCTTACGGCGACGATGGGATAAGAAAGGCCTAGGAATTGGAAGGAAGCAGCCGTGGCCTTAATTAAGGTACAGCCCCGGCATTTGCCTGGTGTGAAAATGGGAAACCACGGAAAACCATCTTCAGGGCTGCCGACAGTGGGGTTCGAACCCACTATCTCCCGATTACCGGATACTGGCCGCACTTAAGCGACTGCAGCTATCGAGCTCGGTGATTATTATTTTAATAGGAAGTACAACTAGGCAACGATCCTCATTTAACACTAATCAGAGAGAAAAAATGAAAGGGATCCGACACTTCAAAAATTAAGGTATTGGCCTAAGAAACATAAGGGCCATGAAGGGCGTGAAAATGAAAGACTCCCTAGGCCTCGATACCTAATACCTTCGGGGTCGGAAAAGAACAAATGTTGACCAAGGGAAGTCAGATAGGATAGGTGAAAGTAAGGAGCCTAGCACAAGTAAGTGGAAACAATGCCAAGACACAGCAGAGGGCCCTGTGGTCGCCAAACCACGCTCCCAAGTTAAGAGGCCCTGGGGCCTTTTTAGTCACCTCTTATGAGCAGCAGGGCATACAGTGGATGCTATTTACTGCCCCGGTCATCGGCGTGGAAGATGTTAACGTGAAGCCCAGGAGTATTATAACCAGGATATGGAAATAAAATAATAACCAGAGCTTGGAGGTGATCAATGTAGACATACCCTGGAATAGTGGTGATGGTGATTATCATTTTAAGAGGAAGTAAAACTAGGCAACCATCCTTTTCGAAGAATGAAGGTAATGGCAAAAGATAGACAAGGGCCATAAAGTGTGTGAAAAAAATGAAAGACTCCTTAGACCTCAAATCATAATACCACTGGGGCTGGAAAAGAATATTTGAGGTTGAATAGGATAGGATAGATGAGTCCGGCTCAATGGTTAAATGGTTAGCATGCTGGCCTTTGGTTACAGGGGTCCCGGAAAATTTACTCGCTATAGCGGATTGTCGTTATATCAGATTTTTCTTTAAAGTCGGGAGGAAAGCCCCACACACATTAAAATCGGTATGAAACGGCAATTAGTATGTTCAAAACGTGCGTTTATGCAAATTTCCATACTGCAGCTTACTCGTTAGTTATCTTCTAATTCCGAGAAATATGAACACATATGTTCAATTTCTTTCTGAATAATTGGACTAGTATCACTCCATTGGGTTCTGTGACAACCATTTCGGTTTACTTATTCAAATTGCGTAATTTAACCTAACTTAACCTTATATACATACCTAATGAAAACATGGCCTACTTCAAGCTCCAGTAAAGTAATGATAACCTTTTCGCTATAAATTTACATGGAAATATCCTTGCCGAAACTTAACCACACGCGAGAAAATACAGTGAAATCTCGTTAGGGATTTCCTCATAATGGCTATTAATCGCTTAGCACGCCATAAATTCAAAGTACTGATTCACGTCGTACCGTATTAGATCAATATAAAAATACTTCAATTATCGCGTCACAAATTTTCACTCTTACCGCTAAGTACGATCACATTTTTACTAGCTCTGAAATGTTCTTTGCCATCCCAAGTGAAAGGAACGTTATTTCCAATACAGATTAGAGTCCTGGCCAATGGAGGCAGGTCGGAGGAAGTTGCGCGGAAACGAGGAATAGCCTTCAAGTCCTGAACTTGACAAGGTAAAGTACATCTTCGGGAAGCAAGCCGTTAGCCCCACGGCAGTTCAGTTTTGTTCTCCGATTTTCATTTATATTGCTGAATAACACATAATGCCTGTTGGTGCTTGTATTTCACATTCCATTCAGAAGTTAGAAATTGATTTTGTTCAGTTATACAGTGAAGGGTATCGAATATTTGTCGCGTGATACCGTACGTACGGATTAGGAACATAATTGTGTGAAGTTGTCTAGCGTGGTCATATAATTGTGTAGACCAGTTAGGGATACTGAAAAGTCGTGATAAGTGATATCGTTTTCTAATGAAGACACAATTATAATCCAGGAATTGGACAGGCATCCTCATCTTTCAACGGTGGCGCGTATGTCGAAACCGTTGCCTACGCTATAATACAAGGCCTTGAAAGGCACTCATGGAAACGTGTGACATCCTAGTTCACCATTCAGCCGTAAGGATCGCGTTCTTGCCCCCTTCTATTCGCATGGCCGTATATGTCAATATGTAAATTATATCCTAAATAAAAAGAATTGAATGTTTTTGCGATTATTGGCAGTGCTTCATTTATGGAGCGGTGCTGCATTGGCTTGGATATGTGATTGAAGTTTCAAAACTTTCCTTTTGAGAGCTTCTTATCAAGTTTCAAAACTTTCTGTCTTCTACTTGAGTGGCTTGAAGCAACGTTGTCTAATAGAGGTCTCACAAATTTTCATAGTAGAGAAATAGGTAGTATCTAGTCTTTACACTTCCTACGCTTAATTTCACTGTTGAACATGCCCTTCGAAAAAAAAAATCACCTTTTAGTAACTCTCTTCGGGGCAAGTACTGCGTAGCCGAGGTGACAAATTCCGTCGTTCACTGCAGAAGTGCCACAGACGATGATTTTCGGTATCTGAGGGCTATTTCTAGCCGAGTGCAGCTCTTGTAAGGCAGACCCTCCGATGAGGGTGGGTGGAATCTGCCATTTGTAGGTAACTACGTGTTGTTGTGGTGGAGGATAGTGTTATGTGTGAGCTGCAGGGATGTTCGGGACAGCACAAACACCCAGCCCCCGGGCAAGTGGAATTAACCAATGGAGGTTAAAATCCCCGACCCGGCCGGAAATCGAACCCGGGACCCTCTGAACCGAAGGCCAGTACGCTGACCATTCAGCGAACGAGTCGGACATGACACAATGTTGGAATTTGAGTAGCTGGAGAAGAGATATGTTCTAAACAGCATTTACAGTCTGTTTGTTCTTTTGCCACACGAACCATAATGACACTTTTCCGTTTGGCGTCTAAGGTAGCTGAAGAAAAGCTCGATTTCATCGCTTGTTAGGTTCCTCGTCAATGCATTATGCAAATGTGTACTTATGAGGTATTTTACGCAGGTCACAGTGGATTGGGTAGTCAAGATCTATGCCTGATACATTTCCCCCATGAATCTTTTTGACTTTCTCTGAATGCATTTTAAATTTCTTAATATATGACAGGAAATCATTCATTAACCAACTGAGGCGTTCATCTTTAGTACTAAAAGATGCTCGTTTGTTCTCATTCCTGGAATATAGTTATCCCATGTGAGGTGTTGCAGACGTCATGCGCATCGAACAATTTCATAAAATGCTCCATGAAACAGATCGTTTATTTTAAACTGTATTTAATGCTATCGAGACCAACCACCTCCATACTTTTCAAACCAGAGACTGTTTCAGGGGAAAATACAATATTTTGGCTCTTGCTACATTCATTTTCTAAAATTTGTTGGGCGAATTATTTTTCTGGTTGGATTCCTAATTTAAGGAGTTCGAAGAAGCCTCTCAAATGATCGCCGGTCACGGTAGCATTGTTTATAAAAAAAAGTCCAGTGATACATTTTGGGATCGCCCGATTTTTATGACGTGCCAGTAACTCAGGTCTAAACTTAGGAACAGAGGCCTAATTTCATCAGCTTGAAGTCGTATCTCATGCGTAATACTTCCTCTGTATAATGCTTCGAACATTGAACAATCACTGGAAACTTGTGAAACGAAATTCCACTACCTTTAATTTCTCGTGAATAAACCATGACTGGAACTGCGAATGCTTAACATCGGACGAATACATAATACATTCACAAGCAACTCAGTTAATAAACAGGTTTACAGGCGCGAACCTGGTAGACAGGGGGGCAAGAAAGCGATCCTAGCGGTCCGGCATTGAACTTCAGTATGACCACTTCAATAGCGTTTTACGGTCTCTATTTCCAGGCCTTGTATTATAACGTAGGCAACGGTCGAAACTCACACCTTCGAGTTTTGACTCGAGTTGATCTAATTGGAGTTGTAATCGAGCTAGCGAAGCGAGAGGTTGTATTGTGCAGTGAGTGCTGAGTGAGAAGTATGAATATTGCTTTAGAGCAATATCGCGCGGCCATAGGTCGATGGCACGGGCGAGTGAAGTGTGTGTGTACGCCAAGTGATAAGGTGCATTTACGAAAATCTGGGCTTGAGGGAACTATGATGGTAGCAGCAGTGGTGGCAATTCTTCTGATAATAGGAGGCATAGAAATGAACCCTGGACCAACGGGTTCATTGAGCTGGGAGGACATAGATAAGATTAGGGAAATAGTCAGAGATGCTTGCCAGTTTGAGCAAACGAGGGAGTTAATTCGCGAGCTGAGAAATGACATGACAGAAATGAAAGACTGTATAAACGAAGAGAGAAGAATTATGACAGAAAAGGTGGTGGAAAACTCTAGGGAAATAGAATTATTGAAGTCGAATATGAAGGAGATTGAAGGAGAAACTGATAAATTAAAGTGGCAACTGAAAATGACTATCCAGGACGCAAAGAGGAAAAATATTTTCATATACGGCATTCCAGAGAAGGAAAAGGAGGATTCGAATGATCTAACCAATAAAGTGTTGGATATTATAAATAACCATATAAAGATAAATTGTAAAGAAGAAGATATTGATGAAATATATAGGCTGGGGAGAGTCAAAGGGAAAAGACCTATTAAGGTTAAGTTGATTTCTGCTTTGAAGGCGAACAAAATTATCCTCAATGGGAAGAACTTGAAAGGAGAAAGGATTTGGGTAAGAAGAGATATGGATAAAGAGACAATCATAGAACAGAGAGTCTTGCGATTTCACCTAGTAAAAGCTAGGAACTGTGGACTAAAAGCATACATAAGAGGCAAACGTCTTATAGTAGGTGACAGTAACTGGTCGCGGATCTGGTCAATTGCACAGCTACGAGAAATGGATAGACAGTTGAGTTCATCACACCAGGAAGTGCAACGGCCTGTAGAGGAAGGAATGTGTCAGTCAGCTGCCTGCATAGTGGCTGATAACGTACAATCTGATGACAACAGCGATCTGCATACTCTACAGAGGAACAGAAGACGGCAGAGGGACGAACACCTAGTGGAGGAGGATGGACAAACAGCTGACTGTCGAGTCGACACGAATCCAGGAAGTAGCGGCACACCTGATGACAGAACCAAGACTCTGGCTGGGAAAGATCTTCCAGCGGAGTTAAATAACAGTGGGAGGAACGACGAGGCGAGCCGGATGTCAACAGCGGCGCCGCGTGGAGGAGCTGAGGATACTTCCAGGCGTAGGTCAGTGAGTCTAAAAGACTTTTTTCAGAAGAAGGGGATGGGTTCAGGTAGTAGATTAAAACTCACAGAAGAACTATCTGAGAAGGACGTTATTTGCTCTCCGGAGGGAAGTATAATGGAAGTGGAAAGATCTAGAATAACTAGAAGTAAGTCAGGGAGTTTAGAACATAGAAGTAAAAAATAACTAGAGTTAAAGGATCATGTGTTAACATTGAAGGAGTATGGAGCAAAATAGGTAACGAAGACTTTAAAGAGCTACTGGAAGAAATGGACATCCTTGGGCTTGTAGAAACTTGGGATGATTACAAGAAAGACTTAAAGATAGAAGGGTGTATCGTATGGAGTCAATATGGATCAAGGAGGTCCAATAGAGGAAGGATATCGGGCGGAATTTCAGTGGTTATCAAAAACAACTTAAAAGATAGAATACAGCGGTTAGAATCTGAGTTTAAGGAATTAATCTGGATAAGAATATTAGATAGGGTTAATTGGAGGAATGAAATATGTATAGCTTTTATATATAATCCACCTTTGAGCTCTCCATTTGCGCAGAATGATTTTTTTGAGAATTTAGCGACAGAAATTAGACGAATGAGAAGTACGTATGATCAGGCAAGCATTATTATTATGGGCGATCTTAACGCGAGGATAGGGGACAAGAAACCAGTTTATAGTCAACTTGAGGACGGGGTATTACTAGTTAATAGAAATAGTCAGGATAAAGAATGTAACAGAAATGGAGAAAAACTACTAGAGTTATGCGCGGTAGAGGAGCTTTATATATTGAATGAGTGGTGGTTTGGAGATGAGAGTGGAAAACTAACCTATATAGTAGAAAATGGGGGTAGTACAATTGACCTAGTTGTATGCTGTAGGGATAGTTTGCAAACTATCAAAGAGATAAGCATTAAGGATTGGGCAGAGGCAAATCATATGCCAGTAACTATAAAATTAATTATTCAAGAGATAGGAGCGCAAGAGATCGTTTACGATAGCGTACAGGAGAGGAAAATAGCTAGGTATCGTTGGAGAGAAGAATTAGGAAATGAATTCAGAGAGTACTTCAATGGAGAAAATTTTGAGATTTGGAAAATAGGTATTGTAAAATTGATAGAAGAGAATAGAGTGGAGGAAGCCCTAACCAGGATAGAAAATTTAATAGGAATGGCAGGAAAAGGTATGAGGCAAAATCCAAGTAAAACGCAGATAAGAGGTGGATGGTATAATACAGAATGTGTAAAGAAAAAGTCACAAGTTATGAAGGCACTTAGGATATACAGGGTGGATGGTGGTCAAGTAGCTAGAAACGAATTTTGTAAAAAAAGGAAAGAATACAGAGAATTGTTAAGAAAGACGAAGTTGGAATGGCAATAAAAGTTGGCTGCAGATATAAATAAAAAGTGCAAGGACAATGACAGTAGGAAAGTATGGGATAAAATAAATCAAATAACCAACAAGAAGTCGGGCTCTGGGGGGACCAATATAAGTTATAGTACATGGATCCAGTATTTCGAGAAATTATTGAATAAAGAAGACACATGGAGAGCTCAGCATGAGGGGATTACTGTTTCGAGGGGTTTGAGTGTCACTCTGCCTGAATTAGATGAGGCTATTTCGACTCATGAAATAAGGAATCTGTTACAACGAGCCAAAAAGGGAAAATCAGGAGCAATTTCAGGTATCACATATGAATTTTGGAAAGAGGTGGGAGAACGAAGCGGCATGTTGGAAATTTTGACAAAGATATTCAATAAAATATTCGAGAAAGGGATATTTCCAAAAGCTTGGAAAGAGGGGATTATATGCCCTATATACAAAAATAAAGGGGATAGATTAAATCCAGGAAACTATAGGGGAATTACCTTATTAGATACATTGGGGAAAGTATATACGGGTATACTAGCAAATAGACTAAGGAACTGGGCAGAGAGACATTCAATCCTCTCGAAATTTCAAAGTGGCTTCAGAAGAGGGAGAACAACACCAGATAATGTTTTTATTGTGAGAACTCTTATTGACAAATATGTAAAGAAAAAACGTGGAAAGCTCTATATTACATCAATAGATTTAGAAGAAGCATTCGATACTGTGAACAGGGGGGCAGTCGTTACTAGATTGAGACAAGTAGGAGTGTCATGTAAAATGATAAGGGCTATAGAAAAGATATATGCTGAAGTAAAGTGTACTGTGAGAGTCAAAGAAGGAGTAGTAGTAGGAGATATTATTTCTAAAATGGGTTTGAAACAGGGATGTAAATTGTCACCGATTTTATTTTTATTGTTCATTAACGATATACTAGAATTTGAAGTTGAGGAAAGATTAGCACTGCCGTGTTTAGAAAATCAGGATATTCCTGGTCTTGTCTTTGCTGACGACATACTCCTGTTCACACTAACGCCAGTTGCAATGCAAAAAAGTATTGATGGTATCGAGAAGTACTGTAAAGAGTGGAATATGAAAATTAACGCACAGAAAACTAGAGTAATGGTGTGCAAAAAAGGGAACAAATTAGCAAAAAAGGAAAAATGGTATCTTGAAGGAGTAAATCTGGAAGTAGTTAATAAGTTAGAATATTTAGGAATTATCATATCAGGAAATGGAAATTGGTCTGAACACGTCAAGAGAGCAAAACTGATTGGTACAGCAGCCCTAGCTAGTATAAGAATATTAGATAACAGGATGCCTAATATTGATTTTAGGGTACAAAGAAATGTATACAACGCTGTGATTAAATCTAAAATGATATACGGTTCAGAAGTATGGGGCACAGAAAAGGAAATAGTAATGCTCGATTCAGTCACTAGTAGATTTATTAAAATAATTACAGGCTTACCAATATGTACAGCGAATAGTGGAGCAAGATTAATGTGTACTGACATTAATATAAAAGTGGATACAATTAAGAGATTAATAAAATATTGGTTTAGGTTAAAAAGGGGAGGAGGGGGAGAAATTCTAGATATAGCTTACCGACACCAAATGAGGTATCAGGATGGGTACTGGGCGGGCAACTTAAAGAAAATACTAGAAGGAATTGGGATGGGAAACTATTGGGACAACGATTTAGAAGAAAGAAAAGTCTGTGGGAGAGTGGCACAGAGGGTAGCAGATATAGAAATACAAAGGCTAAGAGCTGAGGGTAATAATAGGAGAACTCTGGAGGAATTCATGAATATATACCCAGGTATGAAAGTAATACATGATAAATTAACTAAAAGAGAATACAGGGGAATGATATGGTGGTTGATGGGAGTTTATAAAAATAAGGCATTTACAGAAGTCGCAAATACATGTTTATTGTGTGAAAAGGAGTTAGGAAATGCACATTTCTTGAGACAGTGTGAAAGTACAAGAGCATTACGGGTTAAATACTTGGAAGCGGAAGAGATAAAAAAAATGGAAAGAGAATCTGAGTACTATACTCTTGTCAAATTAATAAACAGGGAATGGAGAAGGCCAGGGAAACTATCAAAATTATTCACAATTATAAAAAGCTTGTGGGAGAAAAAAATGAAATTAGTGCATGAGGGAAGGGGCATATGCTGCTGATCTAATTGACTGGCGTCAAATTAATACAGTAGAGACAATACGCGACACTCAGCGAGATATCGAGGGACAGCTATTAGAGCTCTCTCTAGCGGTTTGACATGAGGACTACTGATTCTGTCATAAGAGCACGTGTATTTGTGTGTGAAGTTTTTGGTGTTATTTATGCGTTTTCAGTGAGTTGACATAATTAAATAGTAGCGTGTGTCATTCATTGATATCTCCTCTCAACATGAGGGGGAAAATATGTGCTGTGTTTGGCTGCAGTAACTATGAAGTAGAGAAGAATGCGCGGTCTTTCTTCCGTTTCCCTCGTGGCAAGAAAATGTAAGTAATATTGTGTTTGCATATGTATTCTTCCAGTGAAAAAGAGATTTTTATAGTACTTCATAATCTTCTGACCTGCTCGATCCATATTTTAACTGGCTTAAAATATAATACGCATATTTTATTGTATAGTGCAGCAGTTAACCTTCAATACCCATGTGTTGTTGTAGGTGTGATCTGTGGGTTTGATTTAATTCAGGAAAATACGTATGCATATGAGTGTGGCTGGTTGTGTTCCAAGTTACCCCATTTGGAATTCCGTAATGCGTTGTCAAGCACTGAAGGAAATATGGGTGATTTAAGAAATTACATATTTTGTTGAAACAATATGATGATAACGACTTGCCGCCTTTGAAATGTGGTTGCACAGAAGAATGCTTAGAATACCCTGGACAGATATGATAACAAACGATTAAGTCCTAAGGAGAGCTAGGACAAAGCAAGAACTAATAACAACTATAAAAGTTCGCAAAACAGCTTATCTAGGCCACATATTAAGAGGAAACAAATATGGCCTCATAAAACTCATTCTCCAAGGTAACATAGAGGGCAAACGGCGAGTTGGCAGACCAGAGATAACATGGTTACACAACATCAAGCAGTGGACCGGTATTGAGACAACTGAGAGACTCTTACTACTAGCAGAAGACAGAAAAACTTTCTCCAGAGTAATCGCCGACGTCTGGGCAACCGGATATGATGATGCAAATTTTCTTTACCCTAACGTAATGGCATTACGGTAAGTATTGCTTATAGGGAAAATTTGAATGTTTTTGAGGCTAAATTTATAGATTTTCTTTCTCTTTTTCTTTCTCTTAAATGTAAATTCATTGAATCATGTGTGTAAGGAATGTGCCGATATTTTTGTTGACAAGTGTTTTAATATGACGATACAATGCTTTTAAATGAGGAAAAAGAAAAATCTAGCCGTGAACGTTCAGGCAGAAATTCTAAAGCTAAAACAGATTCATTTATCCAGAATTGCTTTAGCAACTTTGAAGTTAATATTTTAGTAACACTTTCTTTCTAGACGTAATTTATTTATCCATTTCTGTGTATACATTTCCATTGATATTTGAATTTAGCGCGAATTTTCAGGTCAAGCCATTAGGAGCGCCACTTGCGACTTGTCTCCCATTTCAACAAGGCTAAATCCGGAAGTGTCGCGTATTATCTCTACTGTATTTACTGACGTGGTGTCGCATTCGAGATGACGGTCAGAGTATTATAAGCCTCTCTCGCACATGCTCGTGTTTAACTTTCAAATAATTTATGATCGAAGAGCGTGATCAGAAAACAATGTTTAATATTTGACTGGTCCGAAACATAAGGCTTCAGCTGACATTTGTTTTAGAAAGAGAGTGATATGCAAATAATGCGCTGATACTTTTTGGACCCCAGTGCAAATGTTTTTATATTTGTTGTCTAGTGTTTTACACACATTGTAATACATTCTTGTTGCCGGCGTTTAATAAGCCCCAGAAGAAAATATTTTTCGTATTTGTTCTCTCGTCTTTTTGACACCTTTTCATACCCTCATCTTTAGAAATGGTAAGTAGCCCATATATATTTCACTGTACCCGTACATACACGACATAAAATACAGGCATGTCGAAAGAAAAACGTCAGTTGTATACAAATCCCTGTTCCATAGTTCTGATTCGTGTATTCAGTAATATGTTTCCTCGCTTAACACATTATCTTTCTTTGTCCTCTGCAGAAACGACCAAACGACGGTTTGCTGAATAAACTAACCTCTAAAATGAGTCATCCACTCTGCATCGTATTTTGAGGTGTATCACATTCTAACTTAATTTTAGTATATAACATTAAATTAAGTGATTATTTCAGCCTCTATTTCTAAAGAGTTAACTACTTCCATTGGCCACGTTATTTCCGCATTTATTACGGAAACACATTCTCTTTCATTTTTAAATTGTGTTTACAGAACCCCAGTCGACGTTTATTACTATTCGACTTCGACATCCGCTTCGAGTTTGAATGTCGACGAGCGCGAAAACTGTACCGAAGATGATCGTTCACATTCAGTAAAATCACTGGAGTGCATAAATATCTATAACGGAAAAAATAACCCACGCTTAATCGCTCGTAATAAGGATGTATCAGTGATAGGGCTCTCGCTGTAACCGAAGGATAATACACAATTTAATATAAGAATTTTCAAGAGACAAAATAAAGCAGTCGTTACAACGGAGTTCTCGCTATATGCCGTACTCGCTATAGCGGAACTCTACTGTTTACTCAACAGTTGGCAGAACGTTGCTAATAACATACATGCTGCTAAGCGAAAACAGCCGACATATACACAGACGGGAAGGTATCAAGTCGACTAGCCTTCTGTATGACCATTAATAAAGCACAAGGACAAACTCTTGAAAAAGGTGTCTACTTAGCCGAACCAGTATTCAGTCACGGTCAATTGTATGTTGCACTATCTCGAGCAAGACTGTTTGAAAATGTTAAGATCCAGATAAGTCCAGATGGTCGAATCACAGTGAATATTGAACGGAAAGAAATTTCATAAACATTATGAATGAATCAATGATTATGTATCGTATTAAAAGTTCATAAGCCTCTGTGGCTCAGACGGCAGCACATTGGCCTCTCACCGCTGGATACCGTGGTTCAAATCCCGGTCGTCCCATGTGAGATTTGTGCTGGACAAAACGGAGGCGAGACAGGTTTTTCTCGAGGTACTCCGGTTTTCCCTGTCATCTTTCATTCCAGCAACACTCACCATTCTCATTTCATAGCATCTATCAGACATTAATAAATCACTTTAGGAGTGGCGACCCCATCATACTAATAGCCTATATCTGCTTCATTCATTCCATCCCTGGCCCGGTCAATGACTGGAAAACAGGTTGTAGGTTTTCATTAAAAGTTCATAAAACTATTGAAAAGGGCAGGCAAAACAATATGACTATAACAGGCATATCAAGACGAGTTATCTGACCTATTTACAACGATTGCTGCGGAGCAGCACGGGTCCACTAGCAGTATGATATACTGGGCCAATTTTAACCATTTTTATTTCATTTGAAAATGCTTGCTGAGTGAATTCCCAGGAAAGCCTTAAAGTAGTGGCTTTCTCGGAAAACCCATCTGTTTGTTTGCTGGTAAAACATCTCTCTGGTACCTAATAATGTAAAACATACGCAAGACAATAAATACTAATTTATTTTCCATATTTACATCATATACTTCAGAAGTTCAGAAACACAAAAGTGCATGGCGGTCATTGCTAGCTGCGCCATAAGTGAAACATAGTAGCTCCAAGTCCAACACTATAATCAATCAATGTTGCCACATCAAGTCCAACTGTTACCCCAGCCCACTATTAAGGGCGTCCAACACAGCAGCCGAGCGGGACACACAAAAACTACTTCAATAATTCAAATACCACAACAAATACAATAAGAACAATTGTACAAATAAACATATAAGAAAGTCAGTGTCCCAACATTCCGGTCGCTAAGAAATGTCAATTTCAATGTCAATGCAAAATTACAACTGCAAGGTAAACATAATAAAGTTGAAATCAAAACAAATAATTCATATCAAATTACACTAGACAAGTTCATAATAAAACACTCAATATTTACGACACATAAATCACTCTTCGTCCTTTGGAAGAGGGCACAGTTTATTGATAGGCCTCTTCATTAACCCATGAGAAGTGCGGACAGTAGCCACACGCACTAATCCATCTGATCCTGGGTGAACGTCTGTGACCACTGCCAATTTCCACATTAATTGTGGAAGATTATCCTCCTTTAACACCACCAGTGCATTAGGTTGCACATTTGTACTGGAGTGTGTCCATTTGGATTGCTGCTGAAGGTGATGCAGGTAGTCATTCGACCAGCAGTGCCAGAACCTCTGCATTTGCTGCTGCAGTATTTTCCATCTAGTCAGTAGGCTAAGCTTAGTATTTCAAGACAAGGGAATAAGGGGCTTCTATTTGGCAAGCGAGGACCCAATCACTGCACTGCACGAAGTTCTCGGTCTGCTTCAACAAAGTTTGTCTGGTTGTCGCTGTGGATGGACTGGCATCGGCCATGATGTGTCGCTATGGATAGACTGGCATTGGCCACGACATGAGACAAATCTCTTCAATGCCGCTAGGAAGGCTTGGGTAGACATATCGGTTACAACCTTAAGGTGAGCTGCATTGGTGGCTAGGCATACAAATAAGGCAATATAACATTTCTGCTATAATTGTGATCTTTTGGAACCAGTCTTTACATAGAATGGCTCAGCATAGTCTATCCCAGAGTTGTAAAAAGGTCTAACTGTTTCTACACGACGGCGTGGCAGCTGACCCATCAGCTGTTGAGCAGTGTTTGACTTCAATTTTTGACAAATCAAACAATGATGCAAAATTCGTCAAATGACATTTTTGCCATTAACAATACAATATCGCTGTCTAATCGATGATAGTAGAAGTTGTCCGCCGGCATGCAACATATGCCCGTGCTCTTGTTCAACAGTCAACTTTGTAAGATGGTGATGTGCTGGCAGTATTGCTTGATGTATTTGTTCATACAGTATGTTGGCTTGTTCGAGTCTTCCTCCCACTCTCAGGATATCGGTGTTGTCTAACATCAGATTTAAAGATTTCAATTTGCTCTTGCTTTGAATAGGTTTCTTGGACTGCAACTAATGTATTTCTTTAGAGTACGATGTCAACTGAGCTATTCGTATGCAGTGGAGAATTGTGCTGTTGAGCTCTAGAAGGGATGTTGCACTTGTTGCCCTGCACCCGTGAGTTGTCGTGCAATTTCTTACAAATCTTACACGGTATGTTACAACATGCTGCAGTTTAGTAAGCTGGGAAAAGCAGTTGTTAATAATATCCTCAGGAATTGTTGCGACATTACATGTCATCTTGCACCTTTCTTCAGGTAGCGTTAAGGGTAGCTTAGTGGTAGAACTGGGTTTCTTGACAACCGCATGATGCGGTACATAGTATGCAGGATTCGCAGAAGGGAGTGTCAATTCCATTTGTCCTAACTCTTCGTATTCCTTCATGGATGTCACGCCTTCTACTTCATATTGGGTTCTTTGTGCAATCTTCTTTCTAGATGATAGAATCATCGCCTGGCTGCCATTTAAATGAGTCACCCATATTTTGTGGATCTTCTCTGAATGGTAGACGAACAACAAATCTTCCTGTAGGATCCTTTTTGGTATGTTGCACGAAGTGTGCTTCACATTGCTCCTCTTCTTTTGCACTCAGAGTCTGATGCGACTCTTCAGTCTCCCAAAATCTTCGAAACTGCTGTTGGACTTCAACATCTATCTTAGCAAAGCATGACAGTACAAGCTAGCATTTTTGGTGAGCCTGCCTTGTTGCTGAATGTATGGACAGACCTCAGTTCCTAGAAGGATATCGGTCTTAGATGGCTTACAAAACTCGGGATCGGCTAAAACAATGTGTTGGGGAATGTTCCATGTTGCAGAATCAATCATGTGACCTGGTAAGTCATCTGATATCTTAGGAAGCACAAAACAATTTGCTGAAGTTGTCAAGTCATTAGTGCAAGAACCAAATTCTACTAACATGCTGTACCTGGTTTCTGAAATGGTATCACTTATTCCCTGGGTTATTCTGTTAGGTTCTCTATGCAACCTTAATCGCTGGGCATAGGACTCTGACATAAAACAGGATTGGGTGCCTGAATCTAGTAGAGCTCTACATGTCTGCCAATTTCCATTCATATCCTTAATTCTGATGCGTACAGTAGATAAAAGGATGTATTTACTTGGTTCCACCTTCAGAGAACAATAGCTATTGATACGGGACTCTGATTGTGATGAAGTACTCACTTCCTTGGTGTTGTGTGATGCCCTGTTGTTGAGTAAAGTGCTGAGCTGTAGTGTCTGCATGTACTAGAGTATGATGCCATTTAGCACAAGTGCAGCAGGTACCAAATTTACAAGCTTGTACCTTGTGATCTCCCCGTAGACAGTTGAAGTACAAATTGTTGCTTCTTACAAAGTCTCTGCGTTCATTGACAGAAATACTGTACGTGCAAAGTTATGACACTTACTCAGCGTGTGAGCTTTGTTGCAGTGCATTGTGGAAGGGTCATCACATATGACTTCTGGGTTTGAAGCTGCTTACAACTGGATGAGTCATACATTCTGGTGTTCGAAAGGGTTGGTTTTACAGGCAAACTAGAACTCACGATCTTAATGGACTTGCATTTCGTTTCCAAGAAGTTGCAAGTATCTCTAAGAGTAGATAATATTTTGGGACTCAGAGTAGTTTCATACTTTCTATGAATTGATGTTTCTGTTGTTTTAAGAATTAGTTGTGAAACAATCAGATCATCTAAAGGTACATTTAGCTCTAAAGCCTTGAGAGCATTCAAATTACTCAAAGTTTGAGTAGAGCATGGAGCTCATTCGCTGATGGCTTATTCATCGTAGGTAAGTTCAATAGATTCTTACGATGTGCAGATGCAATTAACCTCAAGATTATTGTAGCGATTGCAAATCGTATCAAAAGCCACGTTGAAATTGAAGCTAGTGCCTGGGAGGTTTGCTATTAGTACGTGCGCATCACCAGTTAGAGAACTCGGTAAGTAACGAAATCTTTGAATGTTGTCCAGTGATTCATTGTTAACTTTAAGACTCATGAATGTATCATAAAAATGTCTAAATCCAGTTACATCACCATTGAAGGTTGGCAGTTTTATGGCAGGAAGCTTAATTCTTAGTTTCACTTAAACAAGACTGACTATTACTAGAACAAGAACTACTGGGACCAACAGCTTCGGTAGTTAATGCGATTAAGCTATTCGTTTTTGCTTTCGTGTCAAAATAGATGGTTTAAAAGTGATCTCTGTCTTCGGCATGCTGTTGGAAATCCTCAAAGATTTCTAGCTGTGATTTAGCAGTTTCAAATTTGTCACGAATAATAGGCAGTTCCTTCAAACAAACTATGATGGCCTGATAATTTGAATCCATTCGAAATTCTTGTACGAATTTCGCGAGCCGCGTGAGGCTGGCTTTCACTACTACACGATTAGTAACTCCATTCTTCTTGCTGGTCTCATCCATGCTGACATAAGGGCCATAGAAGAGGAATGCACAAGAACAATAATTAGGAACACTGGGGTCAATAAACGGGCGAGGATAACATGACCATAACAATATTAGGTAAAAAAGGATTGGTTGTTGCCGGTCCAGGTACTTAAGCCTGCCTGGAGATGTGCTTCAGCCTGGAGTCGAACTATGGCGCGCTACTAGGTCCAGTAGGTTACTCAGCTCTCCAATGGAATTCTTCAACAGCAACTCGGGTTAGATTTGAATGGGAGCTTCATCAGCAGATAAGCACAGCGACCGTGATCAAACCAGAGTCCATTCAGAAATCCGCAAGACATAACATACAATTAGGCTTAAAACAACCGGCGAACAGCACACAATACGGCACTGGTTACTGTATGTGAAATAGCATAACACATGAACTGAAAGACCCGTGCATGAAAGCTCACAATAGTATTTGTAACATACGGCCGTAGACTATTCACAAGATCCAGCGTGGGGGACCAAAAAATGTTTGTTTACTGGTAAAACAACATCTCTCTGGTAGCTCATGATATAAAACATATATGGAAGACAATAAATACTAATTTATTATCCATATTTACATCATATAGTTCAGAAGTTCAGAAACAAAAGAGCACGTAGCGGTCATTGCTAGCTGCACCATAAGCGTAACGTAGTAGCTCAAGTTCAAAACTACAGTCGATCACTGTTGCCAAGACTAGTCCAACAGTCTCCCCAGCCCACTGTTAAGGGCGTCCAACAGAGCAGCCAAGCAGGACACATGAAAACCACTTCAATAATTCAAATACCACAACAAATACAATAAGAACAGTTGTACAAATAAACATATAAGATAGTCACTGTCCCAACACCATCAAAAAAATAGACTAGCCCGAACACCTTCACCAGTAATCATATGGAGTTCAGGCCTTTTTCATTCTATCTCCAATCCAAGGAAACTACATATGTTTTGTATCAAAATGTAAATTCCATAAACCTTAGTGCATACTTCTCTAAAAATTATTCTGTATCAATATAATAACTGATTTGAAGAAAGCTACTAAAGGAGCTGCTCCTTCTTTTGTCAGCTGGTAGCAGAATTGAGCATCACAAAGGCCATGCTAAGTGATGTAACATCAGACTTTTTTGCTAGTGGTTTAACATTGAACTAAATGAAGGTTTTCAGCGATGCAAGGATGAGAATGGGCTATGGGCTAGGATGGGGAAGGAGGTGGCCATGGCCTGAATTAAGGTACAGCCCCAGCACTTTCCTGGTGTGAAAATAGTAAACCATGGAAAAGAGTCATCAGGGCTGCCGACGGAGGGATTCAAACCCGCCTTATATCAGATATTTATAAAATAACATCACACGACTGTGACATAACATGAGGTATTAGGAGCATTATTCTGTCATCAGTATAGTTTGAGCTGTGCTCAGAGGAGGCAGTTTTGCATGCATTTCAAGACTAAAAAAAGAAAGTGCCTGTCACAAAAGACACAAACATCTGCATGTCAAGGAAATGAGTCTGCTTCGATGGCCTCTGGACCACGTAAGGAACCAGGATGTCAGAGCGGCATTGGGAGTGGCTCCAATTACTGACAAAATGCGGGAGACTCATCTAAGATGGTATGATCATGTACTGTGCACTAGTAATACCTCAGCTGCAAAGGTGGCACTAGATTTGAATCCTGAGGATCATCAACCATGGAGGCGGCCAAGGAAGAGATGGCTTGACGCACTACGGGAGGACATGTGCTTGGTGGTTACTACCCCAATTGACGCCAAGGATTGGAAGAGATGGAAAGCGAAGTGCAGGAAAGTGGAACCTGCAATTACAAGGGATACACACTAGGGAGAAGATGACTCTGAAATTGGGAGAATGGAATGGAAGAAAGCTGGGGTTTAGATCAGTTCACGTACAAGTTCAATACTATCGGCAACATGTCTTAGATGCTCTGCTCTATGCCTGTTTTTATCAACAGCTGAATATGGCACTCCTGTCAGACAACAGTTGATATGTACCTGAACAACTCAATGAGTGCCACCAACGCTTTGGGAATACACGAAGGTGAGCAACAAGTCTGTTCTTTCTATCCACTGTTATATTCCTGATGCTATTGAGATCAGAAGACAGCCTCGAAGATGAACTATCACAACAACCCAACCACTAGAAAGAGAAAATTTTCACATTATTTCAAAGTAGGAAGAACAGTAAAAAATCCATATAACCCCCGCACTGCATGGCTCTCTGGATAGCATACAAGAAACCCCTGGCTTTGAACTTTCCGGAAGAGGCTGGCTGGCCTTCAACAGGGTCAGAATCAGACTGAAAAATTTAGATTTTCTGTTTAGATGGGGGCAAATACCATCGCTGAAGTGCAACTGTGGAGTATATCAGCAGACTATCTTACACACAGTGACAGTACGTCCTCAACAATCTTACCATGGAGATATTGAAGATTTCCTGAAGGCTACCCTCAGCATCAATTCAGCAGGTTTATGATCTGAATTGTAAAGTAACTGTGTACTAACCATATTATAAATAACAATCAATATAATAAATACTGGCAACAAAAGTATTTATTTCATCAGACTGTTCGAAAGACACTTTAATAAAATGATAATGTCTGTATTTAAGTAATTCTGTCCTGTAAGGAACTACTATATATATATATATATACACTGTTTTATGTAATACAGCTTCAACTGTTTCTGATTTCAAGTCTTTAAATAAATTACTAAGTTCAGTATTCTCCATTTCTGATTCCTTGCTTTCAATGGTTAGGTCACTGACATCATGTGACAAAGGCATGACCACCATTACATTCAGAAATCTGCTGCCTTTTTCATCAACCACCATGGAGTTTCTACATTCTTGGCTCTTAACAACGGATGATCTCAAGACTACCAACACCAATGCCTATGCAGTCTTGGGAGGATGAAACGAAATGTCTGTAAATATGACATTTCAGTATCTCCTAAACTGTTTCTTGAACCGCTCATAATGGTAGTCATCGGTAGCTTTCTCTCCATTATCTCTTGATCTCTTCACTTTATCATCTGTGTTGGAGCCCACAACAACGGTTTTCTTCTTTTCCTCTGGCTGTTTATCCCGCCGCCTTGGAGGTTCTGGATCTTCGATGTTAACTGTAAAAAAGTAATAAAGAATTAACATACTTATCTCTGAAAAGAATGAATTGTTAATACAACCTTAAAATATTCCATTCTCTTGAACACAGGATACAAACTTGTGAAATATTAGTATATACCTGAAAAAGAAAACAGTTTATTAATAATATAATTATATCTTCCATTCTACAAGAATACCCTCAGATTCTTTCAATCACTTATTTTCATTTGTATAATAATGCAAGATTGTTTATGGTGGGTAAACTTATCATAACAATTTACATAACAAAAACAATATTGTACATATAATCACTAATCAATTTCCTTATGTTTGAGCATTGTGATCCCACTGGTTGTGTCTCTGCTTGTTACATCTCTGCTGTAGCTTTGCCATCCTGGACGGTTCTCTACTTTCCTCAAGGAACAAGGCACATTGCATAGTCATCAATTGTCCCGTCAATCAGGTTGCATTTCCTCCTTAAATTTTCTCCATGTCATCTCGAAATGTGTCCGAAGAACTGCAGTATTTATTCACTGGTACACAAAGAAAGATATATAAAATCTTCAGCTCCTGAAGTATGGATGCATTGGTTCTTGTTGCTCAAACTGAATGTAGCATTCTCCACCAGCACCAGATTTCAAAAGCATAAAAGCACTTTTTATTATACATTTTTATGGTTCAGGTCTCAGCCATATAGACAATACAAGGGTTTCAAAGAGACAGATTTTTGTATTGTTAGTTATTCCCCTGCTCTGTCAGATTTCTTCATAGCAACACATCACAGCTTGATCCTTCCCCTTATCTTTGTATTGTTAGTTACTCCTCTCTTCTGTCAGATTTCTTCATAGCAACACATCATAGCCTGATCGTTCTCCTTATCTTTGTATTGTTAGTCATTCCCCTGTTCTGTCAGATTTCTTCATAGCAACACATCCTAGCATGATTCTTCTCCTTATCTTTGTATTGTTAGTCATTCCCCTGTTCTATCAGATTTCTTCATAGCAACACATCATAGCCTGATCGTTCTCCTTATCTTTGTATTGTTAGTCATTACCCTGTTCTGTCAGATTTCTTCATAGCAACACATCACAGCTTGATCCTTCCCCTTATCTTTGTATTGTTAGTCATTCCCCTGTTCTGTCAGATTTCTTCATAGCAACACATTCTAGCATGAGCCCTCTCCTTATCTTTGTATTGTTTTTTTTTTTTTTTGCTAGGGGCTTTACGTCGCACCGACACAGATAGGTCTTATGGCGACGATGGGATAGGAAAGGCCTAGGAGTTGGAAGGAAGCGGCCGTGGCCTTAATTAAGGTACAGCCCCAGCATTTGCCTGGTGTAAAAATGGGAAACCACGGAAAACCATCTTCAGGGCTGCCGATAGTGGGATTCGAACCTACTATCTCCCGGATGCAAGCTCACAGCCGCGCGCCTCTACGCGCACGGCCAACTCGCCCGGTCTTTGTATTGTTAGTCATTCCCCTGTTCTGTCAGATTTCTTCATAGCAACACATCATAGCCTGATCGTTCTCCTTATCTTTGTATTGTTAGTCATTCCCCTGTTCTGTCAGATTTCTTCATAGCAACACATCCCAGCATGAATCTTCTCCTTATCTTTGTATTGTTAGTCATTCCCCTACTCTGTCACATTTCTTCATAGCAACACATTCTAGCATGATCCCTCTCCTCATCTGTGTATTGTTAGTTATCCTCTAATAATAACAATGCTATTTGTTTTACGTCCCACTAACTACTCTTTTACGGTTTTCGGAGATGCCGAGGTGCCGGAATTTAGTCCTGCATGAGTTTTTTTACATGCCAGTAAATCTACCAACATAAGGCTGACGTATTTGAGCACCTTCAAATACCACCGGATTGAGCCAGGATCGAACCTGCCAAGTTGGGGTCAGAAGGCCAGCGCCTTAACCGCCTGAGCCACTCAGCCCAGCAGTTATTCCCCTGTTCTGTCAGATTTCTTCACAGCAACACATTCTAGCATGATCCCTCTCCTTATCTTTGTATTGTTAGCTATTCCCCTATTCTGTCAGATTTCTTCATAGCAACACATTCTAGCATGATCCCTGTCCTTATCTTTGTATTGTTAGTTATTCCCCTGTTCTGTCAGATTTCTTCATAGCAACACATCATAGCCTGATCGTTCTCCTTATCTTTGTATTGTTAGTTATTCCCCTGTTCTGTCAGATTTCTTCATAGCAACACATCATAGCCTGATCGTTCTCCTTATCTTTGTATTGTTAGTTATTCCCCTGTTCTGTCAGATTTCTTCATAGCAACACATCATAGCCTGATCGTTCTCCTTATCTTTGTATTGTTAGTTATTCCCCTGTTCTGTCAGATTTCTTCATAGCAACACATCATAGCCTGATCGTTCTCCTTATCTTTGTATTGTTAGTTATTCCCCTGTTCTGTCAGATTTCTTCATAGCAACACATCATAGCCTGATCGTTCTCCTTATCTTTGTATTGTTAGTTATTCCCCTGTTCTGTCAGATTTCTTCATAGCAACACATTCTAGCATGATCCCTCTCCTTATCTCTGTATTGTTAGTTATTCCTCTGTTCTGTCAGATTTCTTCATAGCAACACATTCTAGCATGATCCCTCTCCTTATGTATTGTTAGTTATTCCTCTGTTCTATCAGATTTCTTCATAGCAACACATCATATCCTGATCGTTCTCCTTATCTTTGTATTGTTAGTCATTCCCCTGTTCTGTCAGATTTCTTCATAGCAACACATTCTAGCATGATCCCTCTCCTTATCTTTGTATTGTTAGTTATTCCTCTGCTCTATCAGATTTCTTCATAGCAACACATTCTAGCATGATCCTTCTCCTGATCTTTATAGTGTTAGTCATTCCTCTGTTCTGTGTGCCGCACCAAGTTTTCCTTGGTGACTAAGCCAACATGGCGGTCTATAAAATAATGACCATCTTGAGATGTGAAATATTTTACTTGTGTTGTTTACTTTTCCTGCCGTGGATTTATCCACTCAATTGCCCGACTCTTCCTTTGAGTTGCTATTTTGTGACTACCTAAAGGCACTGCATTCCGCCCGATTATTCAAGTAACTTTCATTTCTTGGCTTGCTATGGTTGCGTGGGCATATTAGTTATATATTTTTCTGCTAATTTCACGTTTCATTTTACCGTGGGTTTCCATTGATTTTTGTGTGCTCTATTTTTCGTGTCATATAAACCTGTGAGGATGGAGGATGATATTGGTCTGTTGTGTGATTGTTTTGCATGCATGTGATATTATGCTTGAGACCTACTACCTTTTATCATTCGTTGATTTCTTTCATGGCCGAGCTCTGGATGTGTGATGCTGTGTTTTGACGCTATGACTGGTATTCATGTTCGTCCATGGCAAGGCGATATGGATACGTTGTGGGCGTGCTGGTTATGATGATGTTGCGGTGATTTAAGTTGGGATATGCCTTGCCTCAATGCGGCGATCCTTTATCATTCTTACGCATCTTGTATTGAGCTCATGAGTCCATGAAAGCACACCTTGCTATGCAGATTACTGTATATTCGTTTTGTGTCTGGACATACTGATTATTCTGATTTATGTACACTTCTCTTGGGTCTCTATGGTGCGTGTGTATGTGTGGTTGTGCTGTCTGCCTGATTAATAGTATTCTCTGTTTCTCACAGTGTTATTTTTATTTTCATTTTCTTTATTTTCATTCTTTGGGCTATTTGCTGGCCTAATTATTTTAGTAACATTTGTTGTGTTCCTTTGAATGTGTCTTCTTTCATTGTTAGATTTGTTTACTTGCCTCGTAACCATGGCAACCATCTTTTATCTTTGTTTTGTTCTTTGAGATGCTGTGTATTCGAGATGGGGGATTGTTGTGATGAATCGCGTCTCTGGTGATGCTCGTTCTTATATGCGGGGATATTTGAGTTGTGATCTGGATGTGTCTAATGTTTTGATGTGTGTGAAGTTCCTTTAATGCATATGCGTTTTATTATTTCACTGTGGGGAGCGACGCGTCATATGTCACGCATACGAAATAAGGTGAGGGCAATCCAACCGTACGTTGGGAGATGTTTGTCTTGTAAGAGGCGAATGTGGCCATGTTTGATTTGTGTTTGATGAGCCTCTTGGTATCAATTGGATGTAGGAGATAGACACCTGACGTAAACCTCAGTGAGTAACATTTGTTCCTATTCATTTTCTTTTCATCTATCTTGTTTTGCCTTATGTTTATCAATAAGCCTCCATATTTTTGACCCCATTCTTTCATTTACTGGGAAGGGTTCTGGGTTCCTTCCATTCCCGTTCCTCCCCTTACTCTTATTAGGCTCGAGTTCAGCTCCAGGCTGTTTTAGTCTGTTCCAGCCCATCCACGGCCTTTTAAAGAGGTAAGTAGGTAAGTATCCACGGACCTGTCGGTGTATGTACGTGAGAGTGTGTGTGCGCATGTGCGTGTGTGTCTTCGGTAGCAGAGTGTGTGTGTGCGTGCATATGTGCGTGAATGTCCTCGGTAGCAGAGAAAGTGTGTGTGTATTCCCTGTATGTGTAGGTGTGTGCATTTCATCTGTCAGATTTCTTCACAGCAACACATTCTAGCATGATCCTTCTCCTGATCTTTGTATTGTTAGTTATTCCCCTGTTATATCAGATTTCTTCATAGCAACACATTCTAGCATGATCCTTCTCCTGATCTTTGTATTGTTAGTCATTCCCCTGTTCTATCAGATTTCTTCATAGCAACACATTCTAGCATGATCCTTCTCCTGATCTTTGTATTAGTCATTCCCCTGTTCTGTCAGATTTCTTCACAGCAACACATTCTAGCACGATCCCTCTCCTTATCTGTGTATTGTTAGTTATTCCTCTGTTCTGTCAGATTTCTTCATAGCAACACATTCTAGCACGATCCCTCTCCTGATCTTTGTGTTGTTAGTCATTCCCCTGTTCTGTCAGATTTCTTCATAGCAACACATAATAGCATGATTCTTCTCCTTATCTTTGTATTGTTAGTCTTTCCCCTGTTCTGTCAGATTTCTTCATAGCAACACATCCTAGCATGCTTCTTCTCCTGATCTTTATAGTGTTAGTCATTCCTCTATTCTGTCAGATTTCTTCACAGCAACACATTCTAGCACGATCCCTCTCCTGATCTTTGTATTGTTAGTTATTCCCCTGTTCTGTCAGATTTCTTCATAGCAACACATCCTCGCATGATCTTTTTCCTGATCTTTGTATTGTTAGTTACTGTATTTACTAGTGTATTATACCCCCTTGCCTATTAGACCCCCCCCCCCCAGCCACCGGCTTTTTGAGACCAAGATAATGGAAAAAAATAACTCTTGCATATTAGACCCCGTAACAAAATTCGGTTGAGACCAACAACAACGATTCCACTTCGTAGCGGGTACTACAACCCACACTGCAGCTTTGATGACATCGTACAAATGTATATTTTCTTGAGCCCTCAGCTGCCTTGTGCTAGATCGGCACAGCTTGGTACTCTTTGCAATCGGAGCTGACAGCTTTATCTGTGACAGCCACTACAGCGGTACAAGCATCACAGAATATTGTCTGAGTTCGTAAGTGGATTACCGTGAATGGAGAAATAAGCCTACTACTTTTTTATTCTCGACTTTCCAACTACAGACTATCACGGTACGTGTTAAGGAATTAGTTTAATGACGAGCAAAATAACTGATTTAAAGGACTTCCATTAAATTAATATTCAATTATACCATACTTTAGGCTGACCAAATATCCCTGCTTTTCAGAGGATACACCTTTTCTTTTACAACCTGTACCGGTACATCTCCGACAAGCTGAGGCTATTCCAGGTCAATCACAGGAGCCCATAAAAGTGTTGTTAAATATATTTCATTATTGTGATTATTATTATTATGAGATGCATAGATTTAACATTATTTTTCTGATGTATTTAGGGTGAGAACTTGGAGAAGACGATTTTTGGAGGCGTGTCTGCATCTTGGAAAATTAACCAACATGTCAGAAAATACGAGTGGCGAGTTTTCCTTCGTAGACTCGCAATCAGCCATCAATGAATGAATTGTGACTTAAAATTTCCCATAAAAGCTGATATAATCAGTACTTATGATGCAAATGGGGTTTATGAAAATATGCTTTGAATTCTTAACCTTACAGATGTCAATATGACGAACGTTGTTACTGTTGGTTCCATTGCCGGCTAGTTGGCCTCACTGCAGGAAGAGAGGCGGAAGTGCAACCCTCCACTCATCGCAGCTTTCTACACTGAGAGACCTCAAGGTTCGTCTGTCTTATGGTTAAGAGATGTCTGCTTCCGTAGCTTTAGCACCATTAGCTGCTATCCTCAGGGCCCCAAGTTCGATTCCTGGTATTGCCAGAGATTGGAATATGGCAGGAAGGTTGGTATGCAGTAAAATGGCACATGCAAGTCATCTCTCTAAAGAATGTGCCTGAAAAGAACTGCACCACCTTACGATGAGGACACAAGTTTACTTTAGTTGAGATATTCACGGATGATGCATTAATAGCAAGGTTTAAAATGTGATGAAAGCAATTTAATCATAATGATTAAAGTATTTTACTTGTCAACATACCAGACAAATAATAATAATAATAATAATAATAATAATAATAATAATAATAATAATAATAATAATAATAATAATAATAAAAATATGGACATAACGAACGAAACTAATTTTTTAATGATAATAAAACGCATTTCCTCCACCACACCTTTACATATCCATAAATATAGTAAACTTTCCTAATGTTTTATTCTTTTATGGTTCTTCTGGAACTATCCTTCATGCACTCAGAAATAACATACCTAACCTAAACACTGCAGTCTATCTCAAACCAAAGAGAATGTCAAACTAGTGGAATAAACGTAGAGAATAAGAATGAAATATAATTTAAAGTTCTGCCACAATTATTTAAATATAATGCTTCCAGTCATCAGCATTACATTCACACGTACGCACGCCTACAGTACAGCTTGCTTACATCATGAAGGCAGTGGTATTGGTACAATAACAGCGCAAAATCGTATTTCATATTATAATGTATCGACTACCTATAAGAATGCATTAAAAACTTCCTCTTGATAGTGACGTGTGTCTAATTCAACTGCCTGCTGTTAAGTGAGTTTTGCTTCAAATTATGGAGGTAAAGAGTACAAAACATAAGAAATGTAGTTTCACCGCAGCTTTCAAATTAAACGCTATGAATTTTGCGGAAAAACAAGGGGTGAAGTCAGCGGCCGGGACATTTAATGTGCAACCAAACATGATCAGATATTGGCGCAACCAAAAAGAAAAACTGGAAGCAGCAAATAAAAGTTTGTAAACTTTTTGTGGGACCAAAACGGGAAAATATCCTGAGATCAATATCAAAGTGCTAGAATATATAACCGAGTTGAGAAATGATGGTTTTGCTGTAACTCATGATATGATACAGCTTAAAGCACTCGAAGTGGCAAGAACATTGAATCTCAGTCGGCAGCAGTTCAAAGCCAGCAGGGGTTGGGCTACACGTTTCATGAGGAGAAATGGTCTGAGTTTGAGAAGACGAACAACTATTTGCCAGAGACAACCTCGTGATTATACGGATAAAGTGATTGCTTTTCATTGTTACATCATTCAGCAAAGGAAATTGAACAACTACTTGCTTTCTCAGGTTGGCAACGCAGATCAAACTCTAATCTATTTCGACATGCCCCGAAACACTACTATTCATGAAAAAGGTGCTTCTAGTGTCATAATGCGTACAAGTGGTGCTGAGAAAATGAGATGTACAGTCATGCTGGGCGTAACTGCCAATGGAAGGAAGCTTCCTCCATACATAATATTTAAACGGAAGAGTCTGCCAAAGGGAAAATTTCCGAGCGGTATTCATGTTCGAGTACATGATAAAGGTTGGATGACAGCAGACCTGGTTCAGGACTGGCTGAAAACCGTGTGGGGTCATCGCCCTGGAGCACTACTGCAGCAGAAAGCCTTAATTGTGCTGGATAAATTTTGGGGCCATTTGTTAGATGCCATTAAGGACAAACTGAAATCCCTAAAGACGGAACTCGCAATCATCCCTGGAGGATTAACAGCAATCTTCCAGCCTCTGGATGTGTCCATTAACAAGCCATTTAAGGGTCACATGAAAAGGCTTTATTCGGAATCGGAGAATGCAGAGACAATCTCTAGAAATCATATGTGAGATTCTCAATGCGTGGACTCTTATCAAGAACGAAACTACTGTGAAATGTTAAAAAAAAACAAAAAAAAAACGGGATCTCAAATGCTCTTGATGGGAGTGAAGATGACGTCACGTGGTATGGTAACGCTGGCAGCGGGGAAGATAATGACACAGACGATGGTTCAGATGAAAGCAGTGGTCAGGATTGCTATAACCTGAACATTATAGCTTGTAAATTGAATTTTTGCCTACCGACACGATTTGCAATCTTGAGCATTTTCATCAGTAATTTGTGTTTTTAAAATTGTTACTTCTAGTCTTCATATCTCTAGGATAGCGTAGTTCACAGCATAAGTTAGTGCAATAAAGTATAGTTTTTTATGCACTTCATAGTTTATAGCTGTAGTTTTATTGATATTTGTGTGTTGGTTAGTGTATCTAGTTCTTCTGTGTGTAACATGTTTCGTTTATTCCGGGAAAGACACGTGGCAAGAAAGTGACTGAGTCCGAGATCAGTGGAGTGTTTCCTTTGTAGACCATAACCTCCTGTGCCATCCCTTAATTGTAAGTACCGTAATTTGTTATTTCTTCACTCTCTTTTATTCTTGTATTCTCATTTTGGTGAAGGATGTTGTTAGTAAGTGTATATTATGCGAATTTATTTTCTCTCATGAATAATCATCCTTTTGGAGTACAGCATTACATTTTATGCGGGCTATGCGCCACAGTCGTACTGCATCAGCTGAGTGTTGGCAACATAGATACAGCGATGCTCGCGTGTTTCCCGAACTATCAAATACAAATGACAGTGAGAAATGACTGGCCATTAAGTTCTTTTTCATTATCTTGTGTTAATATTGCTTAATATGGTAAATAAAAATGATTATATTTACAGTATATGTAGGCCTAAAAGTCATGTGTTCACCATTTATTGTCTTTTTAAATTTATAAATACTGGCTTTGAACGAAAATGGCCAGTAAAACTCAGAAGACATTCATAAGTTTGTTAAAGAATAGTGTAGAATGTACAATTTATAACCTAGAAGTCATGTGTTTACTGCATACAATTTGACGTTATCGCATACTGGACTCCCCTTCGCATTTATTGACTGTAAAATTGGAAAAAAAGGGGGTTCAATATGCAAGTAAATAAGGTATTCCCTTGTTCTGTAAGATTTCTTCATAGCAACACATCCTAGCATGATCCTTCTCCTTTTGTATTGTTAGTAATTCCTCTGTTCTGTAAGATTTCTTCATAGCAACACATCCTAGCATGATCCTTCTCCTTTTGTATTGTTAGTAATTCCTCTGTTCTGTAAGATTTCTTCATAGCAACACATCCTAGCATGATCCTTCTCCTTTTGTATTGTTAGTAATTCCTCTGTTCTGTCAGATTTCTTCATAGCAACACATTCTAGCATGATCCTTCTCCTTTTGTATTGTTAGTAATTCCTCTGTTCTGTCAGATTTCTTCATAGCAAAACATTCTAGCATGATCCTTCTCCTTATCTTTGTATTGTTAGCAATTTAATGTATTAAGACAAACACAAACACCCAGGCTCCGAGACACAGGAATTAACCTTATTTAGTTAAAATCCCCAGCCCAACCAGATATGGAACCCGGGGCCCTCTGAACCGAAGGCCAGTATGCTGACCATTCAGTTAATGAACTCGTTTTCTACTACCACTGTCTGGCTCCAATGCTAAATGGTTAGCATGCTGGCCTTTGGTCACATGGGTCCTGGGTTCAATTCCTGGCAGGGTTGGGAATTTTAACCACCATTGGTTAATTTCGCACGCATGGGGCTGGGTGTATGTGTCGTCTTCATCAACATTTCATTCTCATCACAACGCGCATGTCACCTACGGGCGTCAAATCAAATGACCGGCACCTGACGAGCCGAACATGCCCTCGGACACTCCCCGCACTAAAAGCCATACACCATTTCATTTCTACTATTACACAAGTTTTAATTCCACCCCTGAAGGTGGCAGTGGGCCTCCTAGACACAAGCTTGCCGGGGGCTGAGAAGAGATGGATGTAGAAGAACTGGGATCGATGAGGAGAGAGCCTATATATCTGAAGACTGCAGTGCATGAATATGTGGGGTTTGTCCTTGTTCTTTTGTGTTTCCATGTCTGTCCTCATCTTCTATTTCTGTTGCTCTCTCTCTCCCCACACTGATCTGCCATTGTATTCATCCTATTATGTGTGTTTTTTTCTTATCCCCCCCCCACTGACTTGATTTGACACTCGTTTGTTCCTTTCCTATACTTATATGATTACCAACCTTAATATTCCATAACTTCTTTATGGCTGGTTAGAGCAGTCTTAACACATTCTGTTTTCAAGCTTCTTATTAACAGAGATTTTATCCTCTTTGAAATTCTATCAATTTGAATATTTTTAGTAAGTGAAGAGATTGTTTTCTTTTAAGTGCACATTATGTTAATAAATCTTTTTAAAAACGTGAAACTGTGATAAGTATTACACATGACTGTCAAATATTGATAACTAAGCAAAATAAATGACTGATCAGAATTACCCCATTCTATGGGGTAACACTGAGCATTGATATTTTTTCTTTCTGCAATATTATTGCTTACTTAAAATTCTTTATTACATCAAATAAATACTAAGGTATCCTACACCTTAATTATTACGAGGATCGAGTCATAAGCCATGGCAACTATTTTTTTTTCTTGCGAACAGGAGACAACATGGAAAATCTAAGATATGCATTTGGAAATATAGGGCATGTACTTATGAATAATGCCTGAAGACAAATCCTGACTTCAGGAGATTCTCGTAGGAAAGTGAAAGAACACAGGCCATTGGTAAACACTGTTTTATTATGGTACCATAGACAGCAAATACACAAGACTACATACAAAGGACAGGTCTCCACTGGTTACAGACCTTCGAAATAATCACCCAACGTTTCCACTGTGCGCTGCCAGCGGTGGGGCAGGCGCTGAATACCATTCGCTACATGTGTATTGCTAACGTGTGACATCTCTCTCCGAAATGCTGTTACGATGTCCTCACGTCTCCACCCACCTCGCCACTGTTCTATAGGGCATGGCATACACACCTAATGCTTCCCGCAGCTCTGCATGGCATTGGCGTGCATTTCTGCCGCGGATAACTGCTATTTTAATATACGACCATTGCTCCTGCTTGCTGACTTCCATTTTGTTATGCTCTCACTCACACACTGAAATTGGGGGCATGCTTAGTCCCACACTGTTGTTTACATACACCATCTAGTGGCATCATATGTAAGTACATACCGTATGTTTCCAAATGCATATCTTAAATTTTCCGTGTTGTCTCCTGTTCACGAGAAAAACAATAGTTGCCATGACTTATGACTAGACCTACGTATATCTAAATTGGCTGTTGTACCCATGCTTCACTAATGAATTCCACATGGTATACAGAATTCTAGATGAAGTTGTGTACATGTCGTGAATTAGATTTTATTAAATTGCGTAATAAGATACAGTAAATATTTAAAAATTAAATTTTAGACACCTTCCCCTAAACTACCATTTCATTAATCATGAATAAAGTTATTTATAGTCTAGACTGCATTACTTTATTCTCCAAACTTCACATACAGACTTTCACTAAATTCTGTTCACCCATTTTCTCGTGGCTCGGCATTGATGTGGACTTGGCAACAAAAATCAAAATTTGTGAATATCTCTGTTATCCTAGCTGGTACAGTAAAAATGTATAAGACATAAAAGATTGGAAATTTAATTCTATACAACTTTAGTTGTTATTTATCGATAGGACCACTAATAACATAGATTTTTGATAACTGAATTTTAGGCCTTCGCCTAAACTACCATTCCACTCAGCGTGAATAAAATGATTTATAGCCTAGATTGTAGTGCCTTATTCCCTGATTTTACAAACCGATTTTCATTCAATTCTCTTCATCCATTTTTTCGTGATACACGGACAGACAGACAGACAGACAGACAGACAGACAGACAGACAGACAGACAGACAGACAGACAGACAGATTTGATGGAAAATTAAAAAGTGCATTTCCTTGTTACTGTGGACATGACCAATACAGAAATGCCAATTCTTTCTTAATTCTGAGCAACGTACAGACGAAACTCTTATTTTATATACAGTAAAATCTCTTCAAGACATTTTGGCGGGCGACAACAAAAACGAAGGTGTTAAGCGAGAAAACGCACTACTGAATATATGAATAAAAACTATCCAACAGAGTACAGTGAAAACTACATCTACCATTTCTAAAGATGAGATGAAAGTATTAAAAGGTAGGAAAAACACGAGAGGACAAATATGAAAACGTTTTATGCTGGGGCTTATAAAATAACAAGTGTACTTACTGAAAGGTGTGAAAGACACCAAACAACAAATATGAAAACATATGCATTCGGGTTAATAAAAATATAGAAGTATTATTGCAGGTCACACTCTTTTTAAAACAAATGTTAGTAGGAGCCTTGCATTTTGGAGCAGTGGGTTATTAAATATTATTTTCCGATCACATTCTTAGACAATGATTTAGAGGTTACACTCGACCATGTGTGACCAGGAGGAATCAGGAGGAATGGCTTTGACCACCATTTTGAAATTTTTGACCATGTCGAAAGAATGAATCGAAATCAAAGGTGCGAGTTCAACTGGTTCAACATTCGTGACCTCTTGGTGCTTAAAGACGTGGATGTCAGTCCACTTTCTGCAAGATTTTAATTTTGTCTTCATTAGTAAGGAATTTAACAACATTTTCCGCATCCATAACTAAGCTATAACATGACAAATATGCACCAGGCTAGTCAATTTCACACGATTATGTTCCTAATCCAGATATAGGCTACCGTATCACGCGACAAAACTTCACTATATCATTCAACACAAAATACATTTCTAAATTCTGTTTTCCATAATCACGCAACTGAAGCAACAGCTCTTACCGGAGTTGCAAATCACATTTCTTTCACAAGGGATGACAAATAACGTTTTCAGGGCTAGGAAAAGTATGATCGTACTGGCACCAAGTGGTAATAGCAAAAATTCATAATGCGATAGGTATGTTTATATGTTCCTAATCCAGATATAGGCTACCGTATCACGTGATAAATATTCGCTACACTTCACTGTACCACTCAACACAAAATAAATATCTAACTTCTGAACTGAATGCGAAATACACGCATAAACAGACTCATTGAGTTATTCAGGAACCTTGTTGCTAAACAGCAAACAAAACTGAACATTCCTGAGGCTAACGGACTGGTCCCCAAACATACAATTTATTCTGTGAAGTTCAAGAATTTAAGGCGTTTTTCCATAATCATGCAACTGTGACGACGGACCTTACCCGAGTTGGACATCACATTTGTTTCACAAGGAATGACAAATAACATTTTCAGGGCCAGGAAAAATGTGATCATACTAAGCGGTAAAAGGCAAAATTTTGTGACGCGTTAAGCGAGGTATTTAAAAAAATAGATTTATACGATGAGAATCGGGACTTTGAATTTATGACGTGTTAAGAGGGAAAAGTGTTAATGAGGAACGTACTAACAAGGTTTCATTGTATATATGAAGGTCGATCAAATATAAGCAGGATTTTTGTTCCTGAACATCAACAGTTGGTAGAACCAGCCCCGCGCTTCTGCTATGCTTAGGTGGGACCGTTAGGAATGGGGAGAGCGTGCTGTTAGATATTTCCCGCTGTTTCGTCAGTAACGCTCAAGATGTCAGAGCAACAGGTGCACACCTCCACTGCGCAATGCATAATTATAAAATTTCTTGCTCGTGAAGGAGTTACAGCGGTGAAAATTTGCCAGAGATTGACTGCACAGTTCGGTGATCAAACATTGTCAAGGATGCGTGTGTTTGCCTGGCAATGGTATAAAAAGTTCAAGGAAGGATGAGAACATGTGGAAAATTCGCAACACGATCGCCGTCCTCAGATCAGCATTACAGACGAAAACATTCATGTGGTTAAAGATATTATTGACGATCGATATGCATGGGTGACGCACAATCAATGCTGCTTACTACTGTGAGCTGTTGAACAAGGGGAGGGTTGCATATCACCGCAAAAGACGAGACAAAGTGATTCGACAGGTCATCCTCCTCCACGACAATGTGCGGCCCCATACTGCAGCTCTGTCTCCAAGCTACAGGAAATGCACTGGACTAAACTTGATCATCCTCCTTAAAGCCCAGACTTATCGCCCTGCAATTTCCATTTGTTCGGACCGTTTAAAGAACCTCTAGGAGGGCAACAATTTGAAGATGACGAGAGTGTGGAAGACTTTGTATGCAACTGGCTGGTGACACGACCCTGTTCTTTTTACAACGAGGGCATCAAAAAGCTGCCCATATGCTGGGACAAATGCATTTCCAAAGCAGGAAACAATGTAAAAAAAATTGTAATTGCCTTGTGTTTTTCAATAAATGAATTTAAATAAAAAATAAAATCCTGTTTATATTTGATTACCCCTCCTAGATTTCAGAAGTACTATTGGGCTTTTCTTTCATCCTACAATTCCCACATCATGACTGAAGATCTGGCAAGATGGCCTCTCAATGAATGTTAATCCGTGGCTTCCTGATGAAGCAGGGAAGCAGAAAGAGCTTTTCTGGGTCTGAGAAGAAATGGATGTAGAAAAACTGGGATTGATAAGAATAGAATAAATTTATTTGAAAATTGCATAAAGATGTAGAGATTGTCCTTGTTGTCTTGTGTTTTCAGTCTATTCAGGTCTCCTCTTTCCACCCTGACCTGCCATTGTTTTCATCCTATTATGTATTCCTTAACAGGTTTCTATCTCTTTTTATATGACCTGATCAGCTATACCAGTCAACATTTCATCTTACTGATACTGTTCACAACCTGCAACTATTGTTGAAATACTTACATCTGTTATGTTGAACAAAATTAACAGCCATGTTTGTTGGTACAAACTGTGAAGGTCCATCCTTCTTACTGTGACGTTCCCAAAGGAGTTTCAGCTTTGCCTCTTCCGTCGCTTCAATATTACGTATTTTTGCACTGGAAAGAAAAAATCAATTGAATTAGCAAACAGGTGGTTAACTTATGGAGAAGAATAAATACATGAGAATTATCATGAATTTCTTTCAAATATCTGCAACTCGTTATTGTACCAGTTATTGATGGGATAGATTTTGTACAACTATAACAGTCACCAGAAAATGCCACATTATGTTAATTTTATATTTTGATAGTACATAATATAAAGATTGGTTTCTTCGAAAACTGAAGAATCCAGCTTGAAAACGGAGCATCGACCATTTATTTAGACAGAATTTACTAAATTTAGAGAAAAATCTATTTCAAACTTCGGTATTCTGATGCAACAACATCGTTAATATTTAACCCTAAAACTTCATACTGTCTCTCAGGGTGACGGTGTGCTGTTTCATCAAGTGTGATCATCTCTCTGAGAGACAGTCTCCGAATTCAAACTTAGGTGTATTGTAAATCACCAGATGGCATTAATGTCCAGTCATGCTGGTACTTATATCTTTCATTCTGAAAGCCTTTGAGAAACAAATGATGATCATAAGCTACTATTTTGTTGCAGAAGTGTAAGATCTTTCAAGTTGACAGTGAGGTTGCATTGAGCAAAATGCCATGCAATGCAATGATTTTTCTGTAACTAACAGAAATTAAACATAAATAATTAAAAACTAGTTGCTGAGTAACGAAAAAGACACAGACACATTGAACTTTGTGAGTATCATGTTTTTTAGACAAACTGTATGTGAAAATACCTTTTTACAGTGCAGGAAAGTCAATATTTTAAAATAAAAAATATCTTCAAAACGATACTCAGTAAAACCTAAGATAAAATTCTAAAAGAATTTAATTGTAAAAAGTCAACCTAGTTCAACACATGTTTGCCATTTGATAAATGGTCTGTCTAAAAAGCTACATAGGACATGTTTCGACATATAAAGACATATAAAAAACAGTGATACATAAAAACTTGAGATAAAATACAATCAACAAATGCAATGGAAATGTATGTTTAAAATGTACCTAGAATCAAACTTGGACAAATTTATTTGTAAGTGTGGGTCCAACCAAATTTAATACAATCTATTGGTTGGCTGGAGAAAATATTTAAAAATTGTGGAGACTGTTAAATGTTGTTCTATTTGTCATGCTTCTGGAAATGGAGTGAAGTTTGAAAAATCCTTTTTTTTAATTTCGGAGCAGTGGGTTATTAAGCATTATTTTCTGTCCACTCTCTTAGACAATGAATTAGAAGTTACACCCGACCATATACGACTGGCAGGATTGACGTTAGCTGCCATTTTGAAGACACTTCGTCCAACTCAAATGATCGAGTTGAAACTGAAAGGTGCAAGTTCAACATTTGCGACCTCTGCACACTTCAAGATGCAGATGCCAGTCCAGTTTCTGAAAGATTTTAATTTTGTCTTCATTAGTAGGGAATTTTGCACCCTTTTCCATATCCATAACTAGGCCGTCACAAGACAAATATGCACCACACTAGTAAATTTCACACGATTATGTTCCTAATCCAGATGAAGACTACCATATCACATGACAAATATTCGCTACACTTCACTATACCACTCAATACAAAATCAATTTCAAACTTCTGAAGGGAATGCAAAATACAAGCACAAACAGGTTCACTGTGTTATTCAGCAATTTCGCTGCTAACCGGCAAGCAAAACTGAACATTCTTGAGGGTTAGCTTGCTCCCCAATGCTGCAACTTGTTCCGTGAAGTTTGGGAATTGAAGGCCTTTTCCTGTAATCATCCAACTGTGGCAACGGCTAACACATGGTGCTGAAATAAAAAAGGAATGGATAATTTTCACCAATGTCATATCTTTTGTTTGTCTTGTAAAATCTTGCTGCATTACTGAAGGTATGGTTTCCTCAAAAACACAATGACTGCAGCATTGCCATCTAGCAGAGAAGAGTGGCAGCAAGACAGAGTACACACATCTGTAAGAACAGCCAGTCAGTGTAACATTACTGTTGATTAGTTTTATAGTTTTAGGATATCGTCAGTCATCATTTCCATCTAGTAGAATGTACACTGTAAGTCTAATTATTAAGACTTGGATTTCAGTAGGTGCCCTGGAACTTGAAACTGAGTATTATCCCACTATCTTCCTGGAGAGTATGGAATATCTTGGGAGAAAGTCACATTATTAAGAATTATAATTCGTACTTTTAATTCTATTCTGCATTTCCACATTCTGTAGCAAAACTTCTACAAGGGATGCCCTTCCTGCTGCAACTCTCCCCCATTTTTCAGGGCTGAGACCAGCACCAGGCCAGAATAGAACAGAAGTGAATAGGTACTTGGGGCAATTCCTGGCCAGGTCAGGGAATTTTACCTGGATCTGGGAGCTTGTTTGAGGCCACTCAACCTATGTGAGAATAACTGAGGAGCTATCTGATAGTGAGACGGCCGCTCTGATCTAGAACACTAACGTGCTGACCTGTACGGCCTTTGGACTGAGCACCAGTCACTCTGTAGGCCAACACCCATCAGGAACTGTAACGCCCTGGGGTTTGTTCAGAGCAGATGGAAAATAACAACTGGCATACAGTGCAATACGGGATAGGAACTAAAGTCGTGGAAATGAGGATGCTAATGATGCTAATATGGTCTCAAGGAGTGACAAAATAGGGTCAAGTGAGGAATGATATGGTAAGGGATAACTTCCATGTGACACTGGTCAGCATGAAAGACAGTCCATTAGTTCTGATTACGAAGGTTTGGTCACATAATGAGGAGTGATGACGATTACGTAGGAAAGAAATTAACAGCCATGTTCCCACTGGAGAGAAGTAAAAGGGGTAGATGTCACCACAGACTGAAAAAGTTGGATCTGGAGAAGGATGATGTATATGACCAGATGAAGTGGAAGAGAAGAATCTGCACTATTAACTCTGCAACACAGCAAAACTAATAAGGCTGAAAAAATAAGAACAAGAGGAATTTGCACTTTTAAATACGAAAAATATTAGCAACAGTCAAAGTATTATAAGAAAAGGAATATAATTTAATATATTTACCAGACACTGTAGCAGGGGTGGAATCGTAACTAAGAAGTGGTACTATGTTTGTGGAATGTTTATCATAGAGACAGAATAGATCTGATGGGAGTGGGTAAAAGAATAATTTGTAACCTATGAAAAAGTTCAGGATGAGAAACATTAAATTCTAGGTTTAAGGCTCATCTCTAAAGATAATAGGCAATTTGACGTTTTTGGGTGTACACACTTAGGAGTGACACTAATGCAGAATAATTTGATAAGATAATCAGTTATGTGGGGAGCAGCAGAGGGATGGCATAACATGTTTTGCACTAAATGTTTTCGGACTGAATTTTCTCCTTCCCACAGCACATGACAGCTACAAAACTTGCACATTAAGTTCTCCTATGTGTACACTAAAACCCATGCTTGCAGATATTTTTATAGTTAGGCATTTTGTAGCGTTTCAAATACACACACACATAACGGAATGACTCTCCATGCACACACTTACGTCTGTGTAGCAAGCAGTAAACAAAAGCCGGTTATGACGACAAAATCTCACTGAGTCTAGTCATCCCTGAACCAGCGATTATAAATTTCAATATTATCAATCTATATATCTCTCATATTATATATGTATCTACTATATCTCGTATACCGTATTTACTCACATATTAAAAATTGTTTTGTTCCCGACCATAGAGGCCAAACCTTATAAATATATTCCCAAATGGTTTCTCGAGATGGTCTCTTATATTCCCAGTTGGTGTATGTGTAGCAGAAGCCACTCCTTTTGAATAAAGCCATGTAGAAAGTATGCCAAACCACCAGCTGATAGCTAGCGTATGTTACGAGTTGTACTTCCGAATGCAAAACATAGTGACTGGAAGCATTCTTTTGATAACTGTGGCTGTTGAAAGCCAGACCCTTATTTTTAAGTATTATTTCATGCTTGTTCTCTACATTTATCACACCAGGATTTACCTAAACAGCTGTAAATGAGATAAGAGAGACCGCATTGTTTAGGTTAGGTATGCTATAACCATAAGTTCCACGATGGAAAGAATAAAAATAATTAAGAGGAAAGTTTGCCGCATTTATGGATATCTACAGGTGTTACAAGTCATTAACCTCATTTTTTGGTCCGTATTGACTACAGTGATCACATTCGATTTACAAAGTATACATTTATTGTTCACCTATTCAATACCTACAGTACCACGTTTTGTGGTTAAATAATCACAAAAGGTTGAAAAATTGTGGACATGTTTTGCCCTTCTTATTGGGCATCATCAGCACATTAGTTAATCTTAAAACAAACAATTTTTTAAAAGAAGATTACATTATTGTTTATGAAAAATTGAGATGAGATATGTTGCGATATAAAAAAATTCTATGATACAGTAGTTTTTTTTATATTGCAACATATCTCATCTCAATTTTTCATAAACAATAATGTAATCTTCTTTTAAAAAATTGTTTGTTTTAAGATTAACTAATGTGCTGATGATGCCCAATAAGAAGGGCGAAACATGTCCATAACTTTTCAACCTTTTATGATTATTTAACCACAAAACGTGGTACTGTAGGTATTGAATACGTGAACAATAAATGTATGTATGTATGTATGTATGTATGTATGTATGTATGTATGTTTAGTCCTCAACCCGAAGGCTGGTTGGATCCTCAACAGCTCCGCCATCAGCTGTCATAAATGGCCTAGGCATCACTGAAGAGGCGTACTAGGGAAATGAGGAGTGAGGTAGTTTCCCGTTGCTTTCCTCACCGAGCCAGAAGTTGCTATTACATATCAGCCTGCCAAGCTCACTGAAATGCATGCACCAACTGACCCTATGAGCAATATTTTCACACCATTCATAGCAGGGACTGGCTGCATAAGGAATGGCATTACTAGCATCACTCATACCTCAGTCACTTTCATCTTGTCAAAGCCAAGGATAAAGCTGAGACAGATCAATGAAAGTAACAATATTGCTCTAGCCCATACCAGAAGACATAGTGTATACTTTGTAAATTGAATGCGATATCTACAGGTGTGGCAGTAATGCGTTTTATCATTATGATGTTTAATTTCATACGTTCGTTCTCTCAATTTTTTATTAACGCATACCCTAGTATGTTTCGTTTGATGTCTCCAAAAATCGTTAAAAGTAAGCGGAAACATAAAATTATTATTATTATTATTATTATTTGCTAATCAGCCAACTAGGGATCACAATAGGTTTCATTATACATTCAGGCGTTTACTCAGTTTTGGATAGATCCATTAGGTTTTCAGTAGCTCGCTGTGTTGAGCACGACGTACATCCGACCACTTTGTACCTGTTGTCCACTTCACATCCCGGAAATCCCAAAAACTCACAATATTTTCTGAAAAAGTCTTGTTTGTGCACGTCATTATTATTATTATGTGTTAAGTACGTAGGCGAGTAAAACAATTGTTATGACTGCATAGTTTTTATCAAGTTTTAAACCTTCTCTCCAAAAAATATCTATATTGGCCCAAATTACGAGATATTAAACAATTGCTTTGTTAATGATTAATAGCAACAACCATGAATATTTCTCAACTAAAGTAAACTAGTTTCCTCATTCCGAGGTGGTGCAGCTCTTTTTAGACACGTCCCCAGTGGAGAGGAGTTAGATATACAGTTTTTACTGCATATCAACTTTCCTGCCATTTGTAAATCTCTGGCAGTACGGTACCGGGAATTGAACCCAAACTTCCGAGAATGGCAGCTAATTGTGCTAACCATTACGCTGGCAGACATTCTTAACTACAAAACACAAGAGATAGCATAACTGATGCATGCCTGCAATGCACGGGTCGGGCAAGAAACTATTCACCTATTTGTGCGACGTCATCAGAGCTGCAGTAGGTCTATGCTATGGAGGTGGACATTTCTTAACTACGAAACACAGATGTACCGCATGACTTCGCGCACATTTCCATTGCATGGGTCATATGGACGAAACTATTCACAAATTTGTACGGTGTCATCAGAGCTGCAGTAAGGCTTGTGCCCGCTTCAAAGCGTAATCGTTGTTCTTCTCTGATGAATTATGTTGGGGGGGGGGTCTTGTATGCAAGATTTTTTTTCATTTTCTTCGTCTCAAAAGTCCAGGGGGGGGCTAATATGTGAGGGAGTCTAATACACGAGTAAATATGGTAGTATTGATTAGGTGGAACGTCAGAAAACTCTGTAATTGTGAGTTGTAAACAATCAATATGGAAAAATGAAACTAATCACATGACTGGTATTTACAAATGATCGATTGTTGAGCATGAACACGATACTATTGAAAAATTGATTAATCATCACGATCCTCCTTTTCCCTTATTCAGCTCCTGCCGGCTTGGGGCATTGATGGCACTTACCTTCTTTCCTCCTTCCTTCTTCTTGTGCTCTTCTTTATTGAATTGTTCTAGATCTCCCTCTCACTATCTTTTCCTCAAACTTGACCTCCTTCATCTGTTTTTGGAATTCTTTTCTCCTCCAAACCTTCTTAGTTTACTCCTATCAATTCTCTCATTTGGGTTTCCATTCCAACCTCCTTTCATAGATCTTTGTTTCTCAATCTATCTTTCCTATCATACTTCTCAGGTATTTCATTTTGCTGGCTTGAATTCCACTCTCCTCCCTACTTGTCATTGTCCAGTTCTCAGCTGCGTAAGTCAATATGAGTGCATAATACGTTTTGTACCTTATCACTTTATACTTCCTTGGTGCTCGCACCTTCTTGCTAAATTGATTAAATAATTTCAAAATGGGAAATTTTGCTCATATTTCTCATTAATTCCTTCAAATCTCTGTTATTTTTCTGCATCTTTTTCTTCTAATTCCTGATACGTTTCTGCTTATGCAAGTCGTTCATATTTTTTTGTATAAAGATAACAAAATACAAAATGTACCATAAAATAAGTAAAAAGAATTTTTAAAAAGGATACAGCTTGTATAATGGTAATAATTACAAATAAAAAACTATGTTTTCTCAAAATATGTGATCACAAAAGATTCCATTCTCTACTTATAGAAAGAGGCGCCTGTTTTTTGCAAAGCGCAAAATCGTAAAAATTTAGCGAGGTTTTACAAATTTGGCTCAAAACGCAAAACTATTTAACCTTTAAGCAAAATCGTGAAATTATCGTCAAATTTATGTGGAATCCTTCTTTGATCCAAAAATCATAATGAAAGGTGATTTAGATAATGCTGATGTCTCTCTCATCTAGTAAAGCAAATTCCTATCGTACGAGAACTTTCAACATCAGAATACACAGTGTTTACGGATCTAGTTGGTAGTTTAGGTAGAGCAGGTAAATATAGCCTATTGATATAATTGAGGGATATATCTATATATATATAAAGTAGCTTGTCCTGACTGACTGATTGACTGACTGATTCATCATCGCCGAGCCAAAACTACTGGACATAAAGAAATGAAATTTTGGGGATATTTTCATATTACGATGTAGGTGCTCGCTAAGAGAGGATTTTTGGATATTCCGTCGCTAAGGGGGTGAAAAGGGGGGTGAAATTTTAAAATGAGTGTGTCTATATCTCAAAACTTTAAAAGTTTACAGATGTGAAAATTGGTATTTAGAATCTTCTTTAAAAATAATGAAACACCTATTTTTTTGTTTTCAGACAATCCCGATAGGAGGGGTGAAAAAGGGTGAAAAAGGGGTTGAATGCCTTTAATCAGGATACCGCTACTTATATCTCAGAAACTGAAGATATTACAGACCTCAAAATTGGTACTTTTGATCGCTGTCAAAAATAAAGAAACACAAATTTTTTTTTGTTTTTGGAAAATCCAATTAATGCGAGGGTGAAAGGGGGGGGGGTGAATTTTTAAAATGAGTGCATCTATATCTCAAAAGTTTTGAAGTTTAGAGATGTAAAAATTGGTATTTAGAATCTTCATTAAAAATAAAGGAACACTTATTTTTTTGTTTTCGGAAAATCCCAATAGGAGGGGTGAAAAGGGGTGAAAAATGGGTTGAATGCCTTTAATAGCGATACTTATATCTCAGAAACTGAAAATATTACAGACCTGAAAATTGGTGTTTGGGATCTCCTTTAAAAATAAAGAAACACGTATTCTTTTGTTTTTGGAAAATCCAATTAATGGGGGTGTGAAAGGGTGAATTTTGAAAATGAGTGTATCTATATCTCAAAACTTTTAAAGTTTATAGATGTAAAAAGTATTTAGAATCTCCTTTAAAAATAAAGAAACACGTATTGTTTTGTTTTTGGAAAATCCCAATAGGAAGGGTGGAAAAGGGTGAAAAAGCGGTTGAATGCCTTTAATCAGGCTACTTATATTTCAGAACCTGAAGATATTACAGACCTAAAAATTGGTATTTGGGATCCACTTTAAAAATAAAGAAACAGGTATTTTTTCGTTTTTGGAAAATCCAAATAATGGGGGGTGAAAAGGGGGGTGAATTTTAAAATGAGTGTTTCTACATCATAAAACTTTAAAGGTTTACAGATGTAAGAATTGGTATTTAGAATCTCCTTTAAAAATAAATAAACATGTATTTTTTTGTTTTCGGAAAATTCTAATAGGAGGGGGTGAAAAGGGGTTGAATGCCTTTAATGAGGATACTTATATCTCAGAAACTGAAGATATTACAGACCTGAGAAAAGGTATTTGGGATCTCTTTTAAGAATAAAGAAACATGTACGTTTTGTTTTTGGAAAATCCAAATAGTGGAGGGTTGAAAGGGGGTGCATTTTTAAAATGAGTGTATCTATATCTCAAAACTTTCAAAGTTTACAGATGTAAAAATTGGTACTTAGAATCTACTTTCAAAATAAAGAAAGACGTATTTTTTTTGTTTTCGTAAAATCCCAACAGGAGGGGTGAAAAGGGGTGAAAAATAGTTTAATGCCTTTAATAACGATCCTTATTTCTCAGAAACTGAAGATGTTACAGATCTGAAAATCGGTATTTGGGACCTCCTTTATAAATAAAGAAACATGTATTTTTTGTTTTCAGAAATTCCAAATAGTGGGGGGGGGGGGGTGAAAGGGGGGTGTATTTTAAAAATGAGTGTATCTATATCTCAAAACTTCGAAAGTTTGCAGATGTAAAAATTGATATTTAGAATCTCCTTTAAAAATAAAGGAACACGTATTTTTTTGTTTTCGGAAAATCACAACAGGAGGGGGTGAAAAGTGTGAATAAGGGGTTGAATGTCTTTAATGAGGATACTTATATCTCAGAAACTGAAGATATTACAGACCAGACAGTTAGTATATGGAATCTCCTTTAAAAATACAGAAACATTTATTTTTTGTTTTTGGAAAATCTAATTAATGGGGGTTAAACAGGAGTGACAAATTGGGGTGAATTTTTAGAAATACTATATCTACAGTATATCTCAGAAACGTAAAATGTTGCAGACGTAAAAATTGGTATTTGGAATCTCCTGTTAAAGTAAAGAAACAGGTATTCTCGGAAAATTCAATGAAGGTTCGGGGCGGGTGGGGGGGGGGGGGTGAAAAATTGAAAAATTTATTGAATTAATTGTATGAGGATACTTACATCTAATAAAAACTAAAATTGTTACAGACGTGAAAATTGGTATTTAGATCTTCTTTAAAAATAAAACGACGCGTTTTTTTTTGGGGGGGGGGGGCGGAGAATCATTTTTGGGGGCGAGTGTGAAAAGGAGTTGAATTTGTTTCATGGGGACACATATCTCAAAAACTGAAGATAATCGGTATTTAGAAGATCCTATAATATTAAGGAAACAAGTACTTCTTACAGGAAAATTCACTTAAGGGGGGCGGGGAGTGTGAAAGTAAGTGAAAAAAGTGATTTAATTTTTATGGGAATATTTATATCTCAAAACTGAAGGTAACACACGTGAACATTGGTATTTGCTTTAAACATAAAGGAACACGTTTTCTTTTTTTTTGGGGGGGGGGAGAGGTAAATCGACTTAGCCGTTGTGGGGTGAAAACGGAGGTGAGGCCAATTGATTTTACTGTTCCTAATGTACTTATAAGGAGCCTCCGTGGCTCAGGCGGCTGCGCGCTGGCTTCCCACCGCTGGGTTTCGTGGTTCAAATCCCGGTCACTCCATGTGAGACTTGTGCTGGACAAAGTGGAGGCGGGATAGGTTTTTCTCCGGGTACTCCGGTTTTCCCCGTCATCATACATTCCACCAACACTCTCCAATATCATTTCATTTCATTTGTCATTCATTTAATCATTGCCCCAGTGGAGTGCGACAGGCTTCGGCAGGGCTAATTCATTCCATTATTGACCCGGTTGAATGACTGGAAACAGGCTGTGGATTTTCAATGCACTTATTCTGATCACAAACCGATCATTTTTAATCTCTCCTGGGTTCGTTTTCAAGAGCCATCTTTTCCTTTGGAGAACCTTCTTAGATTACAGTAGATTCTTCTGGCATATAAACAAAAATTTAAACATATTTGAAATAAACGATAGATATATGATTGACCGTGCAATTGTTCACCTCTGTAATAAGGTCAATAATGCACGGAAGTATGTCATTCGTATCGCGAGAAGTCCTGCGCACTTGCCTGCGGGTGACAATGGTGCTGGTCATACTGTCATCAATGACAACGACAGCAGATGTAATTTACCGCCAAGTAGAGGTTCAGTACCGCCAAGGCACCCAAGACGACACCACGCCGGATCTCCTCAAGGATTTGATCCACATTAAAAATGCTTAGGTTATAGGAAAAGATGGCAAAGATTTAGGGACCCAACTGACCGGGTGGAATACCTGGACCTATCCCGGAAAGTACGAAATCGATTGCTGGAGAAAAGATTGAAAAATGGGAGGAACGTTGCCGTAATCTCTCAGTAAACGAGTCAGATCGCAAATTTTGGCGGAATCTCTCAGAAAACGAGTCAGATCGCGAATATCGGTGGGTTATATATAAAACGATAAGCATTCAATTATAAATTTCAGTATAATACCATAGCGAAGCACGGGTATCTTGCTAGTATATATATATATATATATATATATATATATATATATTTCGTATGGCATGAGGATACATTGTTGTATACAATTACACGAAAAACAGTTTCATCTATACGCACAGAACAAGTACGTAATAAACAAACTATATTTATACATTTGAGCTCATCAATATCTGCATTGCTGCTAAAGCTGAATGTCCAGTTTTGTTAGCCAACTCACAGCTTCATCACTGGCCTTGTGGATATCCTTTATTGTCCCACTGAATCTTCGGAGTGGGCACTCTATGACGATATGTTGAACGGTCTGAGGCATGTAGAGCAGTCGCAATAAGGATCGCTGGTAATCTTCCACTTGTGTTTCCAGAAGTTGCATCTGCCATGTTGAGTTCTGATCCGATTAAGTGATGACCAGATTTTTCTGGGTAAGTTGAAACCAGGAGGTTGCATAACTGGATCCAAAATTAGACCTAATCTGTCAGGGTTTGAAGCTGCCCACCCATCACGCCAGGCAGTGTTAGTATGAAATTCAACTTGGGCTAGCCTCTTTCCTAGTAACCAAGAAGGGTTCCTAGATTTCAGCCTGAGATCTTCATGTAGGCAGTCTTGATGTATTGGTAGAAGAGGATTGTCACAGCATTTAAGCCATTCTTTCTTCAGTGCCATTTGTCTTCGGAGATGAGGAGGTGGAATATTTGAAAGAACTGGTAACCAATCCAGAGGCGTGGATTGGATGGTTCCTGATATAGTCCTCATTGTATTGTTTAACTGAGTGTCTATCTTCTTTGTATGGGCACTGTTGACCCATACTGGGCAGCAGTATTCGGCTACTGGGTATACTAACGCAAGTGCTGTAGTTCGGAGGGTGGATGCAGATGGGCCCCAACTTGTTCCTGTGAGTTTGTGCAGGATGTTATTGCGGGTTTTGATCTTGGCAGATGTTTTGCGTACATGTTCGCTGTAAGTCAAAGATCGATCCAAGGTAACGCCTAGATATTTTGGATGAGGATTGAACTTCAGTATATGACCTCTGACTTGAACCTGAGGGACATAATTGGCTTGTCTGTTGCTCAAATGAAAGCAGCTGACCTCTGTTTTTGTTATGTTTGGTTTCAGTTGCCAGGTTTTAAAATAATTATCAATTCTGCAGGGATCTTTAGTGAGTGTGGTTTCTGCTCCAGCAAAATCACCAGACTGGGCTGCCAAACAGATGTCATCAGCGTATATAAACTTCCTAGCATTAGTTGAAGGTAGATCTGCTGTATATACGTTGAAGAGCAATGGGGCCAGTACCGATCCCTGTGGTAATCCGTCACTCAGTTTGTAAGTTTTACTTATGTTGCCATGTAGGTGTACTTCAATCATTCTATTAGCCAACATATTATTCAGCAGGGTGGCAAGCGTCTTACAAGGGATTAACTTCAGGAATTTGAGGATCATTCCTTTTCGCCAGACTGTGTCATAAGCTGATGACAAATCTACGAACACTGCTACGGTCTTCTTTCGATCTTGAAATCCCCTCTCAATATGGGTGGTTAGGGCTAACACCTGGTCGGTACAGCTGCGGCTTGGTCTGAAGCCAGCTTGTTCAAGTGGTATGTGCTCTAGGATTTTGGCTGAGATTCTATTGTGTATTACTCTCTCCAGTAGTTTGTAGCAGACACTTAAAAGGGCTATGGGTCTGTAATCTTCTGCACTGTCTCCACTTTTCCCTGGTTTAAGGATTGCTACTATTTTTGTTCTTTTAAGTATTGATGGTAGTTGTCCAACATGTAAGATATTGCTGTAAAATTTGGCAAGCCATTCGGTTGTTCGGGGGCCACAATGTATAAGGAATTCTGGGTATATTCCATCCAAACCGGCTGCTTTTCCTGACTTTATTTCTCTTAGTGCAGTTGAGATCTCTCCAGTTGTGAAATCAGAGGAAAACTGAGAGACTGCTTTGGCCTGGGTTATCCTCGATTTTAGCTCTTGTTGAATTCTTTTTGCCTCTTTCTTATTTGTGCCGACTGGTTTTCTTGTCAGGATAACTAATCTATTTGCCACCTCGTTTGGTTTTATCTTAGAGCTCTTGGGACCGAATTTGGGAGTGCTGTTGCCAAGTTTCCTTAGAAGTGACCATGCTTTTCGACTGGAATGTTGAAAATTCATATTTTCCATGAGAATGAACCATTTTTCTTTTCTAGATGAATCTAGAGACTGGATCAGTTCATCTGCAATTTCAGGGTCACTGCTGAGCATATATTCCTCGTATAGCTCTTTGCATTTTGGGTTCCATCCAGGAAAATAATCCTTCCTGTATCCTCTTGGGGTATGCTTTTTCGCGATGGCAGATGTTAGTTTGACAAAACGCTCGTAATTTCCTGTTGTAGGAGGAATCCACTGCACATTATGTTCCAGTTCGCTGGTGAATTTAGACCAGTTGGCTTTGAAAAAAATCCAGCGGAGAAGTGGGACTGATCTGATGGCAGGTATTTCCAGGCAGACTTTGACAAGCACTGGTCTGTGTTGGCTTCGGGGAAAGTTGTTCAGAATTTTCCTAGTACAGTGTAGAGGTCTTCCAAGAGAGTCTTTTGATACAAAACACAGATCAGGGTTATAGTCCTTATTCCATCTGGTAGAGTGGAAGGAGCCCTTTTCTTTGGCATCAAACAATAGAAAAATATCTTCGGCATCAGCCCATTCAGACACATCTTGTCCCTCTTTGTTGGTATAGTTATAATGCCATTTAGTGTTCTGACTGTTAAAATCGCCAAGGATTACGGCTGGGTGCTGTATATTCAGGATGGTCTCGTTTAGGCTCCAAGGTTGACAAGGTGGTTTGTAGATGTTTACGATTTCTGTATTTGCAATCTTTGTTTTAGAGCAAAACATGTTGTTATCAGTATTTGTGCTTATTATTTCAGCTTCCTCTATATCATTTTTTACATATGTTGCTGTTCCGTACTGTTTATGAAACGTTGCATTGAGCAGATTGTATCCGGGAATCCTACATCTGGCATAAAGCTGGTCCTGGTTTTCACAATGGGTCTCCTGCAATAGAACAATATCCACCTTGTGAACAGTCAGTATTTTTGTTAGATAGTTACTTTTTGGTCGACTTGCTCCTTCGATATTGGGCTGCAGAATGTTTAAAGTACGATCATGATTTTCAGTGGGGCTCTGAAAAGGGCCATTTACGATGTTAATCATTTTTCTCATATTGAGTTGATGAATCCTCTGAATTGCTGGGATATCCACAAAGAAGAGCTTTGGGTCCAGCAGCCAAAGTTGTTGCTCTCTTAGCACCACCCAGGGGTCACGTGTAGGGTAATATGAGGTTAAACCTACGGACGTGTAGCAACGAAAACCCCGCTCTAAAGATGGCTGACTAAGTAAGGGCAGAAGGTGTAAATAAACAATTTAAGCTCTGTGGCCTAGGCAACGCATAAAATGTAGGGTAGAGTTCCCATCTGCATCGTGGTTTCCATGGCTGTGTAAAATGGCCGACATTTAGGGCAGTAAGAGTGATTAAAAAAAAAGAAATAAGGAAAGAACAATAAATTGCCCCTCTGACTAGTGTTTACTATGGATGGACTGTAGGAAAACAAGATGTCTGACAATTAGGGCACATAAATATAGTAAAAATATGAACTTAATATCGCTTGTAACAGAATGTATTCACAAGATAACACCACCACATGGACATCACATATAAACACACCACGGATAGCTCTTAAAAACCACAACTGAGGCATTAGTTCTTAATAAATCCATAAACTTCTCAGCACAACTTTATCTGTATTGAACTGAGTTTACATTAAAATTAAATCTATTTTATGGTTCCACCTTTTCAATACAATTATTTTGTAACATGAATTACATTACAAGTTGTTAACATATGAGTAACAACACAGTAAAGGTTTCCACCTATTCAATACAAATATATTCACAATATTTTAAAATTACATAGAACTAGTTTCGACCCATCTAGGGGTCATCATCAGCTATATCAAAGCAAAGATCACTCTTGACGAAATCCTAAGAACATGTTAATTTTAACAGTAAGATTATTATGGAATAACAAGTGAATGTGGTAAATGAAAAGAGATGTTAGTATGGGACAGGTGAGTTTTGTTTTCACAGGGTACTAGTTTCGACTTCAGATCTGGGTCATCATCAGACGATAATACAAATAGTGCAAGGTACTAAAAATCACAAAACCAATGTACAAACACATAACATGAAACATGAAGGAAATAAAATGCTTAGTTAAAAAAGATAAGCTTGTCTATGATGCGAGTTCAAATTGATGCTAAAACTTTGAACATACGTATTATATGGGGCATTTAAAAGTCATGAAAATGTTTGTAGATATTTATCTTGGTGCGAAGAGAATTGAAATCATCACCAATATGATGAGTAAAGTGGAATGCGGTTCCGGAACAGATATAATTACAGTTGACATTAGACGATGTCTTTGAACTTTAGGTTGAGGTGCTGGCGAAGTTTTCATGTTCTAAAACATAGATGGTGTGAGTTCCCAGTTCAATGCGGAACCATACTTGACCTGATAAAAGAGAGCCAAATTAATTCTAAGAAAATTTAAAAGGCATGGGAACGAAAGAAAAAATAAATTGTGTATGACTCACCTTGCGCAGCAGTGAAAGCATTATGGATCTCAGTCAGTAATATAGTGTCTGACAGGAGAACAGCTCTGATTCCCAGCAATAAGGAACTCAAGGTATCTCTGCCTTTACAAGATATTAGAATCATTCCGTATTGATGGTTTTCATTTTTCATCTCTGCCTTTTGCAGACTGATGTGTAAATTATGTACGTAGGCTAGGCCTTACTTGTTTAAAGTGGCAGGATGGAATTTTTCCAAACATCCATACTTTGATACATGTAATACAGTGAAACCTCGTTAGTATGTTCCTCATTAACACGTTTTCCCGCTTAGCACGTCGTAAATTTAAGTGCCGACACCCATCGTGTTAATATGTATTAAAAAATACCTCAATTAACACATCATGATTTTTCGCCTTTACCGCTTAGTACGATCATATATTCCCCAGACATGAAAATGTTCTTTGTCTGTACAGAATGTGATTTCCAACAGAGATAAGAGTCCTCCCCACGGGTCGGTCAGAGAAAGTTGCATGATAAGAGGAAATGAGGTGTATAGTTTCAAACATGGCCAAGTGCGCTGAGCTGTATTTTTCAGTAGAAGCAAAAAACTCGTTTAGGATATTAATTCATATATATTCAGACACCTTATTCTTTAAGTTGCTTAACAGAGGCTTCTAATTCATTACCATACAATTTTTACAGTCTAAATATATTATATGAATTGAAAAATGTATTTAAAATTTGGACTTGACCATGTTTGAAACTAACTATGGGACTTGGCCAATTTTGAAAATTACCAAAGAGGTCTTGGCCAATTTTGAAACTTACCTAAGAGGACTCGGCCATCTTTGAAACTTAGGTTAGAAAATTTGGCCTAATATGCATTATTTCTGCTTCGCCGTCTTTTGGGTATGCTTATGCGACAGTACCTTCGAATAAAAGCATCTTGTTTACCTTTAATGGGGTGTGCATAGTATGCACTATGAAAGTCTTTTATATCTTTCATTTTCAGTAGCCTACACTTTTTTTGTTCCTCTGTGATTACAGGTACTGTGGTAAAGACATCACGGAATACGTAAGGAGAAAAGAAATCTAGATTAGGCCTATTTTCTAACTGTGTTCATCTTGATTTTATTTGGAACAAATATGATTAAAAATGATAGAAGATTTAGTGAAAAATCTTTAAAGATTATTATTTTAAACATTATGTTTGTGTAAAATTACCCAACATTGTAACCAATGTAGAGGCTAATTAACATTTAAATAGTGTATATTTTGCAAATATGTGGATTCATACAGTTACTTCAATGTATATTCTTCATATTATACCTATTCAATAGCATCGTGCCTTCGAAATACATCACCGAGCCTTGATTGAATCACTACTAACAACACGTTGTTGATTGTACTCAAATCGGCTGTTTTTCCCTCGTGCGCTTCCAGGTGGAAGGATCACGTTGCCGCTTTCTGGAGTGGTGTTTATTTATTTCCTCCATTTTATTGCACAGCAAATATGAATACTATTAAAAACGACCAATTAATTATATATATTTATTATTTATAAAATGTTTATAAAACCATTTTACCGAAGACACCACGTAAGCTTCTGATAAGTTCACCTGCATACACCCCAGCGTCAGTGGGTAGGGTCTGACACATCCCACTCTGAAGAGTCAGTGTCAGACTTAAGACGAAACGCTGGTTAATAGAGCAAACGCCGGAAAAGCCATCCATCTAATTTTTGATCTGTACGTGACTGGATAGCGCAGGGTTATTGGCTCGTGCGGGTTAACAAGGACTTGGCTGACTTTCACATGAAACCTCATTCTTTGCTGTAATTTTAAATGTGATCTGGCCAGATGTGAAACCCACTTTCGTTCTTGTGGTATTCATTTTGAAAAGTTGAATCCATGGAAGTCAAAACATCAGAACGTGCAAAAGATGGACTTGGTCGTGTTTGAAACTATACACCTCCAATGACCTTGAATTCTCGAACACCTAGAATATTGCGCCTTCGAGGGGCAAGCTGTTAGCTTAAGTAAAGTTGAGTTTTACGTCATTGATTGACACTAGAACAAGACAGGACAGTGCTAACTTAAAGCACAGTGATAGATTTCACTGCGGCTAGGAGAACTGAATTCAGTTTTCACGTGTTCTTTTTTTTTTTTTTTTCCAAAGCAGTTCTGTTGACACACGTCTTATGGCTGGGAGTCATCCGAAATTATGCGTCACGGAAGTTACTACCACAAAATGTGTAACGGAAGTGTAACTCTAGCAACCGTGCAGCCGTTGGTGTATGGTCATGACCGAGAGACATATCTATAATCATTTGATTTTCTCAAGGGGAAAAGTGTTTTTTTTTTTTTTTGTTCTATGTACTTCGTTCTATGGAAAGTTTTTTGTTGTCAGTGAGACTGTTGAATAACCCAGCGCACTTGATTGTGTTTATAGCCTATTTCGCATTCCAATCAGAAGTTAGAAATTTATTTATTCAAAATCATTCTTTCCAACTTCGGAAACTTTCCTTCGTGCAGTCGTTTTCTTTTTCCGTTTCTATTTTGCTTATACACATTTTCAATTTTGTCTCGATTGCCCACAATAGTGTTCAAAGTAGAAGGTGCTAGTTTTAATGTTCATGCCAACTCTACGCACTTAAGATGTTAATTCCTTACTTCTTGAAGATTTTAATTTTTTCTGAATTAGTGGGTGGTCACGACCCTTTCCTTATCCATAGCTAGGCTATCACAAGCCCAGATACCGTATGTACTGCACTACTGAACTTCTCACATTATCCTATTAGTCCGTAAGTAGGCTGCCATGCAACAAATAATCAACATTTCTTTTTACCACTCAACACAATAACTGTTCTTGTGATAAGATGATTTAAATCCATCTGATACCACTGAAGTTAAAATACCGTATTTACGTGAATAATACCCGCATATTATTAAAAAAATTGAGGCATGAAATTGGGGTGTGGGTATTATTTGAGTCAACGTTAGAATTTTTTTTTCAAATACGGTAAGTCTATAGTGCAGCAATAGCAGATCTTCGACAGGTCATTTGTGGGTGCCATTAAGTAATAAGGCTTCCATACACTGCAAGCCTATCCCATTGAAAAGGTTACGTAAAGATGCAGGCAATGGTAAAGTGGTGTACTATTCATACAAAAATACAAACTACTAGTCTGACAGTTGGAACGTTTTTATTATACACCGGCGAGTCTGTCTGAACCTATGTCGAGTACTGCTAAAGTTTCATGTTCAAGATGGCGGCCGAAGGCGCGTAATCGCGTGTGGCGGGTATGTATTCACGAGAAATTCATACTCGAACAAAGTGACCAGGAAACAGTGTTTAATTACCCACTGGTCAGAAACCTAAGGCTTCAACTAACAATTCATTATACAATTGTTTTAGGAAGAAAGTGATCTGCTATAATATGTGCTATTCGGGATATCTTAATCATAAGTTAGAAGTAACAGACATAAAAAGTGGCAAGATTATTGCTGGTAAAAGCAGGTAGGAACAATGGCAGAAGCGTACTCGGAATGAGGACATAAAGGATAAGTTATGAATGAACTCGATGTATGCATAAACCGGATTTGGTGGTGGGGTCATGTGAAGGAAATGGAGGAGGATAAGTTACCTAGGAAAATAATAGACTCTGTTATGGAAGGTAGGAGTAGTAGAGGGAGACCAAGATGATGATGGTTAGATTCAGTTTCTAATAATTTAAAGGGGTATAGAACTAAATCAGGCCACAGAAATAGTTACAAATAGAGGATTGTGGCAGCGGCTGGTAAATTCACAGAGGCTTTCCGACTGAATGCTGAAAGGCATAACAGTCTATAAAGAATCTGCTTTATGTCACACCGACAGAGATAGGTCTTATGACAACGATGGGATAGGAAAGGGCTAGGAGTTGGAAGAAAGTGACCGTGGTAAGGTACAGACCCAACATTTGCCTGGTGTCCAAATGAGAAACCACAGAAAACCATCTTCAGGGCTGCCCGCGGTGGGATTCGAACCCACCATCTGCTGACTGGAAGTTGACAGGTACATGACCGAAACTGAACAGCCACTCATTTGGTTATCCTCTGCTGACACAATTGTCAGACTGGTCAAGCAGCCACAGAATTTGCTTCTTTAAGGAGCTATAGGTCATTCATAACATCAAAAAAGAAGAAACTTGAGTACTTCGGCCATATCATTCGAAATGATAGACTCCTACAGCTTATCTTACAAGGTAAAAGTGAAGGAAGGAGAAGTAAGGGAAAAAGGAGGAATCTATGAGAATGGTATGGGCTCAGTACCCCAACTCTTTTCTGAGTTGCTGAGAACAAGAACCAGATCACCCTGATGACAGCCGACTTCCAATGAGGATATGGTACAAGAAGAACAAGAAGAAGAAGAAGGAAGAAAGAAGGCGTCTGTGGAAAAAAAAGGAGCCAACATCCCTATCAAAATTAAGATTTTGCCTTTTTTGCACCCTGATCCCTCCTATTCTACTCTACAGATCAGGAATATGAACTATACTAAAATCTGATGTTGTCAAACTCGAGATCTTCCAAATGTGATGTCTGCCCCAAATTATGCAAATCTCATATTAACATTGATGCTTTCACGGCCCGTACTTGTAGACATGATATAGGCTTTTGGGCTTGTGTCGTGCCTATATTATGTCTATGCAAATCTCATTTTTGGACCATATCAGAAATGAGGTAATATAAAGTAGATGTGAACAACAGTCAAAGAGTTGACCTACACACAACAACTTTGCTGGTTTTAGCATATTTAGCGAATGGATGTTACCCAATTTAGAAGAGAAATACCAGGTGTATGCATAAGTTTTTGCTGGTTTTTGTGGTAAAGAAAACACGTAATTTTCAAGGGAATTCATTTTTTGTTTGTTCAAAATATTAGCCAACGGCTTCTACACACTTCGCCCATCTTTCTGGTAAGTTATGAATACCATGCCAGAAAAACTGCTTGTCTTTTCCGGCAAACCATTTGTCGAGCCATTTTCCAACTACCTCAAACTTGTTGAAGTGCTGCTCTGCGAGCGCGTGCCCCACTGATCCGAAGAGGTGATAGATGCCGCCAGGCCGGGGGAGTATGGTGGGTGTGGAAGAATGTCCCATCCATGCGATTTCAAGGCGTCTTTCACTAGTTTTGCTGTGTGAGACGGCGCATTGTCGTGTAACAAAATCACTTTGCCAAGTCTTCTGGCCCATTCTGGTCATCTTTCAATTAATGCATGATTTAAATTAATCATTTCTTGGCGATAGCGTTGTGCATTAATGGTTTGTTGTTGATATCCCAGCATGGCTCTCAAGTCTGTCTACCAGAGCGTGCATTGTCTTTCACAGTGAAATTACCAAAACCATGTCTCACATGTTCTAATCGATGAAGCATGTTCACAATATGTTTCTACTAGCAAACGATGACTTTCCACAGCCTTTTTTAAAATTATTAAATAAGAAAAGCAATGCATGCCGCAAATATTCTTTTTTAGGCACAAACATTGACATGATCACTGAACGATACAACACAGATGCTAATGTTTCGCGGATTCAACTTGTGTGTGTTGGTAGGTTAATGTCAGATGAACAAACTGATGTATGTGTCAAATTCATATGCTGCGTACTGTTTGCTGGCGCCATCTGTAGTGAAACCGTCAAAGACTTGTGCATACACCTAGTAGAACCATTCAACCAGTGAATATCACCAAAGAAAACTTGGGCCACACAAGTTACAGACAACTTGAGAAACTACAGACTCAACCTCGATGATATTAGAATTATGGTCATGGACCACAAAAAAACAGCTTGTGAATGAGATCCAGCATTTACTGACACCTACAACACCGTATGGGCATAAGATTCAAACCAGGCCAAATATCAGCTATGGATAGAAGAAGTCTTGATATCAAGTTGCCCAGTTGATAGTTATTGTTAGAATGTTAAACTTACTCAATTCCCAAGTCAACTTCTGGTATTCCACTCAACATCTGGTTAGACAACATCTCTTCAGATCTATGTGTGGAAGAAGCTCGAAGGTGGTCAGGGACTGCTTGTAACGCAGCCTCTTCTGGAGAACAATATTTTGGATCCTGTTGTTCAACTGAAGGACTCTCTTCCTCTTTAACTTTTCCTTTTCTCTTCGACAACTGTTCTTCAATGTATTTCATCCTGAAAGAAGAGGAAGCATATTAAACAATAACCACCACCCACTGAAGCACGCAAATAAATTTAACAACAGGTATGTGGGCACATATTATTATCTACTAAACCTTCAACATTATCAATGTCAAGTCAGAAGTGCAGCCATTTCTTATGTTTTATTGCAGCTGTAACTTATATCTGAGGAAGAAAATTTTAGCTATAAATAGGGTGAGACAGCTTAGATGTTTACCTCAAAACACTCACAAACCATTAAAAGATATTAAACACTTGTTTTCATCTCTAGTAATATTACCAAGGGGCTCACAATCTAACTTTCTGTACATTTTTAGTGTGTTGATATTTGCCAAAATAACAGTAATAACTCTGTTTATTAAATGGAACCCTGCAGTTTTCAGCACCTAGTATTAAATTCAAGGGGGTGATTATTTTACAAAATCTGGCAAGTAGTTCTTGAGGAAATGGAATGTATTCATCCTAGAACAGTAGTGTTGTTATGATGGCACTTATCAGCATTCATAAATTTTGTGAGGTGCTAAAAAATATCCCCTTAATCTCTTGTGTACAGAAATAGGGTTCTAACAGTCTTTACAACTTTTTGGCAAATGTTGCAAAATATAATGTTGTCTCTTTTATAAGAAAATATTCTGTGCTGAAATACTCTACAAGTTTGTTCTGCTGTGACCTTAATACATTTGGCATGCCCCTTGCTGTGCATTACACAATAAACCTACTATTGTACTTTGCTATCTGCACCCACAATACATCTTGTGAGTGCATGTACTTAAAACCATTCAGAGAGAAAAGCGTAATGCACTTTGTCCTGAAACCATACATACACGTAACTACCCCTCCAACTGGTCATAATGTCATTCTACTCCGTGTATACCTAACTTCGCCTGGGCAATGAGGTCACCCACGCATGAACCCTGGTGTTCATTTAATTAGAAATGCTATTCAAATTAGCATAATCACTAGAGATAAAAATTATATCATCCATCTTCTACTATATGTATGTACGCCGAGTCCTCAACTCCAAGGCTGGACGGTGAGCCATGCCTGGCATGCTCATAAATGTGACGTTTTTCTCAATATGTAAATGGCTTCCTATGGCCTCAATTCAAATAGCTTATGTGTTTGTGACAATGTACTGGAGAGGGCAGCACTGTGTGATATAAACACAGAAGATCGTTCCTTTTGCGAGACGAGAAGTATTATCTCTCTAAAGGGTATCTTTGCTTTGTTTATGGGAGATGAGTTAACAATGGAGCCCACATAGAGCAGAGCTGCATTCCTATCTTATAAATGGGCGTTTAATATATTCAAACCTAGCTCATATTAACATGCATCTTATTATTTTGATTATTCATATCGCAGGTATGTTAATTCTTGTTTAACTTTGGTTCTGCAGTTCTTTAGTATTACTATTGGCCCTATTGATTATGGCTGATCGATATGAGTCTTCCGCCCCAAACGGCATGAATGAGACGTGTGTCTGTTAGTATGTTTGTGACTATGCCATGATAATAACTGAGTCTCTAATATGTGCGCTGCATCGTATGGTATTTCGCCATCAAATATATCTGTGCTCCCCTTGTCGACTGGAAGCTCCATTCTCGCCGTATGGGGCACGATTCATGGTGGTTTTGAGTACGGAATTCTTCTGATCTCGTTGTTATATTGTTTGCGTCGTGCACACTGCTGTGTGGTGTACGAGAGACCTGCAGTTCGGGACCAGGTGAATCACCCTATATGGACTGGTGTTGGACTTTATTAATTGGAGCGACCGCTCGTATTGCCTGCCGTGCTGGCATATATGTGTGAATTCGGGAGTGTGTGCAAGAGTGAGGGGAGCGGAAAGATGATGTACCGGTCAGTTCTATTTTCATTTTTAATTTAGTTTCTGTACCTTATTTTTGTTCTCAGTACAATATTACTTATTTTGTCTTGGTCTCTGTCTCAGGCGCTTGCTTGCCCGTGAGGCAGCCATGTTTATTTACTTTCATTCTTGTGGGCGAAGCGTGTGCCTGTGTTTTCTCCTTTGATTTTAAATACACTTCTTTGGTCCAGAGACATTCCTCTCTCTGGCGTGATATTGTCTTTCATATTTGTTTTACCTGCCCTTTTCTTCTCCATGATGCGGAGAGGTTTTTTCGTCGAGATATGGCTATTGTTGTTGTGTGGATAATGAGCAAAAACAATATATATATGCTTGAAAGAAGTCAATCTAGTAAAAAAATGACCTAACTGGGCCGTGTGAGCTGTATTAATACCTGCACATGATATAACAAGGTTATATTTGAGGCGGCGAGCTTCTGACAATAGTTATCTGTATATTGGAGAGTAATACTGCCGCACTCACGCTATAATGTTTTGACATCCATTCAACGAGGTATGCTTATGTTACAATTCTTTTCCCTTTTTAAGTTATTAACATCACTATTTTGCTTATCTGTTTGAATTTTACTTTATCAATAAACCCCCATTTAAGTTTTATTCAGATTTTATTGCTGTAGTGTTAGATTGATATCCTTATTCATCAATAATGAGGAACGTTTTCAGCTCAAGGCTGCGTTCTCCTGGCCTTTCCTAGTCATCGTTCACGCCTCATTTTTCCCCTACGTGCATATCATTTTACGTCTCATGTCATCGGTAGGGAAGGGGGGTGGTACAACTGATACCCAAGAGCTCCATCATCAGCTATCTAAGATAGCCTAGGCATTACTGAAAAGGCGTACTAGGTAAACAACAAATGAAGTAATCTGTCGCTTTCCTTACCGAGCTAGAAGGTGCAATTTTCTATCAGTCTGCCAAGCCCACTGAAATATATACAACAGCCAACCGAGTCACATTATTCATCACAGGGACTGGCTGTATAAAGAATGGTATTACTAGAATCACTCATACATCAGTCATTAATAGTCAAAACCAATGAAAAGACAGTTTGTGATGGTGATTATTGTTTTAAGAGGAAGTACAACTGGGCAACCAACCTCTTAAAATTAATCAGGAAGAAAATATATAAGAGCTCTGATCCTTCAAAGAATTAAAATATCACCAGAAGAAAGTCAAGGGCCATGATATGAAAATAATAAAGACTCTGCTGGCCTCGTAAATCTAATACCCGTCAGGGTCTAAAGAGAGTAGGATTTGACTGAGGGAGGTTGGATAGAAAATAACACTGTAATTTCGTGTGGCTATTTCTAGCCGGGTGCAGTCCTTGTAAGGCAGACCCTCAGATGAGAGTGGGCAGTGCCTGCCATGCATAGGAAACTGTGTGTTACTGTGGTGGATGAACATGTTGTGTATATTGAGTTGCAGGAATGTTGGGGACAGCACAAACACCCAGGCCCTGAGCCAAGGGAATTAACCATTTAAGATTAAAATCTTCGACCCAGCTGGGACCTGAACCCAGGGCCCTCTGAGCTGAAGAGCACTATGCTGACTATGCAGCTGGATGATAGAGAAAAATGAAAGTAAGGCACCTGTCTCAAGAACGGGACAGACATATGAAGTCAAGAATTTCTATATAACTATTATCAACAATAAATACAAATACCTACATTTCTTCATCTTCATCCCTTTTGTTGGTTTCTGCAGAAAACTGAGTTCCTATGCCAGTGTCATATGCATCATCAACACGCTTCACTTTGCCACTCTTCAACGCCTTCATGTTAATCATACCACCAGTTTTTACCTTGAATGGATCTGTCTATAACACAAACATGATAAAACTTTTTAAATTTTCACATTTGCCATATCTGGGACAAATTGAAAATTAAATTAACAATAAAATGGTTTAGAAAAAGCATAAGTTCTGCTATTTACACACTCAGTAAAATGTTATATGCACATCAGCATAAATTACATTACTGTATTTCAAAAGGTAAAACACCTAAATCTTACCTTGTATTATTCATAAGAGAGTGATGTGTTCATTGTCAAGGCTAGAAACCCACCAAACCACCCCCAAAAACGTATTTACTATTATAGAAAAACATTACAAAACACTTGTGTGTCAAGTACAAATAGTTCCCAGAATATGTACAATCCTGTGGAATGGCAAGATTAAAACTAAAGTTATTCAACTCTCCATCTCCTCCCTGCAAAGATTCAGACAGTTTGTTCAGCTTGGTGAGGTAACTCGCCCAGATTACAGAGATAAGTTATTTATAAGGTTCAACCTATTCAATATTAATTACGTGTTGTATAGATGTTATTTACAACATTTATTTAATATGGAACCGGTTTCGACATTTAAATGTCATCATCAGCCATAAACAAATTAATCACAAACAAATGAGCAAGGACATAATTAAAACTGGCATAGTGACACATTGAAATATGAACACAGTTTTTTACCATTCCAAGATTAAAAGAAGGTTTTGAAATGTTATCAAGGCACAAAAGTCTTTATATGCCCATTCATACCTTGTGGTGAAATGGCGTATGGCTTTTTTTAGTGCCGGGACTGTCCGAGCACAAGTACTGGCGTAGAGACACATTGAGACTTTGATAATATGTCGGAACCTTCAATTTTTTTTTTTTTTGCTATTTACTTTACGACGCACCGACACAGATATGTCTTATGGCGACGATGAGATAGGAAAGGCCTAGGAATTGGAACGAAGCGGCCGCGGCCTTAATTGAGGTACAGCTCCGGCATTTGCAATTAATCTTTGAATGGTATGAAAACCATGCACATATCTCAATATGTCACTTACGCCAGTATTAACACAAGGTATGAATGGGCGTATAAAGACTTTTGTGCTTTGATAACATTTCAAAATCGTCTTTTAATCTTGGAATGGTAAAAAAATATGTACATATTTCAATGTGTCACTACGCCAGTTTTAATTATTATGTCCTTGCTCATTTGTTTGTGATTAATTTGTTTATTGCTGATGATGACATTTAAATGTCGAAACCGGTTCGAACCCCACTGTCAGAAAGAAAGTCGAAACTGGTCCCATATTAAATAAATGTTGTAAATAACATCTATACAACACGTAATTAGAATGGAATAGGTTGAACGTTATAAATAACTTATCTCTGTGATCTCAGTTCAATATGGAAACAACAATGAAGCTTATATCTTTGAATCGCCCAGATTGAGCATCATACAGTTGTCTGCTCATAGCCAACTGTGGGACATACAATACATTTAAGTACTGTACTGTGATCAGTAACATTTCTAGTATGATAACAATCTATATAAGGCAGGTAAGTTCAGATTTTACTACCAGAGTTTACAGAGTTTACCTCTCTTTACTACAAAGGATTCTTCAGTATGATTTACATTAATAAGGTAGGACAAAGGATATAACAATGTACAAAACTGTAAACATTTCAGTTATTTTTCATTGTAGGATCAATTTGCACTATGCAGATGATTAGAAATCTCATTTTTACATTTTCCTTATGTTCAATTTAGTGATAGGACCAGAATTAATGGAGATATTTGAGAATTAATTTTTAGAAATTCCCTTAAACTACAATTTTGCAACCTTGAATAAAATTAAAAATAAGATTCCTAGAAGGAAATCATAATTTAATTTAATTGATTGCAAATGTTAAAAACTTTTAAATTCTTTACGCTTTTTCAATCGTGAAATTGGAAAGGTGTAGCAATCCAACTGATGAGCCGACTGCTACACTGGGGCTAAATGCTGGTAATTTCACGACTGAAAAAGCCTAAAGAGCTTAAATATTTTGTTTTTGAATAAAATTGTTTACAACCCAGATTGTGGTACCTTTTCCCCTGATCTAAAATACCAATTTTAATAAAATTCTACTCGGCGTTTTTCTCCTGATGCGCATACATAAATACATCTATACGTATACTGACAGGACAGAAATTTAAAAATTGCATTTCCTTCTTATTCTGGACTTGATCAACACAAAAATATAAATTTTTAAAAATTCTCAACAATGTACAGATGAAACTCTAAATTTTATTTATATTTTCCGTTCCAGACACATCAGTTCACTGTCACTGGCTGAAATTCATAACAGAATGTCACTACTCAAAGAAATCAATACAGATATCCATTACCAACTGTGAATAATGAATTGGCCAAGTCCTTTATTAAAATCACAAGACTCTTGATGCCTCATAATATTTGTACACCCCTCAATCACTGGTGTGGCTCTTTTTTTATGCACCCCTGATCTAAAGCAGCAGAGGTAGATGAAAATATGTGCACTGTGTCTGGGTAAAATGCTATTAGGAAACGTATGGCAAGAAAATGATTTAACTGTTTTATACAGACTTTGACCCGTGTACATGTACATGAAAATCATCTCGATGTGTTGATTCATGATGATCCACACCAGTCAACCAGAGAACTGACAAATGTAATGAGTTGTGACCAGCTGACCATCAAGTGAAGGTTCAGAATATGGGTGTGTACGTACCGCACGATTTTAAGAAAAAAAAAAATCAGCAAGCAGTCGTTTGTGCTTCTTAGCTTACCTACTCATTATCGGCTAGCTCATGAACACCATCAATCTGACCAGTCCAGGATTGTTACTGATGGCAAAAATGGACATTTTCTGCGAAGACCACCACACCAACAACAACAACAAAAAAGGAAATGCTCGAGTCCTAATAAGAAAAACTTTCCATCCAAAAGCTGTTGTCTATTCACAGGAGATGATGTTTTAAGTGTTTGGTGGGACAAAGATGGCTTCATGTTCTGGGAACAAAACCCCAACTTCCATGGTACTACAGCCCTGTTGGGCCTTGGCCTGCCAAGTGACTGCTGCTCAGCTTGAAGATTACAAGATGACATGTGGTCAGCATGACATAAGCTCTTGTCTACTATCCTTGGCTTTCTAGACCAGGGCCGCTATATCAATATACGATAGCTTTTTAATTATCCTCACACAGGCTGAGTAAACCTTGACCAGTCATCAGATCCAGGTGAAGAAGTTTTAAAAGTTAGAATATGAGATATCAGAAGCTGGGAGGATAAGCCATGAGATCAGTAGCACAGTGTTGTTAGCAAGACGGTTCTTTCAGAGCATCAAAGGACTGGTGTGGAATGCATAGAAATCCTTCTCTGAAGCTACTTTGTACCAATCCTGAAATATGGAGCAGAAACATGGGTGACCTCCACGGCCAAGGAAAGCAAAATACAGGTAACCATAACGAAGTTTCTGCGAAGTGTGCTGGGAAAAACAAGAAGGGATCATGAAAGGAATGCACGTTCAAGAGATCTATTTGTTTTACGTCACACCAATACAGACACGTCTCATTGAGACTATAGGATAGGACTTTTTTTTTTTTTTACAAGTTGCTTCATGTTGCACCGACACAGATAGGTCTTATGGTGCCGATGTGACAGGAAAGGGCTAGGAGTGGGAAGGAAGCAACAATGGCCTTAATTAAGGTACAGTCCCAGCATTTGCATGGTGCGAAAATGGGCAACCACGGAAAACCATCTTCAGGGCTGCCAACAGTGGGGTTCAAATCCACTAACCCCCAAATACTAGATACAGGCCACGCTTAAGTGACTGCAGCCATCGAGCTCGGTAGGATAGGACTGTGCCAGGATTAGGAATGAAGTGACTGTGGCCTTAAGGTACAGCTCATGCATTTGCCTGATGCGAAAATGGGAAACCACTGAAAACCATCTTCAAGGCTGCCGATAGTGGGAACGAACACAGTACTTCTCTCAAATGCATGCTCACAGGTACTTGACCCAAACTGCGCAGCCAACTCGCTCGGTCATGTGGAAGAGAGGCTCAGAATAACATTACACTGACTATTGTTAATCGAGATATGCTCTTTCTCTTTGGTTACCACTCATCTCTGATGGCATTGCTGCTGCAACTGTACAAAAACCATCTTATCTGTGATGGGTTCAACAGATAGATGTCCGTAAGTTCCTGACATCGTAGGTTTGAACCTTGATGAAACCTGTGGTGTGGAGGCTGTGTAGTGATTGTAACAACTGTGTATCGCTGGCTACTCTGTGCATAAAGAAACTCTAGCAGGACAAAATTCTGTCCCCTCCCTCAGTAGGCCTACTCATTTACCTATCACCATTGTATGCATTTTAATTATGGGAAAGGGAAAAGCAAGAAGAAAGAAAGGAATGACATAAATCACCTACCAAGCACAGGCTGTAACATTTTGGTTATACTTTGGCTACCACTGCAAGTGCCTCTGGTGTTTAGAGGTACTCTGAATAACTTACGGATGTGGCTGTCCTACTTTGATGTTTGTTACTACCCGTATTTCAACACATCATCACGTCGAGAAGGACTCTATTACCAATTTTACTGAACTATCTCATGTGTTTAATATCTTTTTTAACAGTATCAACCTCAGTACATACCAACAGTTTTTCAACATTTTAACTGATGCATTCGGTATTCCGAATTGATGTGTTTTTGTCCTTGTCGTTTGTTCTTAATCTTAAAACTTTTTGGCTGATGATGTCTACAGGAGAGACGAAACATGTTCCATTATTTTTAAATGTTGTTTAAATAAATAAATAAAGAGATTTTTAGTATTGTAAAGGTGGAACATCTGAACATACCTTTTTGATTTAAAAAAAAAAAAAAACTACCTCTACCATTAATTTCTGCTTCCCTTAGTTCACATGGCTTTCAGTTCACTATGGCTGAAAGTAGTGAATATGACAACATTCAGAGTCTTCTTGAAAGTGCCTGACAGTAAAAATGAATAGAGGGCATGAGATAATAGTAATTTAACCCACGACGGGTCACATCACGATATTTTAGACCACCCACACATTTTTAAAATCCTTTTGAAATAGTTCCATGGTATAAAGTTTCCTCCTTCCCCGTACCTTTCAATGAATTTGTCCACCATATGTGTTTACGTCTGCTGTTCCCTCTTCCATCACCAATCGGTCAGTGAAAAGCTTTGTCTGTAAGCCTAGTCGTTTCACCATGTGCGACTCTTGATGTTACCTTATTACCCAGTCTTTTACACCATGCACGACTCCTAACGTTCGCCGTCTACGGTCTTTCTTTTCTGTATAGAAGTGCGTTTTGCTACAAAAACTGGTATTTGATACTCCCTGGTCAAATTGACTGTGCGCGACTCATTTGACATGACCCCTCGCGGGTTAAGTGAAGATGACAATCATCTTCCAAAAGTGTTAGTGGGACTAAAGTTGGTTTAGCGCAGCCACAATGAAAGCATGATAGAAAGGACAAAGGTAACCGGATATGGGTGGCAGGAGAAAACAATCCAATCCGGAAACTGTGAAGTGTCTGAAATGCTTCAAAATAAGTATTAGGATCATCCTCAGTCACAGCTTCCCACATTTCTAGATCATGTAAATCCACTCTTTTCATCACTGTGCATGAAATGTATGATTACACTAGAAACAGTTATTCAATAAAATAAAAAAGGGTAGGCTAGATGAAATTAGGTGGTTAGAAAATAATGAGGATGAGATAAAGGACTCTGCACTCTAATGTCCCAGATTCAGAAGTCTCACATTCAACTGTAATGCAGCAAAGATTAATGCATCTTCGTACTGAGATTATTTGGAAGTTTGCCACACCAAATCCAAATCCTCATTCTGAAACATCTCTGCAGGTGAGTAGAAATCCTCAGCATGCCAAATTAAAAATACCATGAAGTTTTGTTTTGTAATCTTAATGCAGGGCAAAGCTTTAAACTTGTTTTTCATGGCATTTAAATCCAGTTTCTGAATAAATACAAGGAAAATAGGTTAAAATACAATGGCACAGTGTTTGCTTACATCTTAAGGATAACTGTGTAAAATCACTACTGATGTGCACACTGAAGAAAAATGGTGAAGCCTTGTGATATATTATTTGCAATCATCAGGATAAAAATTAGGATTTATCAATGGTCTACACTGGTTAGGTCTGGCTAGTGCCAAAACCATTGGACCGGGGTCAAGCAAAGGGGGTCTGGGGCGTAAACTGAAATAAGTATGTTGGATAGTGACAAAGCCATTGGTGTGGGTTGGCTATGTGTGGCTAACGACAAACTAATAAATTGTTCTGGTAAGGTAGCGCCTCGAGATTGAGACTGCAGTGCATTTGAAACGACAGGACCCTGTCAATGACTGTGTGTATTTTTATTCTGCATGGGTTGGTAACGGAATGCTCAAGCAATGGAGAATGGTGCATACTACATTTCATTACGTTATAAAAGTAAACATACTTCTGGGGTTGGGCTGGTGGATCCCTGACTATCGTAATGTACACATCTCTCCTTTACAATGAATTCCATGCAAGATTTGAATCATTTCTACTCCCTTATCATGTTATACAGCTTGTGTAGCACATAGGAAAATTCCATCTCAGTTTTGGTAACTGATGGAAGTGAAACGCGAGCTGGGAACGCAGCAGTTGCTCCTATGATTGCAATCGGTAGTGCGAGAGCAGCGCTCCACCCGGTATTCTCCGGTAGTAAAGTGTTTTTTAGAAACCAATCGGTGTTTCGGTGGGCAAGCAGAGGACAGAGGAACATGTGTGTTGGCTTGCAGTTCTAGTAGTGGTGCGCAACGGATGTGCTAGCAACGAAGTAAATACTGCTTAATAAGTATGAAGAAGACGAATATATGAAATATATACATTCTCCTTTATTGTTAGTGTTTATATTATTATTATTATTATTATAATTATAGGGCAGGAAGGAAGTCCACTCAGCCTCGGGAGGTTAACTGAGTAGAGGGGGTTTCGATTCCCTCCTCAGCAATCCTCGAAGTGACTTTCCGTGGTTTCCCACTTCTCCTCCAAGCAAATGCTGGGATGGTACGTAACGTAAGGCCCTCTTCCTTGTCTATCCCTTCCCATCGTCCCTTCCCCCCCCCCACAAGGCCCCTGCTCAGCACAGCAAGTGAGGCTGCCTGGGCGAGGTACTGGTTCTCCCCCCCGACCATCGGACGAGTTGGTCGTGCGCTTAGGGGCACACAGCTATGAGCTTGTATCCCGGAGATAGTGGGTTCGAGCCCCACAGTTGTCAGCCCTGAATGTGGTTTTCCCATTTTCATACCTTAATTAAGATCACGGCCGCTTCCTTCCTACTCCCAGGCCTTTCTTATTCCATCATCGCCATAAGCCCGTGTCGGTGCGACGTAAAACAAACTGGAAAAAAAGAAAAAGAAAGAGAAAAAAGGGAAGTATCCCCAACCCAAAGTCTCACACTCCAGGACACTGCCCTTGAGGCGGTAGAGGTGAAATCCCTCACTGAGTCCGAGGATAAAAGTAACCCTGGAGGGTAAACGGAAAGAAAGATTATTATTACTATTGTACGTCCCACTAACCACTTCTGTGGTATTCTGCGACATCAAGATGCCAGTATTCCGTCCCACAGGAGTTCTTTAATATGCAGGTAAACCTGCCAACATGGGGCTGTTGTATTTTAGCACGTTCAAGTACCACCGAGCAAAGTCGGAACTGAAACCGCAAACTTGAGCTCAGAAGGCCAGCGCTCTACCGCCTGGACTACTCAGCTCGGTATAGCATAAAAATTAAAAAAAATCCAATCAGTTCTTACTTTTCAGTAATAAATGAGCTACAAGTATAATGTAATTCATGTAAGAGCATAGTATACATAATACTGTACATGTTTACGTGCAATGGAATATAATTATTACTTAAACATTTTTACTATTAATAATATTGTAGTCCGCCTCTGTGGTGTAGTGGTTAGTATGATTAGCTGCCACCCTCGGAGGCTTGGGTTCGATTCCCGGCTCTGCCACGAAATTTGAAAAGTGGTACGAGGGCTGGGACGTGGTCCACTCAGCCTCGGGAGGTCAACTGAGTAGAGGTGGGTTCGATTCCCACCTCAGCCATCCTAGAAGTGGTTTTCTGTGGTTTCCCACTTCTCCTCAAGGCAAATGCCAGGATGGTACCTAACTTAAGGCCACGGCCGCTTCCTTCCCTCTTCCTTGTCTATCCCTTCCAATCTTCCCATCCCCCTGCAAGACCCCTGTTCAGCATAGCAGGTGAGGCCGCCTGGGCGAGGTAATGGTCATCCTCCCCGGTTGTATCCCCCGACCCAGAGTCTGAAGCTTCAGGACACTGCCCTTGAGGCGGTAGAGGTGGGATCCCTCTCTGAGTACGAGGGAAAAGCCGACCCTGGAGGGTAAACAGATGAGAAGAAGAAGAAGAAGAAAAATATTGTAAATGTATTTGCAATGGTATAATATATGGCAATATTCAGTCTACATTCATCTATCCACCTGCACCTATTGCAAACTGAATTTCAGCAGATCAAAATCTGTTATTCATACCGCAACAAATAATACGGCAATCTTGAAATGACTGTAGTATTTGAATGACAAACGAAGGGAAACACATGCATCTGTGGAATTAGCACTAAAACCTAAATTGTAATTCCACCCAAGATCACCGTTACAACATTGCACACATTAAAGCATTTGAATTTTCCGCCAGTGAATTCAATCGGAGGACTACCGGAGGTCTCCGGAGGAAGAGGAAAAACAACTGCTCCAATCCGCTCCTACCGTTCCCAGCTCAAAGTGAAACTAGATGTGTGTGCATGTAGAGACCTACATTATAAAATATCACTGTCAGTCAAGATGAGTGGTTTCCAGCGAATAACAGCAGGACCCACTGTTCAAAAAGTTTTACTGTGGTGGGTTTAGAAAACACATGCCTTTTAACCCTGACAGTAACACGTCTATAAATATCGCTTTAGTTACACCACACGTCACAAAGACGTGCCACTCAAAGCCTATTATTTAAAGTTACGTTAAATTTACCAGACGGAATGAACAAGGAATAGTGGTGGTGGAGGGGATAACTCTCCCCTCCTTATGAGGACTAGATGGCATTCATTCGCACGACATGTCAGAAAATCGTATGGTGTAATTGTCAGGGTTAATACATCCCTCACACATAACCAAATAGCAGACTGAAGAGCCTTCATGACAAAACATATGTAGCCTACTGGTACAGCATATTCCACTAAATTAACATCACCGAATTTTATAATTTTACTTGCCAGCTAAAATTTCAAAACTTGTAATGCAAATAAACTGTTTATATATTTTGAGCCTAGTAAAAAATTATTGGGTCTTGGCTAAGTTACCCTTTCATGAAAATCCACAGCCTGTTTCCAGTCATTCAACCAGGTCAACCTAGCAGCGAGGACAGGAATTGTGCAGGCTGGTGAAGCCTGTCGCTCTCCCCTGAGGCAATGATCAATGACTGGCACATGAAATGAAATAATACTGAAGAGTGTTGCTGGAATGAAAGATGGCAGGGAAATCCAGAGTACCCGGAGAAAATCATGTCCTGCCTGTGCTTTGTCCAGTACAAATCTCACATGGAGCAGTCACCCTTTCATATGAAACATATTTTTATTTGTTGTTCACGGGTTAAATCCTCGTAAGCATGATAAATATATATATTATCTCTGTGGCGAACTGTAAGGAGTCCTACTTGATTCTGTGTCTGTTAAGTCATCATCCAAGACTCAGTTTGAAACCATGGTCGTGTGAAATGTCATGTCTAGCGAATTTACAAGAAGGTCTATTTCACAGAATATATTTAGAAGCTTCGATTTTACAATTACTTACCACTAAAGTTTCCTCTTCATTAGAAACTTTTTTCCCAAGAGCTAAACTAACGATACTAACACCGTTCTGCCGCCTACGTAGTTTCTGCAATGTCTTCATCTCTTCAAGTTTTTCTCTGAAATGAACAATACAAATAAGACACCCCACAGCCACTGCATCAACAAATACAGCTAACGTGTGTCCGACATATGGAGGTTAGGATTGTCAAAACAAACTCAGGCTTACCGAATGTCTTCACTTTCATCTTCTTCACTGTTATTACTCTCATCGGAAGAAGAACGAGGTTTCCGCAGTGGTTTTCTCTTTTTAGGTTTAAACAAGATTTTAGGAACAGATTCACTCTCTTCTGACATTGCTTCCAATTTTCTTTGACAGCCCGAGTCCCTAAACAAGAACTTCGATACAAATTTCCAACTTGCTTCGCTTTAGCACTGTTATTTGTTTTTTTCCCAACTTCAGGTTCGCCAACATACCAAAACGTACATTACCTATCACTGAATAATGCAGCTAAATTTCGTTCAAGATGACAATTTTGTCAGTTTAGATTACTGAATGAAGTAGAACCCTCGTTGAGTAGAGCCAAACGCACTAACCAAATACATTTGGTAGAACCAGGAGCCCCGGTCCTAAGTGATGGGTCTGAGGAAAAAGTAGGTATGAGAGTTCCTAGTATATATCGGTATTTCGCTGGATGCTGCGAATTTGGACCACCCTTTGAAAGGACAGTGGATTTGATTAGATAAACAAATTATAATGCCATTTCTAGTAAAATGAAATGGTGTAGGGCCTATGGCTTTTAGTGCCGGGAGTGTCCGAGGATATGTTCGGCTCGCCAGGTGCAGGTCTTTCGATTTGACACCCATAGGCGACCTGCGCGTCGTGATGAGGATGAAATGTTGATAAAGACGACACATCCATTCAGCCCCCGTGCCAGCAATGATGGTTAAAATTCCCGACCCTGCCAGGAATCGAACCCGGGACCCCTGTGACCAAAGGCCAGCACGCTAACCATTTATCCATGGAGCCAGACATTTCTGGTGATTGGTTTTTCTCAAAAGTGTATGTGGGTCGAATAGCGGTCAATAGGCTAGATTTGGGATATATGTACTTGTTTTTTTTTTTTAAAAAAGAGCATCCCTGTGGCTACGATCATGGGCACATATCCGTAGCATGACGGTCAGTGCTATTAGCTTGCCATTCTCCGAGGCCCGGGATCGATTGCTACTACTGCAAGGGATTGAAGAATGGCAGGAGGGCTGGTATGAGGTAAAACTGGAACATGCTACACACCTCTGTTGAGGGCGTGCCTGTTAAGAGCTGCAACACCTCGGGACGAGAACACGAGTTTACTTTTTCATGACATCAACAGCTAAGTTCACGTCCTAAAACTGCAAACTTGCTTACTCCTGGCCTTTGGCTACGATGATACGTCCCGGTAAGAAGATCGGAACATCAAACACTGATGTACAAATCGCTTAGCTAACACACAATCAAAATAATTCCAATAAACAACCGACGTGAAGCTATGCGATATAATAATATTAATAATAATAATAATAATAATAATAATAATAATAATAATAATAATAATAATAATAATAATAATAATAATAATAATAATAATAATAATAATAATAATATTCCGGATTTTCCGTGGCTCACAGAGGAGTTGGAAGCACCTGTGTTGAATGGCTGACAGGGGATTACTTAGAGCAACTTTTAATATAATAAATGTTACGGAGTTTTCCGTGGTAGGTAGAGGTGAAAGAAGGTGCGGGTGTGAATGGGTTTCAAGCTACGAAATTATAGTGCAATGTAAAATTAATTTAAAATTTAACAAGGTTATATTTTCTTTTCGAAAACAAAGAAATAACAAGCATGGCAGGTACAAAGTAGCAAGTCAAAAGGGGTTAGTTACAATATTTACAGAATTTGGGCTTCGCGCCCTGACTTCACAATGCTTGGGCAATCAGCTCAGTTTTACCCCAAACACAAGTTTTAACAGAGGGGGAGAAAACCCCATTCATACCTAGGAGCCCTTGCTCCAAATTACACTGAAAAGCCTCCACGAGGCATACAACCCAGAATTTTCAAAAGAGCCACTCGCTCTCAAAATTTAAGCCTCTCCCAGGCCACACCAAACTCCACCTTCAAGTTGTCCTCACTGGACATAGACACAGGGGTAAAATACCCAACCTACTGAGGTCTATTAAATAAAAATGGGCAATTACATGACCTCTAAAATAACAATTTGAGAGGAGGCGATCTTGCACTCCTAATACACTTGTTTTTTAAAAACCTAATCTGGCTCTAGGCCACGAATGCAAGGGCTAATCCCATACTACCGAGGTGACTTTAGGAAAGAACAATTTGTTTTACATTAACGAAGAATAGGTTAAGAAAATAAGTTCACCTCAAGACAATGTGAGTGGGAGCTCGAGAGGGTTAGCACTCTCTATCCCAATATGCAGCTTAAAAGAGAATAGAAGAAAAGATCGTTACATTTTAGGAAAAGGTTACATGGAGGAACGCTTCGCACCCGCCCCGAGAGTTAAACTGCTGTGCTAGCAAAGAAAGAATTTATTAATCGGCCATTACCTTATTGATGACCGCTGCCGAGGAAAGAGGCGCTTTCCGCCTCCTGCTATGTACTTTATACACTGAAAGATGGAACAGAAGTGGCCCGGAGACCCTAAAATCAGCAGTTTATATCCTCTCGCGGAAGGTTCTAGGCGTTAGGGGAATGAAAACACCCTCCCACAAACTTTTTATTGGCTCGGGTATAGAAACATATCCAAGTTGGGGGAAGATACATCGGATTGGTCGGAAATAACTCAAAGAAATTCAGGATTGGTTAAATGCAAAACAAGGGGAAAGAGAGGGGTATTCAGCCAACTTAACCAAAGACTGACAAAAAAAATATTTAGCAAAGACCAAACATTTGAAATAAAAATTTCTCCAACAAAATAGTTCTTTGACTCCGCACTAGGTTGCACTATTGTTGATCTTCAGTAGTGTCCTCTAGAAGAGAAAGTTCACACTTCTTACTTCAAGCGAAACAAAACCACATCAAAAATGACACAGTTCAAAAACTCAAAATTTTCCACGTGGTGACATCTTCTGAGAAAGTAGAGAATTAATAGCGTAGATAACGTTCAGACTTCCTCCAGCAGAGGAGTTTCAACTGGCGCACATTTTAAATTAGCGGAGTGGAGGTGTACCGCCCGGTACAATAAATTTGGAAATTTTATTTCTTTCCTTTCTTAAAATTGAGGGATAGAAAATTTAATGTCCGCCTCTGTGGTGTAGTGGTTAGTGTGATTAGCTGCCAACCCCGGAGGCCTGGGTTCGATTCCCGGCTCTGCCACGAAATTTTGAAAAGTGGTACGAGGGCTGGAACGGGGTCCACTCAGCCTCGGGAGGTCAACTGATTAGAGGTGGGTTCGATTCCCACCTCAGCCATCCTGGAAGTGGTTTTCCGTGGTTTCCCACTTCTCCTCCAGGCAAATGCCGGGATGGTACCTAAATTTAGGCCACGGCCGCTTCCTTCCCAGTTCCTTGTCTATCCCTTCCAATCTTACCATGTTCAGCATAACAGGTGAGGCCGCCTGGGCAGGTAATGGCCACCCTACCCAGTTGTATCCCCGACCCAGAGTCTGAAGCTCCAAGACACTGGCCTGGAGGCGGTAGAGATGGGATCCCTCGCTGAGTCCGAGGAAACACCGACCCTGGAGGGTAAGCTGATTAAGAAGAAGAAGAAGAAGAAGAAGAAGAAGAAGAAGAAGAAGAAGAAGAAGAAGAAAATTTAATGGTATAACAAAGAACAGTTGAAAATGTTAACAACGAGCTCATCAGCTATAACAATGCCTTGGACTTAGAAGTCCTAAAGCAGGTACAAAATAACTTGGCAGGAACTCCCAGTCACTAAATTACATACCGGTGCGAAAGAGCATAATTGCTCTTGGCAGGTACGATGTTTTCGAGGAGCAAAATTTGTTCCGAACAGGTACACTTTATCGGAGTCTCAGCTCCAAATTACATGAGTCTAGCCTCGAACAGCCAATCAGTTGTTTTTGACACTCTTAATTACACTAGGGACTCATAGGGTGACCCCACTTCAAATAGTTCATACGCGGTTACCCTATGTTGGGCTTATCAATTGCAAGGTTCCACAACAAGTTTAATTACTGTTCCCAAAGGGAACCAAAATTAAGACACAGTTAGCATAAGAATAATGCAGGAAAAACAGGGGCATTATTACCCATACTACAAGGCCTTAAGAATAAAAAGAAAAGGTTCACATAAAACAGGCCATCAACAAAAGGCAAGGAGGCGAAACACCAGCACTCCTTATACAAATTTCTGGAAGGACGATAACCTAAGTGAGCTTAAGGCCCAATGACACAGATGTTAATCCCATACTGCAACGGGTGACTAAAGGTTAGGAAATTTAAAGTCGAGACAAGATTTTCAAAATTTAGAGGTTGAAAAATTTAGTCGCCCAACTCACAAGTTGAAGTGGAGACAACTGAGGGTCATCACTCGTGTTCCCTTACATTAAATATATCCCTGTAGGGAATAAAACTAGAGTCCGAAGACTGCGCAGAAGGTCCTACATTTCCACCACCCAAAAACAAAATTACATTGGAAAACGGCTGAGACCTTCCTCTCGAACTATCCCAAGGCACGATCACTTGTTTAAACAAATTCTGCCATTTCCTTGTAGCGTGGATCTTCTTCAAGTCGATCGCACCCCTGCCTCCCTAGCCTTCTACGGCCTCCGTCAAGTCGCACTCTCAAGCACTGGAGCAATTCAGACAAGACTACCCTAAAGTGCACTCCTTATAATTATAGTTCCGTAGGGGAAAGTTCCTCTACAGTATGCTGATAGACTGAATTTCCATACACACCCCCGGGTTTAATTGACTAGAGAACGTGGTTAGAAACATCTGGTAGATTATTATTATTATTATTATTATTATTATTATTATTATTATTATTATTATTATTATTATTATTATTATCGTTCCGAGGTATCTGTGGAACAGTAGAGGTGAAAGAAGGTGCGGGCTGGAATAGGTCTCAACTACCAAATTAAAGTTAATTTAAAACTTTAACAAAGGTTATATTTTCTTTTCAAAATCAACAAATAACAAAGTATAACAGGTACCAAGTAGCAGATCAACAAATTAAGAAATTACAGATTACAGTTCGTTACAAATTTTGGGCTTCGAGCCCCACAATTACAATCCTTGCGCTATGAGCCCAACTTTACCAATGTACCCAGCTCACACAAAGGGGCAGAAAACCCCAATCATGCCAAGGAGCACTTGCTCCCAATTACCATGTTAAGCCTCCTAGAGGCACGTTTCACACACAAGAAAGAGCAGATGCGCTCTCAAAGTCTTCAAGCCTATTTAAGAGGCCATAAACTGACTTTACACTAACTGCCCTCAAGGCACACACACAGTGAAACAGGGTTACCTAATACCGAATCTACTGGGCCTTCGCAGGAAGTAAAACAAAACGGGTTAAGTAAATGGCCCAAAATACAAAATTGAATGGAGGCGATAACTTGTACTCCTACACAAAGTTTTTGTCTAAAAACCCATGTGGCGCTAGGCCGATCATACAGGGGCTAATCCCAAGCTAGGGGGGGGGGGGTGACACGTATGAGAAAACTTACTACATTAAAGAAGAGAAGAACGGTTATGAAAACGTAGTCACCTCCTTTTCAAAATGAAGGGGAGTTCGAGAGGGTGAAGCACTCTCTATCCCCGCTTTACAGTTCAAGAAATAGTAGTTTTTACACAGATAGGAAAAGGGAATTACATTTTAAGGAAGATGGATTACATTTTAAAGGTTTCGAACCTTCTCCGAGAGTTAAACTGCTGAGCTAGCAAGAAATAAAGATGTTAACAGGCCATTACCTTGTAGATGAACTGCTGCCCGAAGAAAGAGGCGCTTCCCGCACCCTGCTACATATTCACACACTAAGAGAGATGTTACTGAAGTGGCACCGAGACAAGAAAATCAGCAGTTTTTATACCCTCGTGGAAAATTCGAGACCTTTCATGAATGACAACAACCCGCCCACAAACTTTTATTGGATAACAGCAAAAACTAATGCACAAGACGAGGAAGAAACACCTTATTGGTGGAAAATTATTACAGAAATTCATGATTGGCTACATTCAAAACAGGCGGAAAGAAAGGATTTATATTGCCAACCCACAAACCACAGAACAAAATTTAGTAGAAACAAAACTTAGGAATACAATATAGTCCGCCTCTGTGGTGTAGTGGTTAATGTGATTAGCTGCCACCCCCGGAGGCCCGGGTTCGATTCCCGGCTCTGCCACGAAATTTGAAAAGTGGTACGAGGGCTGGAACGGGGTCCACTCAGCTTCGGGAGGTCAACTGAGTAGAGGTGGGTTCGATTCCCACCTCAGTCGACCTAGAAGTAGTTTTCCGTGGTTTCCCACTTCTCCTCCAGGCAAATGCCGGGATGGTACCTAAATTAAGGCCACGGCCGCTTCCTTTCCTCTTCCTTGTCTATCCCTTCCAATCTTCCCATCCCCACCAAGGCCCCTGTTCAGTATAGCAGGTGAGGCTACCTGGGCGAGGTACTATCATTCTCCCCAGTTGTATCCCCCGATCCGATGTCTGAAGCTCCAGGACACTGCCCTTGAGGCGGTAGAGGTGGGATCCCTCGCTAAGTTCGAGGGAAAAACTAACCCTGGACAATAAAGAGATTAAGAAAGAAAGGAATACAATATTTCTCCACGTGAATACATTCCTTTACACCAGAGTGCGTTATCGTAGTTTATGGTAGAGACATCTGTTAGAGAATGTCCCACCTTCTTGATACGGAGCAAACAAACACAAATCGAAATAGACACAGTTCAGAACACTTCAAAATTACAAAATTTACAGTAGTGACATCTTCCGAGAAACCGTTGAGTTAATACAGTTACTAAAGTTCAGGCTTTCTCCTGTAGAGGAATTTCAACTGGCGCAATATTTGAACTAGCGGCGGGGAGGTGTACTGCCCGGTACATTTATTATTATTAGTATTATTATTATTATTATTACCATCATCATCATCATGCTTCAGTGGCTCAGGCGGCATCAAGCCGTCCTCTCACCGCTGGGTTCCATGGTTCAAATCCCGGTCACTCTGTGTGAGACTTTTGCTGGACAAAGCGGAGGCGGGACAGGTTTTTCTCCGGGTACTGCGATTTTCCCTGTCATATTTCATTCCAGCAACACTCTCCAATATAATTTAATTTCATCTATCATTCATTTATCATCGCCCCAGAGGAGTGCGACAGGCTTCGGCAGCCGACACAGTTCCTTTCTTCGTCGCTAGATGGGGGATACATTCATTCCATTCCTGCCCCGGTCGAATGACTGGAAACAGGTTGTGGATTTTCATTTTCATCGTTATTATTATTATTATTATTATTATTATTATTATTATTATTATTATTATTATTGTTAGCGGGTTTTTGTGGTAGTTAGAGGTGAAAGAAGGTGCGGGGTGGTGAACAGGTCTCAAGCTACGAAAGTAAAATTATTTTAAAATTTAACAAGGTTATACTTTCTTTTCAAAATAAGGAAATAACAAGCATGGCAGGTACAGAGTAGCAAGTCAACAAAATGTAGTTATACAATTTACTGGATTTGGGCTTCGCGCCCCGACTTCACAATGCTTGGGCAATCAGCCCAACCCTACTTCAAAATAAGTTTTAACAGAGGGGCAGAAAACCCCATTCATGCTCAGGAGCACTTGGTCCAAATTACACAGAAAAGCCTCCTCGAGGCATACAACACTCAATTTTCAAGAAAGAGCTACTCGCTCTCAAACTTTAAGCCTCTGAAAGGCCACACCAAACTCCACCTTCAAGTTGTCCTCTCAGGACATAGACACAGAGGTAAAATACCCAACCTACTGAGGTCTATTAAGTGAGAAAAGATTAATTACATGACCTCTAAAATAACAATTTGAGAGGAGGCGAACTTGCGCTCCTAATACTCTTTGTTTAAAACCTACTTGGCACTAGGCCGTTAATACAAGGGCTAATCCCATACTAGAGAGGTGACTTAAGAAAGAAACAATTTACATTACGTTAAAGAAGAATAGGTTGAGAAAAATAAGTTCACCTCAAAACAATATGAGTGGGAGCACGAGAGGGTTAAGCACTCTCTATCCCGATATGTAGTTTAAGGATAGAATAGATACCAAAGGTCTTTACATTTTAAGGAAGGTTACATTATGGAAAAACTTCGGACCCGCCCCGAGAGTTAAACTGCTGAGCTAGCAAAGAAAGAAGTTATTAATCGGCCATTACCTTGTTGTTGACCGCTGCCGAAGAAAGAGGCGCTACCCGCCCCCTGCTATGTACTTTACACACTGAGAGATGGTACAGAAGTGGCGCAGAGACCCTAAAATCAGCAGTTTATATACTCTCGCGGAAAGTTCGAGGCGTTTTAGGGAAGAAAACACCCGCCCACAATCACTTTATTGGGTAGGGTACAGCAACATATTCAAGTTGGGGGAAGATACATCAGATTGGTTAGAAATTAATTAAATAAATTCGGGATTGGCTAAATACAAAACAAGGGGAAAGAGAGGGGTATACAGCCAATTTAAACAATAACAGAAAGAAATTTAACAAGAAACAAACTTTTGAAATAAAAATTTCTCCAAAAAATAGTTCTTTCACATCGCACTAGGGTGCACCATTGTAGTTTTTCAGTAGTGTCCTCTAGAAGAGAAAGTTCACACTTCTTACTACCGGTAAAACAAAAATACATCAAAAGTGCACCGTTCAAAAACTCCAAAATTTCCACGTAGTGACATCTTCTGAGAAAGTTAAAAATTAATACCGTCAATAAAGTTCAGACTTCCTCCAGCAGAGGAGTTTCAACTGGCGCAAATTTTAAATTAGCGGCGTGGAGGTGTACCGCCCGGTACAATTATTATTATTATTATTATTATTATTATTATTATTATTATTATTATTATTATTATTATTATTATTATTATTATTATTAGAGTTAATGTTGCTCACATCACAGGTATAGGCCTAACCAACACCACCTAGATACATATAGGAGATGTTGGTCTAATCCTAGACGTGACAGTGCACTGTAAGCACTAGGTCACCAGCAACAGTTGAGTTAATTAGCAAAGAACAGACAGATTTGTGTCCGTCTCTGTGGTGTAGTGGTTAGTGTGATTAGCTGCCACCCCCAAAGGTCCGGGTTCCATTCTCGGCTCTGCCACGAAAATTGAAAAGTGGTACGAGGGCTGGAACGGGGTCCACCCAGCTTCGGGAGGTCAACTGAGTAGAGGTGGGTTCGATTCCCACCTCAGTCGACCTAGAAGTAGTTTTCCGTGGTTTCCCACTTCTCCTCCAGGCAAATGCCGGGATGGTACCTAACTTAAGGCCACGGCCGCTTCCTTCCCTCTTCCTTACCTGTCCCATCCAATACTCCAATCCCTCCACAACGCCCCTGTTGAGCATAGCAGGTGAGGCCGCCTGGGCGAGGTACTGGTCATTCTCCCCAGTTTTGTCACACGACCCAAAGTCTGAAGCTCCAGGACACTGCCTTTGAGGCGGTAGAGGTGGGATCCCTCGCTGAGTCCGAGGGAAAACCAACCCTGGAGGGTAAACAGATTAAGAAGAAGAAGAAGAAGAAGAAGAAGTAGAAGTAAATATCTGTAAGAAGAATTAATATCTTCCTGCCTTTGCTGGCAAGATGTAGTGTTTACAGTGCCCTATGTCTTCTGGTATGGGCTAGAATAAATTTGTTACTTTCATTGACCTGTTTCAGTCTAATCCTTGGCTTTGACAGTGTGAAAGTGACCGAGGTATGAGTGATGCCAGTAACGCCATTCCTTATGCAGCCAGTTCCTGTTATGAATGGTGTGAAAATATCGCTCATAGGGTCGGTTGGTGCATGCAGTTCAGTAGGCTTGGCAGAGTGATATGCAATAGCAACTTCTGGCCCAGTGAGGAAAGCAACGGGAAACTACCTCACTCCTCACTTCCCTAGTATGCCTCTACAGTGACTCCTAGGCTATCTATGACAGCTGTTGGTGGAGCTGTGTAGGATCAAACCAGTCTTCGGGCTGAATACCCAACATGCATACATTAGTGAGGGATCAATTTGAAGCCTCCGTGGTCCAGGCGGCAATGCGTCGGCCTCTCACCTCCGGGTTCCGTGTTTCAAATCCTGGTCACTCCATGTGAGATTTGTGCTGGTCAAAGTGGAGGCGGTACAGGTTTTTCTCCGGGTACTCCGGTTTTCCCTGTCATCCTTCACTCCAGCAACACTCTCCACTATCATTTCCTTTCATTCGTCAGTCATTAATCATTGCCCCAGAGGAGTGCGACAGGCCTCGGCAGCCGGCACAATTTCTATCCTCGCTGCAAGATGGGGGGCTTCATTCATTCCATCCCTGACCCGGTTACTTACTGGAAAACAGGTTGAAGGTTTTCATTTCAGTGAGGGATCAATTTATTCCTCGGATCAAATTAGTGATTTTTATGACAGTAGCCAAACAGGTAGACAGCTTAATTGACTTTTTATCTGGTGTCACTCGATGTATAAGCCTAATGCCATGCAGAGTAGGTACAGCGATTATATTCTGTCTTAACACTTTGAAGCATAGCGATCACAAGGTGTAACCACAACTTGATGTCAGTTTTTGCGTGACCTGATCATTGGCAAACGTAACTAAAGCCATTTTTTTTAATAAATGTGCCACTGGCAGCCAGCGCAACCTAACTAAAGTAATGAAAGTAGCCTACTCGAGCTATTATTGTTTTTTTGTTTGTTTTGTAATATAACAATTTCAGGTGAGTTTCAACTGTAGAACACATTCAAACGGCAGGAACATTAGTGTACGTCCAAGATGCACGCTGGTTTTCTGAGTCAGACAGTCGGCGCCGATTCGGCATAAGGAAGCCTGCGCACTGGTAGTCTGACTCAGATGTTTACCGGAATGATTAGTTCATTCTGGTTTCAGACAACCTGCCGCGCAGGCTGTTGATTTTTGTGTTGAGCGTGTTTGACATTTTGTTAACTATGGATATCGAGGATTTGATTTCAAAAGTTCAACTTAATTCTCCGATATGGGATAAGCGAATTAAAGATCTTTGCAATAGGAACATCGCCTGTGTTCAATTTTTAACAAAATAAAATAAAACATATTCGAACTCATTCTGAAATATTCGAAAAATCTTTTTTCGTCGGCAAGTAACTGTGGAAAAAGGTGTTTGTTCTCCCCGTTAATAGATCTTAATTCATTAATTGGATATATATCAGTTCTCATTCGTTTTGACTTGGTTTTAACATTGTTACTTAGCAACAATATAGCTGCAGCCTGTTCTCTTGTTAGTTCCAAGCTACACTGATCAGTTGTATCTCATATCTTTTCTTTTGAGACAGCTATGTCTTCGCTGACAACCAGCTTTCATAATGGCCACATTCCACCTGCCGCTCGGATTCAGACAGTCAGCGCCGACTGTCTGATTCAGACAACCACCGCGCATCTTGGACGAACCCTTACTCTGACTAATACTATAGATCGGAATACATCATTGCAGGCCTGAAGGTCAACTGACTCACCGCTCCGCTACGATCATATGAAAGTAGTTTCAGTGCAAAACCACTACAAAAACAGATTTTGGTAGACTAATAATACAATATGGTGTATGTTTATTTTACATGCGGTTTGACTATCAAAAGGTTTATTATTCTTCAGTGTAACACTGTGATGTTTGGGACATCACTGAATGTTTTCAATTATTGAACTATATAATTAATTGATAATAATTTCGTGTGGCTATTACTAGCCGAGTGCAGCCCTTGTAAGGCAGACCCTCCGACGAGGGTGGGCGGCATCTGCCATGTGTAGGTAACTGCGTGTTATTGTGGTGGAGGATAGTGTTATGTGTGGTGTGTGAGTTGGAGGAATGTCGGGGACAGCACAAACACCCAGCCCCCGGGCCATTGGAATTAACCAATTAAGGTTAAAATCCCCGACCCGGCCGGGAATCGAACCCGGGACCCTCTGAACCGAAGGCCAGTACGCTGAACATACAGCCAACGAGTCGGACAATTAATCGATAAGATGTATATATTTAATCACTGATAGGTCATTTTTAAATTAATATGTGTATGTATATATAGGGTTTTATCATCCATTTCAATCATCATTTCATTTCTTTGTATCGCGGCTATAACGTATTCTGAACGAACAAATTATTGGGTAAAGTATTTCAACATCATGCATATTTATAACTTGCAGTAAATTTTCCAATAGCCGTTGTGAGGTGACAAGAGTCAGCAGGCTAATTTCAGCCCAATTCCAGGAAAAGTACGTCATCTAGGTTACGAGAGACCTCTCTACCTCATGAAGAGACAGTTGATACATTATTAACACCCACTTTTCAAACTCCGCTTCGGGACGCTTTATTTCAGCGGGAAAGTTCAGCGTATGTGAATGAACGTAATGAAGCAACGTGATGGATTCACAGCAATACATAGGAGAAGGGATGAGACCTCGAATCTTACTGGACCATGTGATATGGCTGATGGAATGAGACTTTTGAACCGATATATACGACCGACACGAGCTGGAGAGGACATTCATACTCTTATTCTTACTCGTGAGCAGATTGTCACTAGTATTCGGACATTCTGATTCTGGTTCTCACTCTTGGAAGACACTCTTACTACGATTCTACATCTGCACGTCGGAGAAGATGTTAACTTAGTTCACTTCGCATCTGAGTATATTCTACTCAAAAGTTACTCTCATTGGAACTTGTTATCTCAATGACGAGAGGTAGTCAACGGGAGACCGGTTTTGAGTAGTTAGGGGAGGAGAGCTTTTATTATGAATTTAGCTACTCTACTGTTCCGTAATACGGAAGAATACAAGTGCATTCTCTCCATGAACATAACCCATGGTGGTTTTGCATTTAAAATTAGGACTCATTACGACTTTATGTAAGGAGTACAGTAGGAAGTGTTAAGGACAGGAAATGTAGAAGTAGGACTGGAATCCAACAACAGCAGAGAAGGCAGCCGGTACGAGATCCACACATCATCAGCTTTAAGACAACAGAGCCAACATATGGTGAGCTTATGGCATAAGTTACTGCAAGTCTTCGCGCAACAGTTCATTTTTAAAATTAATTTCATTCAATTTTTCTTTTGCTTCCGTAAGTTCAGATGTCGTTAAAACGCCGTCACGTCACGTTTTTCATCTTAATAAATAGCTGTTTTAATTTGTATTTTATGAAATGATTATTAATGATCCTTAAATTCCAAGTTAGTGTACTTAATGGTTTGTGTTCCGTTCACCTCACCCCTGGGAGTTTTTTGAGTCTCATTACGTATTATTATTATTATTATTATTATTATTATTATTATTATTATTATTATTATTATTAATTATCTACTTTTGTTTTCAAGCCATAAGCTTGAAGACTGGCGCCCTTGGGATACTGTTTATGGATAAACAATGATATATCATTTATTTTAATATTAAAGTGACCCGCCACGTTATAATTTTGTCATACATCTGTGGGCTAAGTGGGTACGTCACAACACAAGGAATAATCCACAATGCAGCAAATGCTCTTGCAGCACGTGTGTAGTAGCACTTTGTCTCAATGAAGCCAAGAACTGATTTCCTGCATATCATATTACACCAAGCAGAGTTGAAGTTCATTACGAATAGAGCAGGAGAGGCTGATTTATGCTTTTGGAAAGAGGAAAGGTGGAAAGAGCTGAGAAGACGACCGCAAAAACAGCAAACGATAAATCTAATGGAAGTCTCATGATCAGTGTTCTTCACCCACTGCCGAAGTACAAGAAAAAATTCACACCGAAAGGCATGAAAAGAAAGTTCTGAAATTCTATCAGATTCTCCATACAAAAATGCATCCATGGAGAAACAAGTAAAAGAAAGACGAGGGGCTTCGTAGGAAGGAAAATAGGGGAAAATCTATGTCTGAGAAGAGAGGGGGGAAAACACCTGTGAGGAACACGACTACGCGGAAACTTACCTTCGTCACGCCCAAAGCCAGCTAATAAACCTTCAACCACAACTTCGACGCCGTGTCTGCCTCTTACCCGGAGGCTCCGGGTTCGATTCTCGGCAAAGTCAGGGATCTAAGGCCGGGTTCGAGGTCCACTCAGCTTCTGTGATTACAACTGTGCGAGCTGTCTAACGGTGAGATAGCGGCTCTGGTCTAAAAATCCAAGAATAACGGCCGAGAGGATTCGTCGTACTGACTACACGACACCTCGTAATCTGCAGGCCTATCCTTTAACCCTACAAGGTTGGTTTTCCCCCAGATTCAGCGGGGGATCCCACCTTTACCGCCTCAAGGGCAGTGTTCTGGAGCTTGATACTACTGGGAAGGAGGGCCAGTACCTCGCCCAAGGGCTTTGTGGGGGGATGGGAAGATCAGAAGACATAGACAAGGAAGAGGGAATTGGCCGTGTCCTTAAGTTAGATACCATCCCGGCATTTGCCTGGAGGAGAAGTGGGAAACCACGGAAAACCACTTCGACGATGGCTGATGACCCTCTACTCAGTTGACCTCCCGTTCCAGTCCTCGTGCCACTTTCCAAATTTCGTGCCTCCGGGGATGGCAGCTAATCACACTAACCACTACACCTCAGAGGCGGACCTCTGTTCCTCTTACGGAGGGCGAAGTCGTTTTTGTTTGTGACTCGCTAGTTGTTTCCGGACATCTTAACTGCTTTCAGATGTTCTCTTTGGGTGTAGTTGAAAGCTGTTTTAATTTCATTATCGTATATGGACAGTATCATTATTATTTACAGGGGAAATTATAAATAAAATATTTAAAACGCGTACTCTCGGCCTCCGTAATGCGTACTCTTACCCGCACAGGTCATTCAAGAATACGCATTTCAAAAAAAAAAAAAGTAATTGTACTTGAATGTTAATGTGTTCTGAGTACTTATTAACGTTGTTTGTTTTACGTTCATGTAGTGCAGTTTTATGTATAAAAGATAGTGGACGGAAGTAAGAACGCTATTAACCAAAAACTAAGTGCGAATTCTTATCCTTTTCTACCTTACTCTATTCCCACTACCAATTTTCCTCAATTTACCGTTTATGTATATTGCATCACTCATGAACCTCGAGTTCCTCACACTCCATGTTCCCCTTGTAAATACGCACTAACGACTGAGAGACATTGCTGCTACCTACAGGGTGTCTCATATAAATCCAGACCGAACGCGCTGTGTTTGTACTCTGTACTACGGAATCTGCAGTATGGGAGGCGCGCGCATAGTTCTTGACCTTGCAAGCAGCCTGCACGTGTTATGCCTGGCAAGCATGAGTCGCCAGTCTCAATCTCAGCTGTTAACATAGTGAGACAGTCATCATTGCAACACCGTATTTTCGTATGTAAAAGTTCTGCTTTCATCTTAATGGTCGTGTGAACAGTCATACCACTTGCTATTGGTGTGCAGAAAATCCCAATGGTGTTTATTAATTTCCTCATTCTGATACGAAGATGGTGTTTGGTGTGCAGTTAGTGCAAGACGATTGATTAGGCTTATTTCTTTCGAGACGACAGTAAAATGAAATGGCGTATGGCTTTTAGTGCCGGGAGTGTCCGAGGACATGTTCGGCTCGCCAGGTGCACGTCTTTTGATTTGACACCCGTAGGCGACCTGCGCGTCATGATGAAGATGAAATGATGATGAAAACGACACATACACCCAGCCCTTGTGCGAGCGAAATTAACCAATGATGGTTAAAATTCCCGACCCTACCGGGAATCGAACCCGGGACCCCTGTGGCCAAAGGCCAGCACGCTAACCGGTGGTGGTGGTGATTATTGTTTTAAGAGGAAGTACAACTAGGCAACCATCCTCTGTCTAACACTAATCAAAGAGAAAAATGGAAGGGATCCAACACTTCGAAAAATGAAGATATCGGCCAAAGGAAGACGAGGGCCACGAAGGGCGTGAAAGTGAAAGACTCCCTAGCCCTCGCAAACCTAATAGCGTCGGGGTCGGAAAAGAACAAGAGTTGACCAAGAGAGGTCGGATAGGATAGATGAAAGTGAGGAGCCTGGCACAAGTAAGTTGAAACAATGCCAGGACTCAGCTAAGGGTCCCGTGGTCGCCAACCCACGCTCCAAAGTTCAGAGCCCATGGGGCCCCTTTTAGTCGCCTCTTACGACAGGCAGGGGATACCGTGGGTGTTATTCTACCGCCCCCACCCACAGGGGGACAGCACGCTAACCATTTAGCCATGGAGCCGGGCAGACGACAGTAAGTGCTGAGCGATACCAAGATGACATTTTGACGCCGTTCTTCCATCAGTTAACGGAAAAAGAAAAAGCGCGTGAGTGGTTTCAGCAAGATTCAGCCCCTGTTCATACAGCAGATTACCTTCTTACAATCTCAGAAGTGTTTGCAGACAAAGCGATCAGTGCTGGTCTGTTTCCTCTTCGTTCTCCAGATCTAACAGTGTGTGATTTTTACTTGTGGGTAAACTGAAAGAGAAAGTGTATCGAACAAATCCTCGCACATTGGAGGAACTGAAATAAAACATTACGGATGAAGTCAGAAACATTACAGTGGCAGAACTCACTCGCGTCAGCTAGAATGTGGCTACCAGATTGGATATCTGTATAACCCTGGAAGGACGACACTTCAAGCATCTTTTATAAGGTAAGATTTCATATAAGATTGTATACACGCTTAAAGCAGGGCGGTCGCTCGCGACAAAGTTCGGCTGAGGCAGCTGCCATAGCGCAGAATACAAACACCGTGCGTTCGGTCTGGATTTATATGAAAGACCCTGTATAATAACCAACCTATCCTTTATCAAAGGAAGAATGTTAAGAAACAGTAAACGTCCGAACCTCCACGAGCCAGCGTGCAAGGGGTGGTCACAATCGTTGCGTCATAAATCCCTCCGTAACCATTTCGATCTTTTGTTCAGTGTCATCATCACCGTTAGGTAAGAGCTCGGAGATACTCATTTCTCTCTTTCATTGAACTTCAAGATATGCCCACTGTTGTAAGATAGGCTGAAGCTTTAAAATACCCAACACACGAACACAGCGAGAATGTATTCAACCTACTGCAATAAAAACTAAATTCTTTGCCGATACAGTGATTAACTCTAAGTCGTGATTTCGAAAAATAAACTTCAGACTCCCCGCGGCCGTACTGCATCACTTTGAGGGTCATCAGTTGGCCGTCGCTGCTCTAGACGAACTAAATAACCTAAGACCATCCAAATGATTTCGTTTTCAATTTAGTCAACAATCAGTACTAAACAAAAGAAATAAACAGCAAGATATAACCATGGAGATCATTTCAGGTGTATAATTATCATCGTAAATTCCAAGTTGAAGCTCTCAGGTAAATATTTCTACTTACATTGATACTTGCAGTGGTAAAATTTTTCCCATTATCGATTTTTCTAAATAGCTGAAATTATAAAACTGGTTATAATAGTACCACATTTCGTAAGATACACATACATACTGCATTACAATGAGTTCCTAACGTTTGACACCCGCAGCTTCCTTTCCCTGTTGATCACCAGTGGCGCGATCACCGATTTGATTATGTAATTGATGTTTTAGTTAGTCTATCAATATTAAAACCAGATGACCTTTTCTTACATCTAACTAGATTAATTATTCTTCCTCTTTTTGTACTTTTCCAAATTTCATGGGTTAGGTACTTTAGGAATGCAGCCCTGTTTTCCGGTCGGATGCCCTTCTTGATGCTAACCACAGATGGAGATGTGTTCGCTATTTCGTGTTTCTGTGGTGGTTTATAGTATGATGTGTTGCGTATAAATCAAGATGTGTCCTAAGAAGAGTACAAACATCCAGTCCATGAGCTATAAGAATTCACTACACAAAGTTAAAAATCCCCGACCTGGCTGAGACTCAATCCCAGGGCCGTCTGAACTGAAGGCCAGCACGCTGACCGGACATCTACCCGGATTAATGTAAGGCTACATATTGTCCATACAAACACTACAACAACAAAAATCCTAATTAAGTACTGTATATAACTGGGAAGGCAGATCAGTAATTAATAACATCAAATTTTATTTTAGAAATAGAGAAGATTGATGCGTGCGGTAAGGTATGCGTCAGTCGTAGCCCTTGTCTTGGTTCCTTGATCTACGGGAAGTAACTCTTGACGGCGCCACATTGAAAACATGCACGCTTCAATACTCCTTTTCGCCAATACTAAATGTCTGGCTGTGGAAACAACTGCATCGCTGAATGTAGCTGTCTACGACCATCTATGTATAGAGCACGAATGATCAAACTTCTATTTAAAGAAAGGTGGTGGTGTTAAATGTTGTTTTAAGAGGAAGTACAACTAGGCAACCATCCTCTATAAAACACCAATCAGAGAGAAGAACAGGAAGGGATACGACACTTCGAAAAAATGAAGGTATCGACCAAAGAGAGGCAAGGGCCACCAAGGGCGTGAAAATGAAAGACATCCTAGCCTTCGGAGCATAATAGCGTCGGGGTCGGCAAAAACAAGGGTTGTCCAAGGAAGGTCGGATAGGATGGATGAAAGTGAGGAGCCTGGCACAAGTAAGCAGAAGCAATGACAGGACTCAGCTAAAGACCCCGTGGTCTCCAACCCACGCTCCCAAGTCAAGAACCTCCTTGTGGGTGGTGGCAGTGGAATGACCCCACGATATTCCCTGCCTGTCGTAAGAGACGAGTAAAAGGGCTGCCAGGTGTTCTTCAATTGGGAGCGTGCGTTGGTGACCACGGGGCGCTCAGCTTAGTCCTGGCATTGCTTCCTCTTACTTGTGCCAGGCTCCTCACTTTCATCTATCCTATCCGACCTTCCTTGGTCAACTCTTGTTCCTTTCCGACCCCGACAGTATCAGAGCACTCGAGGCCTAGGGAATCTTTCAGTTTCATGCCCTTCGTGGCTCTTGTCTTTCTTTGACCGATACTTTCATTTTCGAAGAGTCGGACCCCTTCCATTTTTCTCTCTGATTACTGTTATGTAGAGGATGGTTGCCAAGTTGTACTTCCCTCTTAAAACAATGATCATCACCATGTTGAGAGCTTCTGGCGCCTCTTACGACAGGCCGAGGTTACCGTGGGTGCTATTCTTCCGCCCCACCCACAAGGGGTTATTAAGAAAGCAATACCCCTTTGTCACTGTTTGCGACACTATCTTTTTCCAGTTCTCCTGATCTTTTACTGCCTGGACTTCATTTTGAAAACATTTGCCTGTTGGGTGGCGAATCTGTGTTGAGCAGATTGTAGCGATTCTGCCTCTCAGTCTCTTACCACTAATCCTCTATCATCAAGTTTTCGAAGTTCTCTCTTCATAATATGTGGCCAAAATAACGTAAGGTCCTCTCGTTGATAGCGTCATGCACTCGCTTCTGAATTCCCAGTTCCTTGGTGATGGATGTTTTTGCGATGCATGGAATACTTAACAATCTGTCGTAGCACCACATTTCAAAACACATCTAGTTTCTTACGATCAGTTTCCTTTACCGTCCACCTTTCTGATGCATCCAGTAATAGTGAAAAAACGTGAGCATTGAGCAACCGGATTTTGTTCGTTTGCTGATGCTGTGATCCCTCCAGATTTCTATTAATACTACAATAAACGTCTTTCCTTCTCAATACTTAAGCATACCTCAGGTGTAGAACATCCAGAGTCTGATATTAGTGATCCTAGGCACATAGACTTGTCTTAAAAACCATCAACTCTCCTTACAGTTGGGAGGTTGTCATTAGCTCGGTCTTCTGTCATTACTTTGGTCTTGCATTCATTTATATGTCGATTCAAGGCTTCATTCTCTTTCTTCAGAAGTTTGTCGACATATTCGAGTTCTATTTACATGCCACAATCATGATCATGTCATCAACATATTTGGTATTTTTCTCCCTTTTATGGCAGTTTCATATTCATATTTTTCAAGGACCCGTCTTATGGTGAATTAACGCACTCCTGATTGTAGACTACGCAGATTGAATTTTAGAGCCCTGACCTGATCCTCAATGATTGCATATTATGGCGATGAGATGACTGAGGACATCCATGTTCGTCAGGACTTTCTATAGAAGTGGCCACTTCACCGAGTCAAATGCTCATCGATAATCCACGAAGCGACAAACAGGTGCATACTGAACTCTCTTGTCTTATCTATCATCTGGTATAGGTTTAGGATCTGTTCTCGGGTGTTCCTATCCTTAACAAAACCCGTCTTTGAGGCCTTCGTTCGAAATTTGCAACATCACTTAACTGGGATGGCTTATTAGTGCCATCAACCGATAGTTGTACCATTCGATTATTCGATTCTCAGTCCTTTCTAGCATACAGTAGTGGTAAAAATGTTGGATTCGCACCATTCCTGAGACTATTTTCCAGTACTCCATATTTCATATAGTATTTTGTGTAGCAAGACAACTCCATTCTCTCCCAGTAGTTTTAGAACGTCTGCTGTGACACCGTCTGGCCCTACAGAGTTCCCATTCTTAGGCATTTTGGTAGCAGCTTCAAACTCTGTCCTCATCATCATCCTCAAAGAGATTTTGACAATAATTTATCCAAATTTCAATTACTTTTTCGATGTTGGTCACCATCTGGTTCTCTTTCCTTTTAATTGCCACCAACCTCGGTCTGAGCTTTCCTGTTAGATATTACTTGTTAACGTAGGTCTCTGGTTTGAAGCTGATTATGTTGCTCTTCAATCTCAGTGCGTACTTGACTGATGTGTGCATTTTTGTCCTTCTGAAAAGCCTTTTTAATTTCACTGTTAAATATTTGCATATGATCTACCTTATCGCGAATTAATGATAATTTAGCCGATCAGCATTTTACAAGCTTGTACATGTCCGCACTCACCCAGTGTTGCTTCTTAGCAACTGTCAGGTGTCAGCGGCTTTTCTTTGGGTTCATCTGCAATGCACGAATTTCCTTTCTCCTATATGTCATTAGGTTTCTCGTTTTTGAAAAAAAAAATGGGAATAGTGTGTTTCGTATCGCTTCAATAATCGTACTGTTATGGTACACGTTTTTGCCCTAGCTGTCAGAGCAACCAATTTCAGCGGAACCTGTGCCACAAGCAGTTGGTGATCAGAAGAATATTCCGCTCCGGGACGGGTCTTGACATTCCACAGCGATGTCCTCCACTTATCCCTAATTTTTTGTTGTTGCTATTTTGCTTTACGTCGCACTGACACAGATAGGTCTTTCGGCGACGATGGGACAGGAAAGCCCTAGGGATGGGAAGGAAGCGGCTGTGGCCTTAATTAAAATTAAGGTACAGCCCCAGCATTTTCCTGGTGTGAAAATGGTAAACCACGGAAAACCATCTTCAGGGCTGCCGACAGTGGGATTCGAACCCACTATCTCCCGGATGCGAGCTCACAACTGCGCGCCCCGAACTGCACGGCCAACTCGCCCGGTTTATCCCTAACTAGCACGTAGTCAATCTGGCTGCGATGCTGACAGTTCGGTGAAGTCAAGGTATGGAATTGTCTAGGATGATGCACAAACAATGTATTGCCAACGACCAGCCTGTTTTGTTGTGCAAGGCCTTGGTGTTATCTGACAGGATTAGGTTACGTGCCAACACCGGGATCTCCCTCTCCCTACCTCACTATCATCTCTCACCTCCATGGCTAAATGGTTAGCGTGCTGGCCTTAGGTCACAGGGGTCCGGGGTTCGATTCCAGGCAGGGTCGAGAATTTTAACCATAAATGGGTAATTTCTCCGGCGCGGGGGCTGGGTGTATGTGTCGTCTTCATAATCATTCCATCCTCATAAAGACGCGCAGATCGCCTATGGGAGTAAAATTAAAAGACCTGCACCAGGCGCTCCTGCACCTCGGATACTACCGGGACTAAAAGCCATACGATAAATAAATGTGTACAGTTCTTCACATACACGGACAATTTAAACATTTATAATTTCATTTATTCAGAAATTATACGGAGCTGTTATAAAATATTGTATATACTTTTGTTATTAAAAATATTTGCACCGAGCTCGATAGCTGCAGTCGCTTAAGTGCGACCAGTATGCAGTATTCGGGAGATAGTGTGTTCGAACCCCACTGTTGGCAGCCCTGAAGATGGTTTACCTTAATTAAGGCCACGGCCGCTTCCTTCCCACTCCTAGCCCTTTCCTGTCCCATCGTCGCTATAAGACATATCTGTGTCGGTGCGACGTAAAGCAACTTTAAAAAATGCAGTCGGTGAAATTAAAATATAGTTTCCTTCTGGGAACTTTATACTTGATATAAAAGTCAAAGGTAGGCATTTATACAAGTGGAGTTGCATGTGTCCGCTAGTGCACCGTCATTGCATGTCATACAAAGAAGGCTTCTGGACCGACTAGAGTAGGCTTCGACTTAACAGCGACTATTATCTGCGCACTTTTTAGCGATATATTTACACCCTAGAGCTGAAGCGGTTGACCTCGGCAATCTTGGAGATTCGTACTGGCAACCTTTGAAACACAAATTATGAATCGCTTATGCATCGCTGTGTGACATCTGGCGTACACTTTACGTACTAGTACTGTTGTCATTTACACAGCAAAGCCAAACTATAGAATTCACTCTAGGAAGAAGATTCGCATCGAGAAATGTTATATATTGTTATATAATGTGTGTGTAACACATCTGTTGGCTTAAGATAACATAGGTTTAGAAAATTCATATCGATCGATTATATTATTGATTGAATTCAGATTTCATTTCCATTCAGTTGGCAGTACTAACGGAACCGGTAGAGCTCCCTCCTTACTCCTCAAACCCGTACACAAATCTATCGCTAAAAAGTGCGCAGATAATAGATTTCCTAGCCTTGCAGTTCTACATTCATCCTTCTCCGCTGACAGTGCTATTGGCAACAATCAGTCTCGCGGCACTTAAATGTGACACGACGGCTTATTGCTGTTCAAAAACTGTCTTCAGGCAGGTGAACTGAAAGTGATCGTACGAGGTTTCACCTCTCGCCGTCTCTCCTTCCCTTCTTGCGGATCTTCGAGGGTTCTCTTCTCAGGTTGGATCTAGACTGGCGACTCTCCCTTCTGGGTCAACCTGCTACTGTACCGCCGTAATGCTTGTAAAGTGATTGCGTGACAAAGCATTCCTCCGTCGAACAGCTTCCTTACGGCATTTAAAAGTTCGGGACAGGTTTCCTATTGAATGATTCTGCGTGAAGGAAACTCAAAGACCAGCTTCTTTCTAAGTTACGTAATGTTACAGCACATTGTAACATTAGGTTTAATAACTTACACTAGGCATTCAATTTAATTTCTCAGACACACTATTCGGCACTCTCTCTATAAATCTAATCGAAACTAAACTAAACTAAACTAAACTAAACTAAACTAAACTAAACTAAACTAAACTAAACTAAAGGCTGGATTAGTGAGAGTGTCTATACATATTATTTCCCACCGATATACAATATTCTTCCGAATAAAACACCGTCTGTTTTTTTTACTCCAATTTATTTCAGGATGATCCCACACACACACACACACACTTAACAGCGATTATTATCTGCGCACTTTTTAGCGATAGATTTACACCCTAGAGCCATGGCCAACTTTCGGCCATGCTTGAGCTGAAGCGGTTGACCTCGAAAATCTTGGAGATTCGTACTGGCAACCTTTGAAATACAAATTATGAATCGCTTATGCATCGCTGTGTGACATCTGGCGTACACTTTACGTACTAGTACTGTTGTTATTTACACAGCAAAGCCAAACTATAGAATTCACTCTAGGAAGAAGATTCGCATCGAGAAATGTTATATAATGTTATATAATGTGTGTGACACAGTTGTTGGCTTAAGATAACAAAGCCCCAGGGGCTCTGAACTTTGGAGCGTGGGTTGGCGACCATGGGGTCCTTAGCTGAGTCCTGGCATTGCTTCCACTTACTTGTGCCAGGCTCCTCACATTCATCTATCCTATCCGACCTCTCTTGGTCAACTCTTGTTCATTTCCGACCCCGACGCTATTAGGTTTGCGAGGGCTAGGGAGTCTTTCATTTTCACGCTCTTCGTTGCCCTTGTCTTCCTTTGGCCGATGTCTTCATTTTCCGAAGTGTCGGACCCCTTCCATTTTTCTCTCTGATTAGTGTTATATAGAGGATGGTTACCTAGTTGTACTTCCTCTTAAAACAATAATCACCACCACCTTAAGATAACAAAGGTTTAGAAAATTCATATCGATCGATCATATTATCGATTCAATTCAGATTTCATTTCCATTCAGTTGTTTGTTAGTTAGTGTGGTCATTCATGGTTGAATAGAGTTGTGTGTATGTGTGTGTGTGTGTAAATTATTGAACTGTCTTTGGAGTCGAATCAAGGAATACACACACACACACAACTCTATTCAACCATGAATGACCACACTTACTAACTGCAGTCTATTTACAAGTCTCTGTTCTTTACTCACAGCAGGATCGTTGTGATTACCTGAGAAGGCTACAATTCTATTCACAGGCTCGCGTTACTTTCACTTGTCCAAGTCCAGTCACCCCACACAGCAACTGCGTGCGGACCGCTAGGTTTGAACACAGGCTACTGACCACACAGCACACGGTGACTGTTCCGCGATTCGACTCCAAAGACAGTCCAATAATTTACACAGTTAATCACAGTGAATAACTAAACAGCAACAGCTCACAGTGTTAGACAGCAGGACAATACACCTCACAACAACGACCATTAACAGTGTTCCAATTACACTGACGATAGCTGCTCCAATCGCTGATTCCACGGCGGTCCTTAGTCCACAGAAGTACACATACACAGTACTCTAAGGCAGTGCACACGGTACTCCGTCCCATACCCGATGACACCCTGATGACGGCAGCCAAACAGCTGTCTTCAGTCCAGCTATTCACTCGACACTCCGACGCAACAACAACTCCTCGTTCAGACCTCGGTGGGACACTGGCTACAGCCGAAATCCAGTCACCGAACCCCAACCCCGACTCCAACACTGAGTCCAACATTAACTCCACCACGGAGTCCCACACTGACCCTAACACTGGTCCACATTGACCCCACCACGGAGTCCTACACTGACTCCAACTCTTGATTACCACACTGACTGACTGTTCGCGGCTGGCCTCCTTTTTATAGCTCGGGTGAAGTGTATCGGAATGTTCGTGACGTGGCTAGAGACAGAACATTCTCGCTGTACCTTGCAGAAACTCACAGGTAAACCAGCCGGCGAGAACAATACACGGAAAGGCCGGCTGGAGATCACCGGTCATCTGACTCACTAGCCCCTTCCAGGGAGTACCGAAAGGGGGTACCACATGGCTAGCAAGGAACAGTATGTTAATTCTAATCTAATTCAGTGAGAATAAAAATATGAAAGACCATTAGACATTCAATCTTATTTTTCCCAATATTGCTTTGGTTGGAATACTCTTGTTTCGACTCTCTCCATCTTGTGATCTTGAAGTGGCTCCTCCATGGGTTTCCAACTTTTTGTACTTGGAGTGATGACCACGAGACTCCTGGTTGAGTCTGGTCTTGTTTACACTTACGTGTGCCAAACTGCTCATTTTGATCTTTTCAATGTGCCATCCCAGGGTCAACTCTTGTTCATTTCTAACACTGACGCGATTACGTTCGCGAAGTCAGAGGAATCTTCTATTTTCATGTCCGTACGGCCAGTATTCAGTATTCGGGAGATAAAGGGTTCGAACATAACTGTCGGCAGCCCTGAAGATGGTTTTTTCGTGTTTTCCCATTTTTACACCAGGCAAATGCTGTACCTTAATTAAGACCACGGCCACTTCCTTCCCACTCCTAGCACTTTCCGTCCCATCGTTGACCTATCTGTGTCGGTGCGACGTAAAGCAAATTATAAAAAATAGAATACAATATTTTAGAATTCATTCAAGCACTTCCCTTTCTTTCACCGACACCTTCGTTCTTCAGTGCTAACGAAGTAGAATAACATAGAGGGGCGGTATGCCCGACATCAGCGCTCCTTGCGGAGGCAAGTTGGTGAAGGGCAGCAATGCTTTTTGTTGTCAAAACAAAGCGTTCTGGCGCGAGAATATAAGATCAGTTGATCGAGAAATTGTGCGTTTGAAGAAGTGAAAAGTTTGTCACCTTCAGGAATGCTAGCCGTTTGCTAAGCATACGGCTGCAATAACTGGAGTAATACAACCAAGGATATATGATCGTATTTTAAATAAGTGTTACTGAATAACTGATTTTTTTTTGTAATTTAATAGCTTCTATTTGTAATTAAACATCATCATCATCATCATCATCATCATCAGGTGGTGGCCAAGTGTGGCCATGGACACGGTCAAACATGATTGTCCATTTTTGGCACTCTGTCACATGCATGTTGACATACACTGTCCACTTGAAACATCAATGTCTCTCTGATCGCCATTAGGCTATCTTATGCTCACGTAGAGTCAGTGCGCTTGCGGTTGAGCACGGGACTCATTCGCTGCGCCATCAGTACAGGCTTAACAATCGATCTGTCCGTGCGCGACTAGGGTGACTTACTTTTTGTTCGGTGAGCTTATGTACTATACGCGAACCTTTCCTTGGGCCCGGTTTTTACGGGGTGAGGAGCAAGGAGGGAGCGCTGCCGGTTCCGGTTATACTGTCAACTGGATGGAAATGAAATCTGAATTGAATAGATAATATGATCGATCGATATGAATTTTCTAAACATTTATTATCTTACGTCAACAACTGTGTCACACATACATTATTTAACATTATATAACATTTCTCGATGCGAATCTTGTTACTAGCATGAATTATATCGTTTGGCTTTGCTGTGTAAACAACAACAGTACTAGTTCGTAAAGTGTACGCCAGATGTCGCACAGCAATGAATAAGAGATTCATAGTTTGTGTTTCAAAGGTTGCCAATATGGATGTCGAAGATAACCGAGGTCTACCACTAGGTCTACCGATTCAGATCTAGAGAGCTCAGGGCTCAAGAAAAGGTTCGCGTATAGTATGTATGTATGTATGTATGTATGTATGTAGGGGAAGGGGGGGGGGCAAGATGGGGACACGGGGCAAGACGGGGTGGGGGTTTCCTTGTCCCATATGTGGGGCAAGACGGGGCATTGGTAGTATGCACGATTTTTTGTGTGTGGAGTTTTTGTGTTTAACTTTTCAAAAACTATTTTAGTGCACTATGAGAAACAGATAGTGACGCAACAAAATGGAACTATTTATGAACATATTATCAACATGTATAACGCATCTGAACTACTTTTTCCTTAGCGTCCCTATCTTGCCCCCCCCCCCTTCCCCTATATATGTATGTATGTATGTATGTATAATAACGACAACAATACTTATTTCTTTTGTTAATAGGCAGCCAACTCTCATGTGAAGGGATCCGATGAGCGAATTCCTTCTTGTGGTTCCCGCGCTTGTCTTTGCTGCTTCTGCGACTGGGTTCTTACTGATCGACGGCTGCGATGGAAGTAGATTCAAGGACTTGGTCAGTGTTGTGTCCTCCAGAATTCATGACATGAGAGTACCGAGTAACAATTCTAAAACTAAGAATAAAGGAAAAAAGGGAAGCAAAGGCAGAAAAATACTTACTAAAAAGTCACCTAACAAAAAAGCATCGATAAAAAGATCAATTAATAAGAAGTACAGTCTTCGAAAAAGTCGTGAAAAGCCAAAGAAGAAATGGAAGTTAAAGCTGTGAACAATTAAGAGTACGTATATTAATTTTTAATTATGTTCTGTACACGGGATTTGCGCGTAACAGCACTTAAAAGAGGGTGGGGCCTGACAGCGCTTGCTCGCTGTACTTTATCGCGGCTCGTCTCAGGAAGGAAGCAGGCAAGTTAAACGCACCATTTCGTGCACAACACATGCCAAATATTTCTTGCTATGGCCGAGCCTCTCCCTTTTTATTCAAAGAACACCAAAAGACATTCAGATAGGGGCCTTTTTTCATTACCGATGCGGAGGAGAATCTTTGCTGCTTTCAGTGGTATCATTTTGATTATTATTACGATTATTCTTATAATGATCAATACTATCGAGGTTATTATTGTTACATATAGGCTCCGTTTCTCAAACTCTGTGTTAAATTTTACGTAAGAAATGTTAACTAACAATTGATATTAGTTTAACACTTCGGTTAAAAGTCGCCTGTTTCACCATCGCCCTCTACTATGGCTGCACTAATACGCCTTCTCATTCGCCCGGTAACACATGCAAACGAGCGAACACACGGCCGACTTGATGCGTCGCTCTAGCTAGCCCCGGAGCGCAGCGAGGGATCCAGTCGGCCGTGAGAGAACAGGGCGTTGTTACCAGTTCAGGCGCTTGGAGCGCTGAGAAGCTGGTATTAGTCTGCTTGACGAGACACCTCAGTGATCATTGCTAAGAGTGCTGGTGTAATTTGAGCCTGTGTTTACCTTATTTGGCTTGTTTCTTTGGTCGTGAACCGTTTTAATGTTTATGTGCCTTAATGTAAGATGAAAAGCAGATCGGGAAGTGGGATTTCGTTTCATGAATTTCCTCTCAACGAGCAACAACGTCATAAATGGCTAAATATTATTTCAAGAAAGGATTTCTCGCCGAATTTCAATTCAAGATCATCGAAACGATATGTTTGCCACACCGAATAAATCCACACTTTCACGCTACGTAGGAGATATAAACTGCGAGAGTGGAATAACACTCTTAGCAAAGGAGTGCCTCTTAGCAGAAAGTCAGTGCCTAAATGAAGCAGAGAGATTGTGATTGTTGGTAGTCCATCGAACAGCAGATGTTATATGACAAGAAACTCGAGACCTCTTTCAACAGAGAGACGCTTCATTCCATGATGAGTGAATAAAAACTACTCAAGATGACTGTCATGCAAGCGAAAGTAGAAATCGAATGACCCTAGTCAATAACATTTTCTGTTTTATAATTTCTGCTGTGACCGCAAAATAAGAGGCTTTTAGGTACAGAGCTGCATACTTCAACACTCAAAACAATAAAGGAAGTCGAAGCTTGCAGTTTTTTCGTGTTGCGCATTGTGAGTGACAATCATAAGACTAATGTTAGCAGGATAAGAAGAATGTCTTCTTCAAAAGACATTAAACCGTATATCTGTCGTCCTGTTGATAGTGAAATTCCTCTTCTTGCTTTCGACAAATGGTACATTCTGAAAAGTAAGAAATTCTTTACTAAAGAAATCTATGTTTGATGGTTCCTAGGATATAAAAGGTGATTTTTTCAAGAAACTGTATCAGATGCAATCAAATGAAACTGTAAACCGGTTCATTTTTCTTACATGCGAAAACATCGAGCCGTCTAAGTTTAAGAAAATGAATGTGTGGCGCTCGAGAGAAAATTTCGCGACTGAAGAATAACAGCCCTAGAATATTTAAAACACCATTCGTATACAGATATCCACGATTTTTTAATGCAGGTACCACTGTCAAATGCATGTTATTGATAAAAAGTTGATTCGACATACGTGTCAGTAGCACAAATGTAACAACATTGCAGCCGGACAAGATGCTTGCTTATTTAGACAAGACCGAGGTGTTCAACAGTGCTAATGGACTTGATTTATAAAAGAGATTAAAACATCAGGCTGCAGTACTCATCTGATTTGCCACTGTGGATTTTGAAAGTTATTAATGATTCTGTATCGAAATCACAACTATTTGTTCATAAAAAATCCTGTTGCGTCTATGAGTGGTATTTAGTGCCTGTGTTGCGAGATTTTCCTCATATCAGTTGTCCTGAAACCGGACATTCATAGTTATTGAGTGAAGTTATTTGCGAGTGTGCTATTCCTGTATTGTTAAATAACATAGCCACATAAATAACAGAGATCTTTGAAAAATTTGAACGCGAGAACGCGAAACACTTAAACAGAAAAGTGTGTGAAATTTTTTATTTTCTACAGCATTTACTACCTACCGTTAACATTATTTTGTACGGTTTTTCCGCTGCGGAGGGATACGTTCTTCACTGAATTTTTTTTTTTTTTTTTTACGGTGTAAGGTGTGATTCGAATATGTTGATTGAGTGATTGGCTATATATTTGAACAGAAATATACAAAACACTTAGACTGATGACACACGGAGCGGTTTTTGCCGAGTCGGCGCATGTTTCTATTTTATCAGATGGGAGGAAACCATTGCCTACGCTATAATACAAGGCCTTGACATGCACTCGTGGAAACGGGTTGCTTCCTAGTTCACCATTCAGCCGCTAGGATCGCGGTCTTGCCTCCTTGTATTCGCATGGCCGTATATGTCAATAAGTAAAGTATATCCTAAATAAAAAGAACTGAGTGTTTTTGCGAGTATTGACAGTACTTTATTTATAGAGCGGTGCTGCATTGGCTTGGATATGTCATTGAAGTTTCAAAACTTTCTCTCTTCTACTTGAGTGGCTCAAAGCAATGTTGTCTAACAGAGGTCTCAGAAATTTTCAGAGTTAAAAAAGAGGTGGTTTCTCGCCTTTACACTTTCCACATTTAATTTCACTGTTGAACATGTCTTTCGAAAAAATAAACGTACACCTTTTAGTAACTCTCTTCGGGACAAGTACTGCGTAGCGGAAGTGACAAATTCCGTCATTCACTGCAGAAGCGCCACAGACGATTTTCGGTATCTGAGGGCTCCTCGATTTTAAAAACGAATAACACAATGTTGGACTTTGAGTAGCTGGAGAACAGATATGTTCTAAACAGCCTTTACAGTCTGTTTTTTCTTTTGCCACACGAACCATAATGTCATTGTATTCCGCTTGGCGTCTTAGGTAGCTGTAGAAGAGCTCAATGTCATAGCTCGTTAGGTTCCTCATCAATGCATAATGCAAATGTATACTCATGAGGTATTTTACGCAGGCCACAGTGGACTGGGTAGTCAAGATCTATGCCTGGTACATTTCTCTCATGATTCTTTTTTACTTTCTCTGAATGCATTTTAAGTTTCTTAATATATGACAGGAGGCACCATATCTGCTGGGACACAGTGTTGGAGGAGGAGCGGTGGAAAGACCGAAGAAAGTAGAGAGGAACCATATTTGCCCCTACCCGGCTACAGCTGGATAAAGGGAAATGATGATGATGATGATGATGATGAATATATGACAGGAAATCATTAATTAACCAACTGAGGAGTTCATCTTCAGTACTAAAATATGCTTTTTTTTTTTGCTAGTGACTTTACATCGCACCGACACAGATAGGTATTATGGCGACGATGGGATAGGAAAGGCCTAGGAGTTGGAAGGAAGCGGCCGTGGCCTTAATTAAGGTACAACCCCAGCATTTGCCTGGTGTCAAAATGGAAAACCATGGAAAACCATCTTCAGGGCTGCCGACAGTGGGATTCGAACCCACTATCTCCGGGATGCAAGCTCACAGCCGTGCGCCCCTAACCGCACGACCAACTCGCTCGGTTAAAAGATGCTCGTTTGTTCTCGTTCCTGATATGTCCCATGTGAGGTGTTGCAGACGTTATGCGCATTGAACAATTTAATAAAATGCTCCATAAAACAAATAGCTTATTTTAAACTGTATTTTATGCTCTCGGGACAAAACCACCTCCATACTTTACAAACCAGAGATTGTTTCCGGGGAAAATAAAATATTTTTAGCTCTTGCTACATTCATTTTCGTAAAATTTGTTGGGCAAATTATTTTCCTCGTTGGTTTTAAGATTTCTGAGTTTGAAGATGCCTCTCAAATGGTTGCCGGTCACGGTAGCATAGTTTAAAAAAAGTCCAGTGACAAATTTTGGGATCGCCCGATTCTTATGATGTCACTCGGATCAAAACTTAGGAACAGAGGCCTACTTCGATCAGCTTGAAGTCGTATCTCATGCGTAATACTTCCTCTGTATAATGTTTCGAACATTGAACATTCACTGGAAACTTGTGAAACGAAATTCCACTACCTTTAATTTCTCGTGAATAAACCATGACTGGAACTGCGAATGCTTAACATCAGACAAATACATAATACATTCACAACCAACTCAGTTAATGAACACGTTTAAAGGCGCGAACCTAGTAGACAGGGGGCAAGATAGCGATCCTAGCGGCACGGCATTGAACTTCAGTGTAACCACTTCCATAGCGTTTTAAGGGCTCTGTTTCCAGGCCTTGTATTATAACGTAGGCAACGGATGAAACAGACACAGCGGTGCTCGCCGGTAGGCGGCAGATTTGCCGACTCGGCCTGTCATTTAGCTGACGGTGCAGCGAGCGTTTTGAAGACTTTGTGCGCGCTCTAGCGCCACTGATTTAATACATTCAGCTGAATCACGGCCGTCTTGATGCGTCGCTCTAGCGAGGGATCCAGTCGGCCGTGGCTGAATTTACGCGGCGATTGCATCATTGGTAGGTATTCCTGTATTAGATATCATGAAGTATCTTTGAAATTCAATAATATACACGTAAAAGGACTTTTGGAATAATAATGATAATAATAATAATAATAATAATAATAATAATAATAATAATCGTATGGCCTCAGCTACCGTGTGCAGACATTTCAATTTGACGCCATCTGGCTGTCTGCTCATCAATTTCGACGTTCCGTTTTACTCTAGTCCCCCACTAGATGGCAGACCGAGTAAACCGAAACTCTCATGGGCGTCTATGGCTGAGATTTAATGAATTTTGTCGGGTAAACACCAAATGTGTCACCAGAGATCTTTTACATGCCAACATCGTACGACATGGAGTGTCGAATGGACTTTTTTCCGCCCTTCAATAATCCGACTACCTCTGCCGGGTTTGAACCCGCTACCTTGGGATCTGGAGGCCGACACTCTACCGCTGATCCACAATAATTTATTTTTATATACTGTTAGCTAGCTTCCTCACCTAACGTCGCGCTCACTAATGTGTTTTGTCCACTGCCTGCTCGATACGCACCCGATGACTGCTTATAAGGAGTCATTTTAGATGCAGATCGAGCAGGCAGTGGTTTCGTCACAGTTGGCAAAACCCGCTGTGTGTATCAATCACAGGCGGCGGCCGACGTGGCTGCCGACTCGGCAAAAACCGTTCTGTGTGCCATCAGCCTTAACGTGTGCTGTAATGAACAATCGTGTTTCAATGCCAGCGAACCAGCGCTCGGTGGTAAAAATGGGAACTAGGCCCATATCGCTCACATTGCTGTATTGGGAAGGCGTATTACTGCAGTCATAGTAGAGGGCGATGGTTTCACGAACACTTTTCCTTATTTCGAAACAATTGTTAAAGACAAATTAACACATTTCCGTGATATTTTTGAACGCGTTAGACTGCTAATCTGATGGCCATCTTTGAATCTACTTGAATCACTGGCAGCCATGACACTTGCAGGCAAAACATATGCTTATTTCCTCTGAATCTGCCATATAAAGTATCTGCAGAAGTTCTTGTGTAATGGAGTACGGTCTTTGAGAAGGTGTGCAAGGTTAAACTAAATAAATAAATAAATAAATAAATAAATAAATAAATAAATAAATAAATAAATAAATAAATAAATGTAGGCTATGAATTCAGTAGAATGAAGTTAGGCGAGGTTTGACAAAGAGAGGTCCGATATAAATTAAAGTGGTAAAGCTGGTAGGATACCGTGTGTGGAAGGAATACTACACTCAACCAGGGGTCAGGTGTTCTCAACTTTAGAATCTGGGGTTACCCCATTTAGTGGCCCCTTACGACAGGCAGAGGATGCCGTAGAGATATTCTACACCGCAACCAATGGACGTATGTGCTGCATGTCGCACAGCAGTTCTTTTTTGCTAGGGGCTTTACGTCGCGCCGACACAGATAGGTCTTATGGCGACGATGGGATAGGAAAGGCCTAGGAGTTGGAAGGAAGCGGCCGTGGCCTTAATTAAGGTACAGCCCCAGCATTTGCCTGGTGTGAAAATGGGAAACCACGGAAAACCATTTTCAGGGCTGCCGATAGTGGGATTCGAACCTACTATCTCCCGGATGCAAGCTCACAGCCGCGCGCCTCTACGCGCACGGCCAATTCGCCCGGTCACAGCAGTTCTTAGAAAGTGCCACAAGTAGCAAAAAGCATAAAACATAACAAACCAGACAAAGAAGCAAAATTCAAAAATTATACCAGAATGACACTGAAGGTATGTCATGAAAAGGCAGTGGTACCTTTCTCTACGCGTGTGAATGACTTTATTGTTAGTGCATGACGCCGAATTATCCATTCTTCTACATACGTAATTATCATTTTAACCAAGCAAATGCTCACCATATTCACTGCACTTATTTCATTATAACATCAATGCAACATTAAGCATGTTTGAAAATGTCGTGTTTATTCTTAAATATATCTTTAATTTGCAATAACGTATAATCTCATCAATTCATTGAACTGATAAGGGCTAACTGTCAAGACCAACGAGCTAGAATAACATAGAGCGGCTGTATGCTTGACATCAGCGCTCCCTGCGGAAGCAAGTTGATAAGGGGCAGCCTTGTTAACGGTTGTCAAAACAAAGCTAATTGGCGCGAGAGCATATGTTGAGGTGACAGAGAGATCGTGCATGCCAATTTAATTTCCTAATTTTTCATCATCATCATCATCTGTTTACCCTCCAGGGTCGGTTTTTCCCTCGGACACAGCGAGGGATCCTACCTCTACCGCCTCAAGGGCAGTGTCCCGGAGCTTCAGACTCTTGGTCGGGGATACAACTGGGGAGTATGACCAGTACCTCGCCCAGGCGGCGGGAAGGGATAGACAAGGAAGAGGGAAGGAAGCGGCCGTGGCCTTGTGGTAGGTACCATCCCGGCATTCGCCTGGAGGAGAAGTGGGAAACCACGGAAAACCACTTCCAGGATGGCTGAGGTGGGAATCGAACCCACCTCTACTCAGTTGACCTCACGAGGCTGAGTGGACCCCGTTCCAGCCCTCATACCACTTTTCAAATTTCGTGGCAGAGCCAGGAATCGAACCCCGGCCTCCGGGGGTGGCAGCTAATCACGCTAACCACTACACCACAGAGGCGGACCTTCCTAATTTTTAAGGAGTGAAAAGATAGATTCTCGCTTTCAAGAATGCCAGCCGTAAGCTCAGCGTATGGTTGTACTAATCGGAATGATAAAACCAAGGATATATTGTATTATAAGTAAGTATTACTGAATTATAGCCGAGATTCCTTTTTGTAATTAAAACCCATTGTATTGTTTACACAGCGAAAGTACGGATAGCCACGGTAATTATTTGTCGGATTATGTTTCAGATTTCCTTTAAAAAACAAGAAATTAACGGAACAATGCGTTGTGAGTACGAAAAGAGGTAAATGGTATCCCACTCAATTCAGTCGCTTATGCTCTATACATTTCGAAGATAAGTGCATGTATGAAACAAATGGCCAACGGCGATTACTGGCAAATGCCGTTCCAATCCTATTTAATTTTCATTCACATTTACAAACAAAGACAATGGAGCGCCCACCACCAAGGAAACGTAAATCACGAATAGTCACCTATTTCAGTCAAACGTACACCAAGTATGGCAAATACAGTATTTTACAGCTATTTGTGAAATGTATGCAGCCTTTGTTGTAGATGCCAGTTGCCTTGGTATTTAAAACTAGGCTAGGCTACACTTCATAATGGACAACTTTCAAGGTTACCTTTCAGCTAGTAATCCCAGTATGATATGGTAATGGGAAAAACGTGATATGCCCCCTGTATTATAATAAATAATGACATGAAACAATTATAGTGGTACAGTACTCATGGGCTGCCTCTGTGGTGTAGTGGATAGCGTGAGTAGCTGCCACCCCCGAAAGCCCGGGTTCGATTCCCGGCACTGCCACTAAATTTGAAAAGGGGTACGAGGGCTGGAACGGTATTCACTCAGCCTCGGGAGGTCAACTGAGTGGAAGTGGGTTCGACTCCCACCTCAGCCATCCTCGAAGGATTTTCCGAGTTTTATCACTTCTCCTCCAGGCAAATGCCGAGATGGTACCTAACTTAAGGCCACGGTCGCTTCCTTCCCTATCCCTTGTCTATCTCCCCCCCCACACAGCCCCTGTTCAGCATAGCAGGTGCGGCCGCTTGCGCGAGGTACTGGCCCTCCTTCCCTGTTGTATCCCCCGACCCAAAGTCTCACGCTCCAGAACACTGCCCTTGAGGTGGTAGAGTCGGGATCCCTCGCTGAGTCCGTGGGAAAAACCAACCCTGGAGGGTAAACAGATTAAGAAGGAAAGACAGTACTCATGAGGATGCAATAGTTTTTTAAATATGAACAGAATGATGTTGTAACCTATTGTAGGTCCCTATAATTTTAAGGCTTTCTGTCATATTTATGTCCACCGTTTTTATTGTAATTTACGCTTAACCACATCAACCAAGAAGGGTAACGCTCTTGTTTCGATTTCGAGGACGCTTCGTATGTCACTGTGCGATGCAATGTGCCGCAATGCGAAGTGGCGGTATTCTCAATCTCTGATTTTTAATACTAAGCTTTCGGCAACGGTCTTTAATTCTCCCCCAGTGATTCTAAAATGCGTATTTTCTACACTTTTCATCATTTAAGGGCTATGCCCCCTTGCTTGTGTGACCACAGGAAACATGGCGGACGTTCGTTCTATTAGCTTCACCCAGGCAGCGCTTCCACCTCTCTATGTTATTCTAGCTCGTTGGTCAAGACCGTTGCCTACGCTATAATACAAGGCCTTGAAATGCACTCATGAAAACGGGTGACATCCTAGTTCACCATTCAGCCGCTAGGATCGCGTCATTGCCCCCTTGTATTCGCATGCTCGTATATGTCAATAAGTAAATTATATCCTAAATAAAAAGAACTGAATGTTTTTGCAAGTATTAAAAGTACTTTATTTATAGAGCGGTGCTGCGTTGGCTTGGATATGTCACTGAAGTTTAAAAACTTTCCTTTTGAGGGGCTTCTTATCAAGTTTCAAAACTTCCTCTCTTCTACTTGAGTGGCTCGAAGCAATGTTGTCACATGGAGGTCTCAGAAATTTTCAGAGTAGAAAAAGAGGTGGTTTATCGCCTTCACACTTTCTACACTTAATTTCACTGTTGAACATGTCTTTCGAAAAGAAAAACCGTACACCTTTTAGTAACTCTCTTCGGGGCAAGTACTGCGTAGCGGACGTGACAAATTCCGTCGTTCACTGCAGAAGTGCCACAGACGATGATTTTTGGTATCTGACGGCTCCTCTATCTTGAAAATGAATAAGACACAACGTTGGACTTTGAGTAGCTGGAGAAGAGATATATTCTAAACAGCCTTTATAGTCTGTTCTTTTGCCTGCCGGGCTGAGTGGCTCAGACGGTTGAGGCGCTGGCCTTCTGACCCCAACTTGGCAGGTTCGGTCCTGGCTCAGTCCGGTGGTATTTGAAGGTGCTCAAATACGTCAGCCTCGTGTCGGTTTACTGGCACGTAAAAGAACTCCTGCGGGACAAAATTCCGGTACCTCAGCGTCTCCGAAAACCGTAAAAGAGTAGTTAGTGGGACGTAAAACAAATAACATTATTATTGTTCTTTTGTCACACGAACCATAATGTCATTGTATTCCGCTTGGCATCTTAGGTAGCTGAAGAAGAGCTCGATGTCATCGCTTGTCAGGTTCCTCGTCAATGCATAATGCAAATGTATACTTATGAGGTATTTTACGCAGGCCACAGTGGATTGGGCAGTCAAGATCTATGCCTGATACATTTCCCTCATGATTTTTTTTTTTTTTACTTTCTCTGAATGCATTTGAATTTTTCTTTATATATGACAGGAATTCATTAATTAACAAACTGAGGCGTTCATCTTCAGTACTAAAAGATGCTCGTTTGTTCTCTTTCCTGGAATATGTCCCATGTGAGGTGTTGCAGACGTCATGCGCATCGAACAATTTCATAAAATGCTTCATAAAACAAATGGTTTATTTTAAACTGTATTTAATGTTCTCGGGACAAACCACCTCCACACTTTTCAAACCGGAGATTGTTTCAGGAGAGAATACAATATTTTTAGCTCTTACTACATTCATTTACTCCAAATTTGTTGGGCAAATTATTTTTCTGGTTGGTATCCTAATTTAAGATTTCTGATTCTTTTTGCTAGTGACTTTACATCGCACCGACACAGATAGGTATTATGGCGACGATGGGATAGGAAAGGCCTAGGAATTGGAAGGAAGCGGCCGTGGCCTTAATTAAGGTACAGCCCCAGCATTTGCCTGGTGTCAAAATGGGAAACCACAGAAAACCATCTTCAGGGCTGCCGACAGTGGGATTCGAACCCACTATCTCCCGGATGCAACCTCATAGCCGCGCGCCCCTAAACCGTACGACCAACTCGCCCGGTTAAAAGATGCTCGTTTGTTCTCGTTCCTGAATATGTCCCATCTGAGGTGTTGCGGGCGTTATGCGCATTAAACAATTTAATAAAATGCTCTATAAAACAAATGGCTTATTTTAAACTGTATTTTATGCTCTCGGGACAAAACCACCTCCATACTTTACAAACCAGAGATTGTTTCAGGGGAAAATACAATATTTTTAGCTCTTGCTCCATTCATTTTCGTGAAATTTGTTGGGCAAATTATTTTCCTCGTTGGTTTCCTAATTTAAGATTTCTGAGTTTGAAGATGCCTTTCAAATGATTGCCGGTCACGGTAACATAGTTTAAAAAAAGTCCAGTGACAAATTTTGGGATCACCCGATTCTTATGACGTAACTGGGATTAAAACTTAGGAACTTTCACTGGAAACTTGTGAAACGAAATTCCACTACCTTTAATTTCTCGTGAATAAACCATGACTGGAACTGCGAATGCTTAACATCAGACAAATACATAATACATTCACAACGAACTCAGTTAATTAACACGTTTAAAGGCGCGAGCCTGGTCGACAGGGGGCAAGATAGCGATCCTAGCGGCCCGGCATTGAACTTCAGTGTAACCACTTCCATAGCGTTTTACTGGCTCTATTTCCAGGCCTTGTATTATAACGTAGGCAACGGTCAAGACCAAGAAGTGGCAGCCGCCATGACAGTTGTAGGCAAAAGTTAGTTCGCTGTGCTTCAACCAGGGGCGCTGTAACGAGTATGTTTAATAATAATAATGTTATTTGTTTTACGTCCCACTAACTACTTTTTAAGGTCTTCGGAGACGCCGAGGTGCCGGAATTTAGTCCCGCAGGAGTTCTTTAACGTGCCAGTAAATCTACCGACACGGGGCTGTCGTATTTCACCACCTTCAAATACCACCGGACTGAGCCAGGATCGAACCTGCCAAGTTGGGGTTAGAAGGCCAGCGCCTTAACCGTCTGAGCCACTCAGCCCGGCACGAGTATGTTTAGCAGTCTACATATCTTTAATGTCGTCGTTGGTTTGGCAGTGAGCGTCTGTTGTTTCTTGACATAAAGCGCTCCTAGCGGTATGTTGGAATAGTATTTTGTCTCACACGGTTGACATTATTATAGGTTATGGTTAGCGGACACTGCTAAAACGTAAACAAGTAAGAGGTAAAAAAGAACGTTATTATGATGAATGCGAGAAAAATATTGTTATAGATTTAATTTGAAAGTGTGTGAGTGTGCTTGAAAAATGAAAGAACGGACTGTTATATCACAGCATTCAATATACCTAGTATAGTTGCATGAGTCCAATCTAAGACTCTGTCACCGGGAAAATGAGATAAGTGGCGTCTTGAATGATTTTCGGGCATTGTTTTACTGTGTTGAAATTAATGTAATGCCGTGTTAATTCTGCAATGGCAGCAGGAAACTTTTGTAGAATTCTACACACTCTTCAACATAGGCGCCTACTATTACATAAAAAGAGTCTGAAGCACGATATCTAAGAACTATGAGCAACTGGTACACTGGAGACACTGATAAGTTTCCATCTGTGGGAAACTCTAACCTATTTTCAATTTCTTCTAGTACCTTGTTCATTATCGCTTTGGTAATTAGGTATCTTTGTAGAAAATTTTATTCTGATAAATCTTAAAATATTTCTTAGTATGGGTCGTCCTTTGTCTTCTTCAGTTTATAAATAGTCTTCAAACAGCAGTAAGGCTTCAAACTTACGTCTCCTACAGTACAAGCTACCATTTTGAAATGTTAACAGCTATTAATAGGTTTAACACGGTGCTGCTGCTATGTTAATTTAACACGAATATTGACAATTTGTTAGAGTTAACAATTCTTGATGAGACGGCCATTTTGGTAAATTTTTTGTTAAGTCACCTTAGGACTGTCTCTACTAATAATGAATCTAGTTTTAGAAAAGGTGATTCGTGAATGGAAGATAGAAACTAAAGGGATAAATATTGACAGACTTCTTAAAAACAAAATTAACCTTGATTGCTTAACTTTTGCCGATGGCCTTGCAATCTTTGCCAACAACAGACAAGAACCATCCAGTACATAGAAAAACTTTTTGAAATAACAGAAAAAAAACGGGACTCTACAATTTCACTTGAAAAGACACGGAAGGAACTAAATTACAATCAAGCATGAATTATCAAATTAGGAAAAATCTTCCAAGTAGATTAAATTTGTTTGTAGGCGAAATTATTCAACGAGCAGGGATAAATCGGGAAGCAAACAAAGAAAGAAGTGCCGAACAGCAAAGAGCTTGCAATATATCATTTGGAACATTTGCAACACTATAAAAAGTGTAATATTACGGCACTACAGCACAGCCGTCAAACCGTAGGCACATTATACATCCAAAAACTGGTGGCAGGTCACAAGTAAAAAGACACTGAAAAACAAAAGAAGGAAATTCTCAGACAAATCCTAGGACCAAAATGCGATAATGGAGTTCGGATGAAAACGAAACCACGAAAATGTATCAAATCACAGACACAATTAGAAAAAGGCGATTAAAACTCTATGGACACCTGTACAGGATGGATAACAATAGGCTGGCAAAGAAACTTCTAAACTTATATACCATGAAAAACCACGAGAAGTAACGAAGATCTGCAAGAAATCGGTATTACCCGGGTATTACCAAAGAAATCATTCAAGACAGAATAAATATAGAAGCCAAGTAAGCAGACATAAATTTACAGAGAAACTTAAAAGAAAATGTACAGAATGGACATAAGAACGTAAAAAGAAACACAGTGAACGAATGAAGAGATGTTGAGAAGAGGAAACATTGTGCTAAATAAGTTCAAACGGACTCCTTAGTTGGGCATAAAACTTAATAACAATAATAATAATTGTTACCGTGTTTTGGTGGTAGTTATGCATGAAAGAAGGTGCTGGGTGGTGAATAGGTCTCAAGCTACTAAAGTGAAATTAATTTTAAAATTTAACAAGGTTATATTTTCTTTTCAAAATTAGGTAACAACAAATAGAACAGGTACTTAGTAGCCGAAACACAATTGACAAATACATTTACATAGGTACCCCATTTGGGGCTTCAAAAGTCAGAAACATAATTCTTGAGCAATGAGCCCAACCTTACAATGAACACCATACAACAAAGGGGCCGAAAACCCCCAAACATGCCAGAAACATTTGCTTCCAATTATACCCAAAAGCCTCCTTGAGGCAGAGACACAATTTTCAATAAAGGGCAACTTCCCCTTAAAATACAAGCCTATCATAGGCCACTCCGAACTCCACTTTTAAGCTGTCCTCCAAGGACGTATACACAGGGGTAAAATACCCAACCTACTGAGGTCTGTTAAATGACAAGAAAGTTAATACATGACCTCTAAAATACAATTTGAGAGGAGGCGAATTTGCACTCCTAATACACTTTGCTTAAGACCTACTTGGCACTAGGCCGTTAATACAAGGGCTAATCCCATACTACAGAGGTGACTTAATAGCAATTTACATTACATTACGGAAGAATTGGTTGAGAAAAATAAGTTCACCTCAAGACGATGTGAGTGGGAGCTCGAGAGGGTTAAGCACTCTCTATCCCGATATGTCGTTTTAAAAGAGAATATATGAAAAGAGTAGTTACATTTTAGGAAAAGGTTACATGGTTGAACGCTTAGAACCCGATCCGAAAGTTAAACTGCTGAGCTAGCAAAGAAAGAAGTTATTAATCGGCCATTACCTTGTTGTTGACCGCTGCCGAAGAAAGAGGCGCTTCCCGCCCCCTGCTATGTACTTAACACACTGAAAGATGGAACAGAAGTGGCCCGGGGACCCGAAAATCAGCAGTTTATATCCTCTCGCGGAAGGTTCTAGGCGTTAGGGGAAAGAAAACACCCTCCCACAAACTCTTTATTGGGTAGGACCCCGCAACAGATTCAAGTTGGGGGAAGATACACCAGATTGGTCAGAAATTAATAGAAGAAATTCGGGATTGGATACATTCATAACAAGGGGAAGAAAGGGGTAAATATTGCCAACTTAAACAATGACAGAAAGAAATTTAACAAAGAACAAACTCTTGAAATTAAATTTTCTCCAAAAAAATAGTTCTTTGACTCCGCACTAGGTTGCACTATTGTAGATCTTCAGTAGTGTCCTCTAGAAGAGAAAGTTCACACTTCTTACTTCAAGCGAAACAAAAACACATCAAAAATGACACAGTTCAAAAACTCAAAAATTTTCCACGTGGTGACATCTTCTGAGAAGGTAAAGAATTAACAGCGTAGATAAAGTTCAGACTTCCTCCAGCAGAGGAGTTTCACCTGGCGCAATTTTTAAATTAGCGGCGTGGAGGTGTACCGCCCGGTACAATAATAATAATAATTTTATTTATTTAGTCTGATCCAGGACACCCTAGATTTGCCATAAGACACAGAATAATACACAATAACAATTTTGAGGGAAGATAAAAAGATTAATGTTTAAAAAAATGATAGGTTACAATTAACCATGTTAAATGGCATGAACTCCATATAAATGGTGACGAAGAATCGAAACGGAGTACTTGATGAGTGAGACGACTATCTCATCTTGTAGGCTTCTCGCTAGTTTATATTTTTGTCGCCATGTGACGAAAGATTTGGGAATTGTTCCCCTCGCGTCAAAGAAAAGTCCAGTCACCGTAATTTTTTAAAGGTTATACGACTCAAGAAAGAGAGGGATGGTTGGATTATAGATATCCTTTTTCTCATTGTCTACGTCAGTCGGCTGAGAGGCTGAAGATTCAAAGCGTATCGTAGGATCAATAATTTCTGCTTCGTTCCTCCGTCTGTCAATCGCTATAATATCAATCCTGCGAGTGCTGCCTCCTTCGGCGAGGCAGTGGACTTCTTCGTACACTTCTAGATTTTTGAGACGAAGAGCATTAGCAATCAGGTTTCTGATGATGTTATGGCGTTTGATCCTAAGCAGTTCTCGTTGAGGGCAACTCCCCAGCACATGTGGTAAGGTTTCATACTCACTGCAGTGTCTGCAGTGGCCTGTGCTGGTAGAACGTCCCGGCAGAGTACGTACTGGTGCAACCATCGCTGTCATCTTCAACATCTCCCTCCATTCCGAACAAGTTAAACCATCTCCTCTGGTAACCCAAGAATTAGCAGCAGGAACTTGAGCAAATACACTGACTGACAGAGCAAATGCAACACCAAGGAGGAGTGGTTCGAAAGGGATGAAAGTTGGGGAAAAAACAGAGACAGCACGGACGAATAATTGATGTTTATTTCAAACCGATATGCAGGTTACACAATGCGCACGGCATCGATTCAGTAGGATGTAGGACCACCGCGAGCGGCGATGCACGCAGAAACACGTCGAGGTACCGAGTCAATAAGAGTGCGGATGGTGTCCTGAGGGATGGTTCTCCATTCTCTGTCAACCATTTGCCACAGTTGGTCGTCCGTACGAGGCTGGGGCAGAGTTTGCAAACGGCGTCCAATGAGATCCCACACGTGTTCGATTGGTGAGAGATCCGGAGAGTACGCTGGCCACGGAAGCATCTGTACACTTCGTAGAGCCTGTTGGGAGATGCGAGCAGTGTGTGGGCGGGCATTATCCTGCTGAAACAGAGCATTGGACAGCCCCTGAAGGTACGGGAGTGCCACCGGCCGCAGCACATGCTGCACGTAGCGGTGGGCATTTAACGTGCCTTGAATACGCACTAGAGGTGACGTGGAATCATACGCAATAGCGCCCCAAACCATGATGCCGCGTTGTCTAGCGGTAGGGCGCTCCACAGTTACTGCCGGATTTGACCTTTCTCCACGCCGACGCCACACTCGTCTGCAGTGACTATCACTGACAGAACAGAAGCGTGACTCATCGAAGAACACGACGTTCCGCCATTCCCTCATCCAAGTCGCTCTAGCCCGGCACCATGCCAGGCGTGCACGTCTATGCTGTGGAGTCAATGGTAGTCTTCTGAGCGGACGCCGGGAGTGCAGGCCTCCTTCAACCAATCGACGGGAAATTGTTCTGGTCGATATTGGAACAGCCAGGGTGTCTTGGACATGCTGAAGAATGGCGGTTGACGTGGCGTGCGGGGTTGCCACCGCTTGGCGGCGGATGCGCCGAACCTCGCGTGCTGACGTCACTCGGGCTGCGCCTGGACCCCTCGCACGTGCCACATGTCCCTGCGCCAACCATCTTCGCCACAGGCGCTGCAACGTGGACACATCCCTATGGGTATCGGCTGCGATTTGACGAAGCGACCAACCTGCCCTTCTCAGCCCGATCACCATACCCCTCGTAAAGTCGACTGTCTGCTGGAAATGCCTCCGTTGACGGCGGCCTGGCATTCTTAGCTATACACGTGTCCTGTGGCACACGACAACACGTTCTACAATGACTGTCGGCTGAGAAATCACGGTACGAAGTGGGCCATTCGCCAACGCCGTGTCCCATTTATCGTTCGCTACGTGCGCAGCACAGCGGCGCATTTCACATCATGAGCATACCTCAGTGACGTCAGTCCCCTGCAATTGGCATAAAGTTCTGACCACTCCTTCTTGGTGTTGCATTTGCTCTGTCACTGACTGATTGCAGGGTGGACTGACGTCACTGAGGTATGCTCATGATGTGAAATGCGCCGCAGTGCTGCGCACGTAGCGAACGATAAATGGGACACGGCGTTGGCGAATGGCCCACTTCGTACCGTGATTTCTCAGCCGACAGTCATTGTAGAACGTGTTGTCGTGTGCCACAGGACACGTGTATAGCTAAGAATGCCAGGCCGCCGTCAACGGAGGCATTTCCAGCAGACAGACGACTTTACGAGGGGTATGGTGATCGGGCTGAGAAGGGCAGGTTGGTCGCTTCGTCAAATCGCAGCCGATACCCATAGGGATGTGTCCACGGTGCAGCGCCTGTGGCGAAGATGGTTGGCGTAGGGACATGTGGCACGTGCGAGGGGTCCAGGCGCAGCCCGAGTGACGTCAGCACGCGAGGTTCGGCGCATCCGCCGCCAAGCGGTGGCAGCCCCGCACGCCACGTCAACCGCCATTCTTCAGCATGTGCAAGACACCCTGGCTGTTCCAATATCGACCAGAACAATTTCCCGTCGATTGGTTGAAGGAGGCCTGCACTCCCGGCGTCCGCTCAGAAGACTACCACTGACTCCACAGCATAGACGTGCACGCCTGGCATGGTGCCGGGCTAGAGCGACTTGGATGAGGGAATGGCGGAACGTCGTGTTCTCCGATGAGTCACGCTTCTGTTCTGTCAGTGATAGTCACCGCAGACGAGTGTGGCGTCGGCGTGGAGAAAGGTCAAATCCGGCAGTAACTGTGGAGCGCCCTACCGCTAGACAACGCGGCATCATGGTTTGGGGCGCTATTGCGTATGATTCCACGTCACCTCTACTGCGTATTCAAGGCACGTTAAATGCGCACCGCTACGTGCAGCATGTGCTGCGGCCGGTGGCACTCCCGTACCTTCAGGGGCTGTCCAATGCTCTGTTTCAGCAGGATAATGCCCGCCCACACACTGCTCGCATCTCCCAACAGGCTCTACGAGGTGTACAGATGCTTCCGTGGCCAGCGTACTCTCCGGATCTCTCACCAATCGAACACGTGTGGGATCTCATTGGACGCCGTTTGCAAACTCTGCCCCAGCCTCGTACGGACGACCAACTGTGGCAAATGGTTGACAGAGAATGGAGAACCATCCCTCAGGACACCATCCGCACTCTTATTGACTCTGTACCTCGACGTGTTTCTGCGTGCATCGCCGCTCGCGGTGGTCCTACATCCTACTGAGTCGATGCCGTGCGCATTGTGTAACCTGCATATCGGTTTGAAATAAACATCAATTATTCGTCCGTGCCGTCTCTGTTTTTTCCCCAACTTTCATCCCTTTCGAACCACTCCTTCTTGGTGTTGCATTTGCTCTGTCAGTCAGTGTATGTATCTTAAGGCCTTTATACATTTGCCCGCAAAATTGACATTGTGTTTTGTTATCAGTGGTACTCTTATTGGTGTCATTTGCAGCCATAGTACAGGATGTATAACCTCGATAATATAGTTACAGATTATATTTGTCAATGATGATAATTTATTAGGCCCATAGACATTATTACTATGAAACTGTAGAATATGTCAGAAAGTAGGGATGTGCAAATTATTTCGTCTTGTAAATGCAAACCATGAATTGAACGTATTATAGTGGGATATTTACAGAGAGTTAAAGATGGCAAGAAGAGAGAAACAAAAATACGAAGACCTTTCGTACCTTTACCGAATTTATCGCAGATAGGACAGTTTTATTAATTCGCACGATGAACACAACCACGAGTCAGCAGCGCTAGTAAGAATTTAAACTTCCACATCAGAAATGCCAGCGTAAACTCCGTGAATCCTCAAATGACATATCTCACAGAGAAGTAATTCAATGAATATAACGTCACCTTATTTCCCACACAGACGCCAGGCAGTTGTTTTCTGTCTGACACGCACAATAACAAAGAATAACTTAAACGTTGAATAACATACTAGAAATACACGACGTATGAATACTAACAAAACATGGCTACCGTTCCTTAGTTGGTGTAAAGTACACCTAGGTGGTGTTAACTAATATAGTATACTTTTCGAAAAGGTCAAGGAGAAATTTTACAATCAACACAAACAAGAAACTATAACAAGATGGCTGCCGTCTTGTTCATAACTAAACTTAAGAATTTAGTGGAAACATCATATTAAAAAAAACTCAGCCACGGAAGACAACACTATCACGTATGAAAAACACACTAACAAACTTTGCAGTCAGTCGATGAACCCCAGACAAAGCACCATTTGGTTGATTTCAATACAGAAATTGCGTGTCTGAAATCAATGGTCAAATCCACAGCCTCTTCTTCTTCTGCCTTTTAAATTATTATTAATAATAATAGTAATAATAATAATAATAATAATGATAATAATAATACAAATGGCAATTAAGAAAAGGAGGATTATTTGCAAAATTCTTGGTCACAACCTCTAAGATGGTGTTTACTGACTTCGGAGCAACTGATAAATGTACACCCACACCAAAAGGATATCAAGCGTCATCCGGAAAAGGACAACGTTTTACGCTCATCTCTTCAGATTGCCAGTGAAAGATTCTGTAAACGTATGCTATCCTATTTCAGAAGTCTCAAAACGATTCCTCCTTGATTGGTGGAGATCGATAAGGATCTTTTGAAGTATGGAATCGTAGAAACAGACGTTCAACTCTGAGCACCACTCAGACACAAACTTAGATATGTTCATAAAGAAGAAGTCCCAACTCAACTGAAGCATGTCAATTCTGATGCATGGAAGAAAGCACACTCTAAAAGGATGAAAACCTGGTGGGCCCGCAAGAAGACAAACAGTTGAAATCTCGCGGTCCTTAGTGGCCCTAACGATGAATAATAATAATAATAATAATGATATTGATATAGAAAATCACGTTTATACTGTGGTTTTTATTGTAAAGTAAACTTAAAAGGAGCATAACAAACGAATGTGAGGGCGGTAATTGTTTACTGTAAATTTCTGAAGATTTATTATTATCCGCATCCACTTCTTGTGTAAATTCGTTGAAGTCGGCTAATGGTGGAGCGTGGTTCGGATGCATTTTAGCTGTGATTTTCCATCTCTATCTTTGGGTTAAACTTCTTTGTTTCTCTCGCCCAGTGAGGTTTTGCCGACTTCCCTAAGTGTTACTGTTCCCTAAACACACTCGGAAACTATTCTGACGCCACGTGCAAACAGATTCTCATACACATTTCGAAGTGTCTTACGTTCTTCCGATCGCATCCCTGAGCCCGCCCGTGTTCTTCGGGAGACGATGGGTTCGAATTCCATCGCCGGCTGCCCTGAAGATGGTATTCCGTGCTTTCCTATTTTATCATCAGGCAAGTGTCCGACTCGTTGGCTGAATGGTCAGCGTACTGGCCTTCGGTTCAGAGGGTCCCGGGTTCGATTCCTGGCCGGGTCGGGGATTTTAACCTTAATTGGTTAATTCCAATGGCCCGGGGGCTGGGTGTTTGTGCTGTCCTCAACATCCCTGCAACTCACACACCACACATAACACTATCCTCCACCACAATAACACGCAATTACCTACACATGGCAGATGCCTCCCACCCTCATCGGAGGGTCTGCCTTACAAGGGCTGCACCCGGCTGGAAATAGCCACACGAAATTATTATTATTATTATTATTATTATTATTATTATTATTATTATTATTATTATTATTATCATCAGGCAAGTGCTGGAGCTGTCAACGGCCGCTACCTTCCCAATCCTACCCCTTTCCTATCCTTCCGTCACCGAAACCTTCGATACGTTAGTGCCACGTTAAACCACTAGGAAAAAAAAAAAGAACTGAGCCCGCACTACGGTTTGATATGTTCTCTGCTTCAAGACCAGAAGCCAAATGTGTAGTGTCAATATCAGTAGAGGCGATTAGTGGTGGCGAGGGGGGAGAAGATACTACGTTTTCATTTCATTTTGGCCGGCTGAAACTAGGAATTCTAGGAATTATTAAAAAAACGCAATTTGTATAAGCCCTGTTGTCTTATAAGCTAATTCTTTTCTTTATTTTCATTAATTATTAACAAAATTACTAGCGGAAATATGCTCAAAATATCGTTCGTCCCGGTTAACCGATTTCTATAGGCCCCAAGTAAGTAGCGGCGACTTTGCACGAGCTGTGAGGAAGAGGAAGGGTAGCAGGGGTATATATTTTGCCATCGTTAGGACACTGAGGTATAATTCACCCGCTTGCCACGCGCTGGCCGCTATATCCCACAAACCCGGATACTGTTTGTTGTCTGTATATTATTATCTTTGCACCCGCACTTTTAATTCTCAATCACCGCTACTGGTCAGTATGTTATATTTCCTCTCCCACTCTGTTCCCTTCGCGTTGATTATGCCTACTTAGTCGTTACGCCTGCTGCCGTTTCTTGGCCAATGCAAGATGTTTTGCATTTGTCTCTTGACACAAGTGAGCTGCTTCCTCCAAAGTCTCAATCTCATTAGGGCTCTCATACACGTACAGTTTCATATTTGAACTGGCAGGCCGAAGTGAGACAGTTCTACCTGTCCCCGCTCCTCGCCACACACATACAGATTGAACTGTGTGTGCGCCATGTAATCTGGTTAATTGTAGATGTGTACAAATATGTTTTAATAGCTACAGTTGTACCCACAAATATTGGCACCATTTTTCATGTATCGATGAACCTACTCTTTACTTTTCACAGTTCACAAAAAAAAAAAAAAAAAAAAAAAAAAAAAAAAAAAAAAAAAAATCACAGCAAAGGGAGATCTCTGAATCTCTCAATAAATTCAAATACGTTTTTTGACCATGAGGCCATGATTGCAATGCGGGTGACTGGACACACTGATCATTTGTCCTGCCAGTCGGCCATGCCCGCATGGAGAAGTTCTGCGAAGTGCTAGATGGTGGTGGTGATTATTGTTTTAAGAGGAAGTAAAACAGGCAACCATCCCCTATACAACACTAATTAGAGAGAAAAAATGGAAGCGATCGGACACTTCGAAAAATGAAGGTATCGGCTAAAGAAAGACAAGGGCCACGAAGGCGTGAAAATAAAAGACTCCCTAGGCCTCGAGTGCTCTAATACCGTTGAGTTCTGAAAAGAACAAGAGTTGACCAGGGGGGGGGGGGGGGTTCGGATAGGATAGATGAAAGTGAGAAGCCTGGTAAAATAAGTGGGTCAGGAACGGAATGAATGAAGCTCCCATCTAGCGGCGAGGATAGGAACTGTGCCGACTACCAAAACCTGTCACACTCCTCCGGACCAATGATTAATGACTGACAGATTAAATGAAATTATATTGGAGAGTGTTGCTGGAATGAAAGATGACAGGGAAACCCAGAGTACTGGAGAACAATCCTGTCCTGCCTCCGGTTTGTCCAACACAAATCTCACATGGAGTAACGGGAACTGAACCACGGAACCCAGCTATGAGAGGCCGGCGCGTTACTGCCTCAGCCACGGAGACTTCACAGAAGGAACTATATCAACAATAAAAACGAACTATGGTGAACACTAAACATTTTAACCAACCAAATACTTGTTAATTATAATTTGCCTGAGAGGCAACCCAGGAATCTGAGAAGTGTAGGGTGAAAAAATGCTAGTTATATACATAGATCACTTTTCTCCACGATTGCCACTGACTTGCTTGATTAGGTCGTGCATTGTTCTACGTATCCTGGCAATGTGGCTTATCCACCTTATTGGGATTCTTCCTCGTGGCCTCTGACCCTTAGTATTGCACTAAACAATCAGCTTGTCCATATTTTCTGGCCCTCTCCTCATTGCATGACCGAAGTATTTAAGTTGACGGAGCCGAAACTGGGCTGAGGGTTACCTTTCAAATTTAAGCTCTTTTACGATAGAGTTATTTGTACCACGATCAGTCCATATAATTTTCAACATGGGGCCGATGACCTTACATGTTACGCCCCTTTAAACAACAAGCAAGCTGCATCAATTCTCAACATCTTTCTTCAGCAAAACATTTCACGTCAATCAATCACTACTGATCTGCATTTAGGGCAGTCACCCAGGTGGCAGATTCCGTATCTGTCGTTTTCCTAGCCTTTTCTTAAATGATTTCAAAGAAATTGGAAATTTATTGAACATCTCCCTTGGTAAGTTATTCCAATCCCTAACTCCCCTTCCTATAATATAATGAATATTTGCCCCAATTTGTTCTCTTGAATTCCAACTTTATCTTCATATTGTGATCTTTCCTACTTTTAAAGACACCACTCAGACTTATTCGTCTACTGATGTCATTCCACGCCATATCTCCGCTGACAGCTCGGAACATACCACTTAATCGAGCAGCTCGTCTCCTTTCTCCCAATTCTTCCCAGCCCAAACTTCGCAACATTTTTGTAACGCTACTCTTTTGTCGGAAGTCACCCAGAACAAATCGAGCTGCTTTTCTTTGGACTTTTTCCAGTTCTTGAATCAAGTAATCCTGGTGAGGGTCTCATACACTGGAACCATACTCTAGTTGAGGTCTTACCAGAGACTTATATGCCCTCTACTTTACATCCTTACTACAACCCCTAAACACCCTCATAACCATGTGCAGAGATCTGTACCCTTTATTTACAATCCCATTTATGTGATTACCCCAATGAAGATCTTTCCTTATATTAACACCTAGGTACTTACAATGATCCCCAAAAGGAGCTTTCACACCATCAACGCAGTAACTAAAACTGAGACGACTTTTCCTATTTGTGAAACTCACAACCTGAGTTTTAACCCCGTTTATCATCATACCATTGCCTACTGTCCTTCTCACCTTATCGATGTCATGTTGCAGTTGCTCATAATCTTGTAACTTATTTATTACTCTATACAGGATATCATCATCCGCAAAAAGACTTACCTCTGATTCCACTTCTTTACTCGTATCATTTATAAAACATAATGGTCCAATAATACTGCCTTGTGGAATTCCCCCCTTTATTATTACAGGGTTAGATAAAGCTTCGCCCACTCTAATTCTCTGAGATCCATTTTCTAGAAATGTAGCAGCCCATTCAGTCACTCTTTTGTCTAGTCCAATTGCACTCATTTTTGCCAGTAGTCTCCCATCTCCACCCTATCAAATTATTTAGATAGGTCAATCGCGATACAGTCCATTTGACCTCCTGAGTCCAAGATATCTGTTATATCTTGCTGGAATCCTACAAGTTGAGCTTCAGTGGAATAACCTTTCCTAAACCCGAACTGCCTTCTATCGAACCAGTTATTAATTTCGCAAACATGTCTAATATAACCAGAAAAAGTACCTTCCCAAAGATTACATGCAACGCATGTCAAACTTACTAGCCAGTAATTTTCAGCTTTATGTCAATCGCCCTTTCCTGTATACACAGGGGTTACTATAGCAACTCTCCATTCATTTGGAATAGCTCCTTCATGCAAACAATAATCAAATAAGTACTTCAGATATGGTGCTATATCCCAGCCCATTGTCTTTAGTATATCCCCAGAAATCTTTTGGTCATTCCATAGCCTTGTTAATTTTTTCATTGTTACCTTAGCTGGGTTGCATCTTCGTTTCACCTCTTCTCCTAAAGACCCAAAGATTATTATCAGAGATCCAAGATAAATCCAGTCAACGACAACTTCACATCGAACTCTCAACTTTATTTTGGTTGTTATTCTGCCTGTCCACTAATATTATTTACGTTTTCGAGGTTTTCGCTAGTAAACCTAGTCCATAGCTCACTTTTTCAATTAACTAAATTAATTAATTAAATAAATAAATAAACTCTGTTTCTATTTCAGTTTTGCCATGCTGCAGTCCAATATAATTGCAGGCTGGAAATACCCTAATGGCTAAATCAAGGTAATAATAATTTCACATATGTAAATAACAGTTTCTTTATCCTCTGTCCAGATAAAAACTAGAAGCCTAGAAGCCCTAGAAAATTGCACATTTTCTTGCAGAAAGTCCCATATTCGAAAGGTTGAAGGAATACTTGATGGCCAAAAATGTACATCGGGTTCCCAGTAAGAGGAGAGGTATTCTGAAAATGCTGAAATTGAAAAAAGGAGTCCTTTTTATTATCATGAGGATTCCATAATTTAGACAGGATGTTTCAAAATTATAGATACACACCGTGCATGGAAGACCTTCCCAATAAGTGTAGATCCAGAAACCAACCTCTTCCGAGACATGATATGATCACATTTGCAACCGTCAAAACATTTTTCGTGCTTAATGTTCTAGGGTCCAGGCCCCACATTGGATGTGAATAGTGTCTTACATTTGTAGTGGCATTTTAAGCAGTTGTCATGTTACTTGACACGTTAGCACGTTCATACACGGAATAGATGTCGGTCACCTCTTCGTTAGAATCTATGTGGTGTGGTAAGTACAGGGTGTATTCTTCCCGAAGGCAGGTCCGAACCTCCGCAGAGGTGTGCATGAGCCGGAGTTTACGTACGGTAGGGTGGCCAGTTCCTTTCCGCTACTTCATTCCCTTACCCACCACCAACAACAACAGCGCGTGGCAACCCATCCAAATCTTGACTACGCCCAATGTTGCTTAACTTCGGAGATCTCACGGGATCCTCTCTTAATCTTTTTACCCTGCAGGGTTGGTTTTTCCATCGGACTCAGCGAGGGATCCCACCTCTACCGCCTCAAGGGCAGTGTCCTGGAGCGTGGAACATTGGGTCGGGGATACAACTGGGGAGAATGACCAGTACCTCGCCCAGGCGCCCTCACCTGCTATGCTGAACAGGGGCCTTGGTGGGGGATGGGAAGATTGGAAAGGATAGGCAAGGAAGAGAGAAGGAAGCGGCCGTGGCCTTAGGTTAAGTACCATCCCGGCATTTGCCTGGAGGAGAAGTGGGAAATCACGGAAAACCACTTCGAGGATGGCTGAGGTGGGAATCGAACCCACCTCTACCCAGTTGACCTCCCGTGGCTGAGTGGACCCCGTTTCAGCCCTCGTACCTCTTTTCATATTTCGTGGCAGAGCCGGGAATCGAACCCGGGCCTCCGGGGGTGGCAACTAATCACACTAACCAATACACTACAGAGGCAGACGGTAACAAACTGGTTGGACATGTTGGACAAATATTCTCGATTTTCGGTTGGTACCTAGTTTACGAAATGATACTCCACTTAAGTCTTGTATTTTACTCACTCGTATTATATTGGACCATATTTCACCATAAGATCATATTTACAGATCACGGTATAATAATAATAATAATAATAATAATAATAATAATAATAATAATAATAATAATAATAATAATAATAATAATAATAATAATAATAATAATAATAATAATAATAATAATAATAATAATCCTATGGCCTCAACTACCGAGTGCATTTTCATTTGATGCCACCTGGTTGCCTGCTCGTCAATTTCGACGTTCCGTTTTTCTCTAAGCCTACTACACTGGCTGAAAAATATCCAAACACCATGGAATGAGGAATGTAGAATACGGAAATTCTGGCAATATATTTGTGTAGGTAAAATCTTTAATTTATTAAAGGTACAAGACTAAAGTTTAAGATTCACGCGAGAAAAGCCATCGCAAATGTGCCATGCTAGTCCAATAATAACCGGTGTAATCGCCTGACTGTTGAATGCCGGCATGCAAACGTGCATAGATTGTGTCGCACAGGTGCCAGATGTCAGCTTGGATGGAGTTCAATGCTTGCTGCACTTGGTCGGTCAATACAGGGACGGTTAATGACGGTTGTGGATGACGCTGGAGTTGTCGTCCATTGATGTCCCATACGTGCTCGATTGGGGACAAATCGGGGATCGAACAGTCCAAGGCAACATGCCGACACTCTGTAGAGCACGTTGGGTTACAACAGCGGCATGGGGGCGTGCATTATTCTGTTGGAAAACACCCCCGGGAATGCTGTTCATGAATGGCAGCACAACAGGTCGAATCACTAAACGGATGTACACATCTGCAGTCAGGATGCGTGGGATTATCACGGGAGTGTTCCGGCTGTCATAGAAAATTGCTCTCCAGACGAGAACTTCCGGTGTAGGTCCAGTGTGTCGACGCCGCAAACAGGTGGAATGCAGGTAACTCACCTGTCCTTCTCTTAACCAACACACGTCCATCACTGGCAGAACCAGCTTTCATCGGAAAGCGCAACGGACCTCCACTCCATCCTACAATGAGCTCTCGCTTGACACCACTGAAGTCGCAGACGGCGGTGGTTTGGGGTAAGTGGAATGCACGCCGCAGGTGTCTAGCTCGGAGCTGTCTTTCAAGTAACCGATTTCGAACACAGTGGCGGCGCGTGACTTTCGTCACTGGGGGTTCAACAGAAGGAAAAATCCCCCCCCCCCCCCTCAATATCTCCCCTCCCCCCTGTCACCTGTACCATGACTAAGTTCAAAGAATGGGCATAACGGTGCATATAATGTGCATGCCTAAAATCTTCCCTGATGAGAACTTGCACCATGAATGGTGACCACTCATTACATTTGCTCCATCGTAACCTTGTGAAATCAACTTATCTCTATTATCCACAACCTCGCCCAAAGAAAATTTTAAACACTCTGCTATTGTCTTAGCTCCATGCCTAGAAGATAGAGGAAACCTCAGAATCTTTCAACTGGCTTACCGTTGGGAAGAATGATAACAAATTGTGCTGTAGTTGATATATCGGTGGTCTCATCTGCGATTACCGAAATGAAGTGCGCTGTGGTGATTTTTTTTTCTCACGACAGATTTCATACATGCACGAAAGCAAATCATTCTGAATGTCTTTCGAGGTGCCTTTGAAAACAGTAGCTTTGGACAGATGGTCTCTTAATGCAACGTCAATTTCAGAACTAAAATTGATGAGGCCTCGAAATATGCCAGGTTTCGATGATTCACTTGTTTCGTCATGCCCACGCAATGCCATCTCAAACGCGGCACAGAACCTTACACAGCACATAACGAATTTTCCGTACTTGTCTCTTTCTACAGACTGCCTGTAAGCACAGTCAAATTATTGACGGTTATCGCGTCTTCCCAGGTGATTGAATTGTAACTGGGCAAGCATATGAGATTTATAACTTCTGTGTTTCTTTATTATTTTTCCTATATCCTATATCTACCACTCCGACTTTGGTCCAAGTCCCTTCGCTTTCATCACTCATGAATCATAAAAAAAGGAAAACAAATCAACATGTTAGTAATTTCGCACCCACAGATCCACTCGATTCTTTTATACGGTATAAATCCATTCTGAATTTACGCACGATTTCATTACTTTTACTTTTAGGATGCCTCGTTATATCAAGATCAGGCATTGGGTGTCTGGCATCCTTAATCTTAATCTTAAGTTTACGCTCAAGAGAGAGAGAGAGAGAGAGAAGAAAAGTTTGCCTTCTTAAGTATCATATCACTGTTCAAACTCATTATGTAGCTCCTTACCTTTCCCGGGTACAAAAATTATGGACGCAACTGCAGTGCACAAAAATACACACACGGAGAAGATATTGTAACTTCTTTATCTCCTAAAAATTAAGTTTTTGAACGGCACAACAGTGCAGAAAAATACTCACACGCTTGCACAGCGTACAATAATATTACGAATTATGATAACTATTGCAAACTGTTGTAAACACTAGCATCACACTTGAAAAACAGAGTGAACTTTAGGGATATATGTTCGCAATGTTGGTAACTTAATTTTAAGAACTCCTGTGGCTAGGCATTTAGCGTTTTCTTTGGTATCACATTCCCACTACTCTTTGCCTCGGTGATTTTTAAGTTAATTTTCTCTCCAAAAAGTAATTATTCCAAAGAAGGCAAATGAACAGATGTTTAGTAAATATTGATGTATTTGGGAAAAGACATCAATTGGAATTTGGCAGTTTAATGTGACTGCTGGCAGTAATGATGCTCTTCGATACTAGCGCTAATTATGTGCACTATTTTCTGCTACGTAGTTGAATTCCTGTAAGGGCAACAGATGGCAGGCACATACTTACCCCAACACAAGGTCAGTCTAGACAGACCTGGCCCCCTTCCCCGACAGGACCTAGTGTTTACAGTGCACTATGTCTTCTGGTATGGGCTAGAGCAATTTTGTTATTTTGTTACTTTCATTGATTTGTCTCTGTCTTATCCTTGGCTTCGACAAAATTTAAGTGACTGAGGTATGTGCGATGCTAGTGATGCCATTCCTTCTGCAGCCAGTCCCTGCTATAAATGGTGTGAAAATGTTGTTCGTAGGGTCGGTCGGTGCATGCATTTCAGTGAGCTTGTCAGACTGATATGCAATAGCAACTTCTGGCTCGGTGAAGAAAGCAACGGGAAACTACCGCACTCCTCATTTTCCTAGTACGCCTCTTCAGTGACGCCTAGGCTATTTATGACAGCTGTTGGCTGGGCTGTGGGGGATCAAACCAGCCTTCTTGCTGAATACCCAGCATACACATTATTATTATTATTATTATAATTAGCCAGTCCTCTGGCGTGCCTGCCTCTTATTCCAAGGTCATGGGTTCTGGACTGAGGAGTAGAACGGGGTTCACTTGATACGAGATTTTTCCCAAGCTCCTAGTTACAGGAAGAAAGGGCACAGTGAGAAGACTGGTCTAGAATGCATGGACAAAATCTGGTTGCCATGGTTACACTAGTGTAGGAAAATTAATGACGTTAATTATTCCAGATGGACCCCCAAGCCCCAAAATATATCCTTGTTAAAAGTGAATTCCCCACCACCACCACCACAAAAAAATGGGAAGACAGTCATTATTGTTTTATTTACACTGATTTATGTTTGTTAACAGACAGACTGCTATTTGGTGAAAGGTTCCAATGGCTGGAGCCTTTTTGTTACTTCCGGTTATGGCTGTCGCCGCGTCTGCCACTGGAATCTGGATTGCCGATGGTTGCAAGAAGAATACGTTCAGGGGATTAGCCACCGTCGTATCCTCGAGGTTCAATGAAACACGGGGAATCCATAGAGAAACCAAGAAGAAGGGCAAACTCAAGAAGAAAGTATCTAGGCTTAGCAAAACCAGGAACAGATTCGACCGAAGCCGGAGTAACGAATTGAAATTCAAGAAGTGGTAGTAATGCATCTTAGAGGTGAATATTTTCATGTCATTCATTAGAATGACCCAAGAGAAATGTATCTGATTTTGTGATTCAGTTCAATGAGTTTTAAGGGGGCACAAAACACCAATATTTATGAAAAATACCATTTTTATTTTATATTGGATTTTGAATGTAAGGTAATTTATAGGGATATGTACTGTAAATGTTAACATCTCAGCAGGAAGTACCGTGCATATTATTTCACTTTTTTAAAACAGTACATAATTATGTTTCAAGCACCAAAACTGTGACCTTATCAGCGATTTCCGGCACGTCATTCCTTTTAAATAAGGAACATTCACTTCACATTTCTTAAATGCAGGAACTTTAAACTTCCTAATTAATTTTTATATAATTCTCATGCATGTCCTTAATGTTGGTGATCGTTCATATATTAGAGAAGTTATTAGGAAATGATTGTTATAATCATATTTATAAATTCGATTAACTTCCTGGCGTTCTTCCTGTCATGATGCGAAATCCACCTTTCTGCATCTGATCCTCCACTTTCTACCTGAGCGTAGCAGACTTCTTCGGTAAGTAGTCCATCCATCGCTTCCTCGGCTGACGTTTTGAGTTCTTACAATCAATCACCACTGATATGCATTTAGGGCAGTCGCTCAGGTAACAGATTCCATCTTCTTTTACGTAGTCTTTTCTTAAATAATAGCAAAGGATTTGGAAATTTATTGAACATCCCCCTTGGTAAATTATTTTAATCTTTAACTCCTCTGACTCTAAACGAATATTTTCTCCAATTCGTCCCCTTGAATTCCAACTTTATCTTCATATTGCGATCTTTCCTACTTTTAAAAACACCACTCAAACTTATTCGTCTACTAATGTCATTCCACGCCTTCTTTCCAGTGACAGCTTGAAACATACCAGTTAGTCGAGCAGCTCGTCTTCTCTCTCCCAAGTCCTCCCAGCCTAAACTTTGTAACATTTTTGTAACGCTACCCTTTTGTCTAAAATCACGCAGAACAAATCGAGCTGCTTTTCTTTGGATTTTTTCCAGTTCTTAAATCAAGTAATCCTGGTGAGGATCACATACACTGGGACCATACTCTAGTTAGGATCTTACCAGAGACGTATATACCTTCTCCTTTACATCCTTACTACAACCCCTAAACACTCTTATAACCATGTAGAGAGATCTGTACCCTTTATTTAAAATCCCATTGATATGATTACCCCAATGAAGATCTTTCCTTATATTAACACATAGTACTTACAGTGATTCCCGTAAGGAACTTTTCCACCATCAACGCAGTAATTAAAACTGAGAGGACTTTTCCTATTTGTGAAACTCACAACCTGACTTTTCACCCCGTTTATGTTCTTTATCCCTTCTCTTCCCATGTCTCTCTTAATCCCATTTTTGTACTTTGTAGATTACCCGCGTTTCTGATCACTATTTCCGCCATCAGGGTGTATAACAACACTTTTATTGGCCTGTTACCCTGTGCTTTACCTGTCATTTCCACATCGTCCATATCAAGTTCAGTGAAGTTAATTTTCATTCTGGTTAGGATGACTTCCACAACTTTGTAAATTGTTATCACTTTGTCCTCTCCTTTTATCTTCCGGCACTCTATATATAAATGCGCATTTCTTCCTGTGATCCTGGCTGCTGTCTTCTATTTCTGCCTTCAGCTTCACCACATCTTCTTCCATATTCCTTATTTTCTCTTTGAGTGACACAATTTCTCTCTCGTTGTTTCCCACTTTGGTCATTATTTCTTCTGTTTTTCCCTGGATCCATTGCCTCATATCTTCGAACTCTTTCACTTGTTCCTGAATCATATTTTTAATCTGTTCAAACGGACATACTTCTTCAACAACCTCCTTTACCACTCTCCTTACGACCTCCACATCTTCCCAGCTCATCTTGCCACTGGAAGTCGGGCCGGGGTTTACTTCCACGCCCCCTATAACTAGCAGTACCTTAATCACCACCATCACCAATATCATCTCACCCTTCAATCTTATTTCCACTTTACCTCCTTCTCTTTTGGCTGTTTCCTTCTTCCTTCTCCCCTGCCATCTTCCGATAACTACCCGATATTGTTCCACACCAAACATTTCCTCTTCACTCTCGCCTTCCCTATTGCACTCACCGCTCACACTCCACTCCCGCTCTACCGGCACACTCGACCCAGCACGTCTGCACGCGATGCTTGCTTAGGCTAGACTGGTTTAACCCCGCTTATCATCACAACGTTGTCTGTTGTCCATCTCACAACATTGTCGAGGTCGTTTTGCAGTTGCTCAGTTTATCCATCTGTGCTGAGAGTGATCTCTCCGCAACAATTTCTGCGCCTGCTCTGACCACATGATTCCGACACCACAACATCGCTTCCCTCATATTCTCCGAATTGGGAGTGATTTTGAAGGTGTTCTGTACAGTTTCGTTTCTGACACGGTCAAGTTGTGAATTCTACAGATCAACTCAGCACTCGCATCTCCATCTGCTCGCGTCTCTTCACAACAGAACGAATACTCTTCTCTTGCAGTCACGGATGACCACCAACTGGGGAAAGAATATTCGTTTATTGTAATCAAAACTACTGTATTAAATTGAATTAGTTTCTATTAGAACTCCAAAATACCAATGATATTCCAATTAGCGAAATATTACATATATGATATATACCCAGTAAATATTACTTGGACTTATCTTCAAAGTTAGACGACCTTAGGCTTCTGAGGTATTTCGTGGGCTTCAACAAAGTTATGAAGTCCAGGACATCTCCTCATGCATTTTCTTACTACGTACATAGCGTATGGAAAGAGGAAGTACTGTGAAAAGATGTGAGAAGATGTTATCTTAGGACAACTTCGAATCATTCCCTTTCATGTGCCATGTGTGTACAGTCCAGGAATATTTGAATAGAGGAAGCTGGTAAACACATTAATTTAATGGCTTAATGTTATCCTCTGAAAATATTTGAACATCAGCAATTCTGAAATGACTTACAAGGCTGTCTTCAGTGGAAGGGTGATCGCCACAACTAAGGGAACGCAAAATATCGAAATGGCGCTCCAAAGGATCTTAATTAAATTTTGCCGTCAGGACATACCTAAGTCCTCTGCTCCACAAGTAGTACACCATTTCCAGAGTACTTTTCAAAGTTAAATGTGGAGTTAAAGGAATCTGCAAGATTATTAATTTTTCGTATGAAAATTTCTGTGTGCTCACTATCACTGAATTCATTAGGCTTAATTTCTGTAAACAGCTTAACAGCGTTGGCTACACGATTACTGAATAACTGAAAAACTAACCTGGCGTTCATGCTCTGAAGTGAGGTTGGGTCTATGTGAGAAGATGTTATCTTAGGACAACTTCGAAGACCAGCGAACTCGGGAGAAGTGTCAATTTGATATAACTGTCTATAAAAGTTGTAATTCACCTCTTTGCCTTTATACAGCAAGAGAACGTTATCATGGAAATAATTACGTTTGCACTTCAAAATATGCACGGGATCAGAAAGTGCTTACACTCGCCTTTGATGATCCACCGGGTTTTGAATGGAGCACTTTATTTTATCATTCTTCCCTGAAATTCTCAAATTCATCCACGCCCTGTTATTACACTGACTTCCATCACACGTAAAACCAAGTACTATCACTCACCCCAGGTTGTTCCAATTGAATTATGACCTGAACAATTATTTTTGACAATAGCCCTCCAAGAGTTGCATTCTTGCTAGCATACACTGCTACAGGCTGGTTCTAGCTGTCCGACAAAGGGACAAACATAAATACAAGCGCGTGATTGGCAAGGACGTTCTTTTTGTCGTAGGGATGCATCTCCTAAATCAACAAACCTTTCAATTGTATTAAATCTAATGCCTTCTCTCGATAATTTCACTTCATCAAAAGCTTGTTTTCGTCTTGCTCGTTTAAATAAAAAACTTTAATTGCATTCATGGCATTTCCATTAACATCATAATTACATTTGAATTCTTTGCATAGTCGTCTCAAATGAGATTCGGTAGGGAGAGGAAGTAACACGTGCTTCAAACAATGTTTGTAACCCTTAGGGGATTTGATTTCAAAAGCAAACTCTCTAATATAAATTCATTGGAAAAGCGCAAACCTTTGGGTCTGGTGTTATATTTTTTGAGCATCGTGTTCACAGTTATTGTTTGTTTCTTGCTAAGGAACTTAAGACTGTCTTCAGCTTCACTTGACACATTGACTTTATTTGCAATCTGCTTGAATTTAGCTCTGCATGCAACTAATTTCTTCTTGGTTCTAATTAAATTCCTACCAAGGTTTTTAGCTTGTTTCTTCAAATTTAGAATAGTTCTAGAAGCATCAGCGCCACTTTCAGTTACTTTACAGGGCAAACTGAGACCAGGTTCTTTTATTTTTACATTATTGTCACTATTCAGTATTTTAGATGTAGAGGGAAAATTTAGTTTATTCTAAGCTATTACTGTTAATTTTGTCATTGCCAACATGTCCTTTGAGTAGCTCTCGTTAAGTCGTTAAGTTTGAAAAAATTGTGAGAGACAGTTCCTGGCTTTAAGTTCCACCTTATTCTCGGAATTTCAACTTTTTCTCCATTAATAATAAACGAGCCTATCTTTATAATAAGATCTTCCGAAAAATGATACTTACGCGTAAGCTGCATGTCTTTCCTTGGGATCGGTCTATCCCACTCAGAGAAATTCTCCTCCTTTTCAGGTACAAAGCACGAAGGCATTTTCACAATCGCTATATTCCAAAATATAGTTATTATACTAAAAAAATCACTCCTGCTACAAGTAAAACCCTGCTTATCTCTCCAGCAATTTTCGTCACCTTGGTTCTTTACATCTCCAAGATACTCGCTCAGAGTCCCTCCTACAAATACCTGTCCACCGAACAACCACATACAACCGATCATTTACTATCACCGCTTCGGGATGGTGGAACGCTCTTCCCAAAGACATCAAGGATGCTGCATCAAAAAGTATATTTAAAACCTCTTACCAGCAGTTCCTCGTTAAGTGCTTCCAGTAAGGTACCTGTATGAGTGGAACGAGTGATTGTGTGTGAAAATGATACGAGATTATTGTTCAATAAAATAAAACATTGGGTTAATATGATAATTTAAATTAAATTAAAAACATTCCTACTGTATTTACAAAGTAGAAATAGCCTAAACATAGCTGGTAGTAACTACAGTAATAAACTTAGATCTAGTATTGCAAGGATACAATTAGTTAAATTTAATTCAATATTTTTTTAAGTTTACTAGTATTTTAGTTCGTATTTCTTTCGTTGTGTATTGAAATGAGTACATCTGTATTATGTAGGCAGTTCGTTTTTCTTTCTTTCTTTTTTGCGTGTGTATATTCATATTTGTGTCTTAAAATTAGTGTTATTTGTAGTTCTTAGTACTTTAAGTTAATCAGTGTCATTGTATTAACTAATAATATTAAGTGTTTGGTTAAGTGTAAGCAGTGGCGGCGCGTGACTTTCGTCACTGGGGGTTCAACAGAAGGAAGAATCCCCCCTCAGTATCTCCTCTCCCCCCTGTCACCTGTGTCATGACTAAGTTCAAAGAATGGGCATAACAGTGAACATAATGTGCATGCCTAAAATCTTCTCTGATGAGAACTTGCACCATGAATGGTGACCACTCATTACATTTGCTCCATCGTAACCTTGTGAAATCAACTTATCTCTATTATCCACAACCTCGCTCAAAGAAAATTTTAAACACTCTGCTATTGTCTTAGCACCATGACTAGAAAGTAGAGGAAACCCCAGAATCTTTCAACTGGTTTACCGTTGGGCAGAGTGATAACAAATTGTGCTGTAGTTGATATATCGGTGGTCTCATCTGCGATTACCGAAATGAAGTACGCTGTGGTGGTTTCTTTTTTATTCTTTTCTCACGACAGATTTCATACATGCACGAAAGAAAATTATTCTGAATGTCTTTCGAGGTGCTTTTGAAAGCAGTAGCTTTGGGTAGATGGTCTCTTAATGCAACGTCAATTTCAGAACTAAAATTAACGAGGCCTCAAAATATGCCAGGATTCGATGATTCACTTGTTTCGTCATGCCCGCGCAATGCCAACTCAAACGCGCCACAGAACTTTACACAGAACATAACAATTTTTCCGTACTTAATCGTTGTCTCTTTCCACAGACTGCCTATAAGCACAGTCAGATTACTGATGGTTATCGTGTCTTCCCAGGAGATCGAATTGTAACTGGGCAAGCATATGAGGTTTAGAACTTTTGTGTTTCTTCACTTTTTTGGGACAAATGTCCTAAATCTAACACTCCGACTTTGGTCCAAGTCCCTTCGCTTTCATCACTCACGAATCATTTAAAATATCACCATGTTAGTAATTTCGCACCCACAGATCCACTCGGTTCTTTTATATATATCCATTCTGAATTTACGCACGATTTCATTACTTTTACTTTTAGGATGCCTCGTTATATCAAGATCAGGCATTGGGCGTCCGCCGGCATCCTTAATCTTAAGTTTACGCTTAAGAGAGGGAGAGAGAGAGAGAGAGAGAGAGAGAGAGAAGAAAAGTTTGTCTTCTTAAGTATCATATCACCGTTCAAACTCGTTATGTAGCTGCTTACATTTCCCGGGAACAAATATTATGGATGCAACTACAGTGCACAAAAATACACACACGGACAAAAAAATATTGCAACTTTTTTATGTCCTAAAAATGAAGTTTCTGAACGGCACAACAGTGCAGAAAAACACTCACACACTTGCACACCGTACAATAATATTACGAATTATGATAACTATTGCAAACTTTTGTAAACACTAGCATCACACTTGAAAAACACGAGTAAACTTCAGGGATGTATGTTCGCACTGTTCACTATGTTGGTAACTCAATTTTAAGAACTCCTATAGTTAGGCAATTAGTGTTTTCATTGGTATTACATTCCCGCTACTCTTTGCCTCGGTGATTTTTAAGTTTTCTTTCCAAAAAGTAATTATTCCAAAGAAGGGAAATGAATAGATGTTTTGTAAGTACTGATGTATTTGGGAAAAGACATCAAATGGAATTTGGCAGTTTAATGTGATTGCTGGTAGTAATGATGCTCTTCAACACTAGCGCTAGTTATGTGCACTATTTTCTGCTACCTGAATTCCTGTAAGGGCAACAGATGGCAGGCACATACTTATCCCCAACACCTCCGTTAACACGACTTGAGAGAGTGGCATAATGCGCATGCGTAAAGCTCGGATATCTGTTTCTGCGATATCCTGGTCTTGTCTACGTGCCGGCCGATGTCCCCCCGCACCTCGACACTCCCTTCGCCCAGGTACGGACGGAGAAATCGCCTTCCAAGGGGGTTCATTCCAGACAAGTATCCAGCCACGGAACATGCGCAGTTCACAGGAGTACGAGTATATTACGGATAGATGGGCTAAGCAAGAGCTTCGAGATTGACAAGGGAGTTAAGTACAATTTGATATAAACTGGAGGTTCATTGCTCCATTGCGCTATACCAGAAACCGCCACTGAGTGTAAGAATGGGCCAAGAGACCTAACTTCGCCACAGAAAATAAAGTCTTTTATCTATCTATCTATCTATCTATCTATCTATCTATCTATCTATCTATCTATCTACACCGGATTTCACCCTCTCCCCTTCCTCATTATGGTTATCATCCCACACCAAGACGTGCAAATTACCCATAGGCATCAAGTAGAAAGTGTAACGTTACAGTTTAGTTGAGACCCACAAAGACATAACTCTGTAGTGCCAAATGTTTGCCGCCTTTCATAATCCTGTGATGCAATAATGCCCCTGGAGAGTTGAAGTTTTATTGAATTATTAGCCAACAGTTCTTATTGTTTGTGTAGTTCGTCTGTTTGTCAATGCGGTTGTGCTGTCTTTTGCTTGCCCGTGATGCACTCTGGGACTTGTCTGACGGGTGAGCAAAACAGTCGTTCTGTGATAGTCTTGCGTGCAGGATAGCAGCTACGTCGCGTGGCATTAGCCTAGTTTGGTGTAGTGAGCCTTCATAGAAGAGGAAGTAGAAAGAAGAATCAATTTTAATTAAATGGCTGTTAAAAAGTTTACTAATTCTTATGTTGTGCAGGTTCATTTTTTGGTACTTCAAAAGGGCAAGGATAAGTATTATACCATGAGGCCTATTTAACTTCTACGTAAGTTGTGAATACTCATTTGACGATTTGGTAAGTGAGAAACCTTGAGATCTGTGAATTTCAGTGTTTTACTACCCTTTTGGAAGCGTTCCTTCGTGATCTACAATTTCAAAATGTCGGAAATATGTCTCCTTCAAACTCTACTGCCAGCGTGTACTACAACCTATAAATATCAAGAAAATATTAAATGTCAACGGTTTCTTTTATGAATTGGTAAATTAAAATGTTTAATGATATCAACCTAAATATCGTGGGATTTCAATTGTAATAATTTCATGTCATTCTCTTCGTAACGTCTGTGTAATTATCGGGTAAGGCCTGATATTATCTTATTAATTTTGATTTTTTCTCAGGGTTAGTGTTACCAACTTATTTCCGGGGAGCAGAGAGAGGAGAGAAGCATGAGGAGTGAATGGCTGGACAAGGGCGAACCAAAATTTAAATATTGCTAACAAAATCACATTTGAAGTTTGTTTCTTTCCCTTCATTGCATTAAAAATTTTGAATTTAATTATAAGTAGACGGGTACCTTCAATTCTTTTAACAAGAAGAGGACACGCTTGAAAATTTACATTGGTTAAAACAGAAACTATAAAAATCCGCAGCTGTTAGGCTCAAAGTATTTGTAACATAAGAATACGTATTTACAGAATCTAAGACAACTTACTTTTTGAATGAAACACTCCAAACCTTTTACCCGCAGGGCTTCAGTAGTTTGCAAATGGGAGGAAACCCCTTCGGAAATTTACAAGTTCAGAAAAAGAAGCCTTGGATTCCGATACGTTTTACAACACCCTGCGTTTCAAACCCTCGGGAATTCACTTTACGTTAGAGTACAATTCGCCATTTTATGGGCTATGAAATTTTACACATGACCACATTGGTCACAATCACAGTTAAAAGCAGTAGGTAAACTGCTGCACAATTATCCCTATACATCTAATTGCATATGCTACCCTCAAAGGCAAGATGATCACTTTATCAGAGGCATAGGGTTAAGCGGCCGTAGAAAGAGTACACTAAGGTTAAGTTTACAAGACCGGAAAAACACGAGGAAATGAAGGCGGAAATACAAGCACTTTCAATTAGTTTTGAAGCAAAAGACCTAAATGGGCGTAAGGCCCTATGACACAGAGGCTAATCCTATGCTATTGGGAGACTAAGTGAAAGAACATTTAGCCGAAAAACGAGTAGGAATTTAAATGTTTGAAAAACATTAATATAGAGGAAGGTTAACGAGGGTAACCAGTCGTGCTGCCTTACATTTCAACTATTTCCAGTGAGGGAAAGAAAATCTGAAAATAAGTATTCTGAAGTTACAAAAGAAACCTTACATTTAATTTTGAGAAAAAGAGCCGGCGACCTAGCATTTACATACTATAGGGAACGTAGAAATCTTCCCTAGCTTCACACGCCTTAGTTCACTTAATAAAATTGACTGCCATACCTTGTTTATAAAGACGTCATCGTGCCGAAACCCCGCCTCTCATCCCCCGAAGGAGATTTCCTCTCTCCTTAGTACGTAGAATACACAAAAAATCTGCTGCAAGATCAGACGACATCTAGATATTTTTGTGAAAACTGTTTTGATTGGTTTAAAGAAAATTCATATCAGCGTTTAGGATAGGTGAATAAACTTATTATTACGTTATTAGATGGGCGGGTTATATTAATTGCAGTTTAAGGTCGACAGTATGTACAACATCAAAATACAAACATTCTCTCTACCTGGTAATGGGATCCGAACCCCAGATTGTGCCAACATATGGATGTCAGTCATCTAGTTCTCAAAGGGAAGAAATTACGATGGCTTGTCAAAGTTCACAGTTTTTACTAGAGATGGATGCAAAGACGGAGAAAAGACAACTTAAACTTCACCGCAAGGGCTTACTCATAGCACAGTTAGAATATAATGTTAATATTTTCCCTTAAGGTGCTTAATGCCTTGTGTTCTATGTTGGGCTTTCACGAGTACTATAAAGGGCACTAGGAAAGTTTTTCAATACGCAAAAACGATTGGCTGGACACCCCTGTTTTGGTGGAGGATGAAAAGAGGGGTGAAAAGCGGTCTAGAAGACAGCAAGGCGCGACCTTCACACCAGTTGTTCCCAAGCAGTGGGATTGAAAGCAAGTTAAGATGTCAGTGTGGTCTAAAGGTGAATATCGCGCAATTATCCGCTACAATTTTGCTCGTGGATTAACTGTTGACCAAAGCCTGGAGGAAATGACTCCTGTGCTGGTTCCAGAGTTCCAGAGGGGAAATTTTGGGGCTAAAGACGATCCTCGTTCTGGGCGACCGTCTGAATCAGTGACTGAGGAAAACATTGAAACTGTGAGGAAAATGTTGCAGCAAGAGAGGCGGTTGACATATCGGCAGGTAGAAGAGACCTTCCAAATCCCTGCACCAGCTATTCATTCAATTCTACACGACCATCTCTATGTTAGAAAGGTTTGTTCCCTTTGGGTGCCCCATTCACTTTTAGTGGAACAAAGGGCACATCGAGTGAAATAGTGCCGAAAAATACTAAAACACTTTGAAAATGGGACTTCACGTAACGTCAATAGCATCGTTACAGGTGACGAAACTTGGCTTTATTATTACGATGTCCCAACAAAATCCCAAAACAAGGTGTGGCTGTTTGAAGATGAGGTTACTCCTGTGACTGTGCGAAAGTCAAGGTCAGTGGAGAAAAGGATGATTGTAGTACTCTTCACTAAACGGGGCACCCTGACTCGGGTTGTGCTAGAAACACAAAGGACAGTTACTGCGAAGTGGTACAGTGAGTCTTGTCTGCCTCAGGTCATCCAGGCTCTCAAGCAGCTCCGTCCAAGGTCACGGCTCATCACTTGGCTCTTGCATCACGACAATGCTCCAGCACATCGTGCTAATGCAACAATGGATTTTCTTGCCAGATCAGGGTTGACTGTGCTTGATTACCCTCCATACAGTCCTGATCTTGAGCCACGTGACTTCGCACTCTTTCCAGAAGTGAAGCTGAAGCTGAAAGGGCGGCATTTTGCATCCGACGAGGAGCTTCTGGCAGCATGGAATCAAGAGTGTGAAAATGTAACCAAAGAAAAGTGTCAGAGTTGGTTCAGTGACTGGTTTCGATGTACGGAGAAGTGTATTGAGTATGGTGGAAATTATTTTGAAAAGTCTAAAGCGTTCACTCACATTGAAAAACTTTCCCAGTGCCCTTTGTATGTTGGGTTTTCATGGGGTTTATGTTAATGGTTCAGTTTTGGAATTTTATCCTGTGTTGTTTATCTTGGTACATGGTTTGTTTTCTTGTTTGATGTTTTGATGACTTTAATAATATATTTTTCTTGGGGTACAATTTTCTCTTAATGTTAATTGGTTTTGGGGTTATTATTTAATTTAAAGGTATTTCGCGAAGTTATTATGTGGCTCTCGCATGGATATAAGGGCATGATTATTGTTAATTCTGGGATGAAAAAATTCTGTTGTAATGTGATTCTTAAAGGTCATAAATGGTCAACATTTTAATTATGTTTTCTCCTAAAATTTCTGGTGAAGTTTCCTAAGTGAAACGCGAAGTGGTTTGCGTTCTAACTATTAGAATTTTCCTTTATATTTTCTTATTTCTAATTTCAAACGTCCTCTTCTTTCGAACACGTCACCGTAGCAAATACACGATAGAGAATACGTGACACTTTGCGAGATATCGCAAGACATTGATTGCCAGCGCACCTAGTGGGATGGCCCTGAAACTTGAGTGTAGTAATGCACTATACAATGTGAATTATGCCGAAATTGTCGTCGTAAATTAAAAAGTGGTTACAGGAGATTCTCCATTTCATATCAGATGGTAAAATTATATTCTGTGACGTTCGCAGCAAAGGGGAGAGTGAAATATGTTTTATATATTTCCCCCTAACGATTTATTAATAATTTAGCAAAATAAACATTGTTTTCAGTTAATTCCTAATAAAATAAGTAAAATATAAACTGCCTAAAATATTTTAGACCCTATTTGAGAGTATATTTTCGGCAGATAAAATAACATTTAAGCACTTAAAAATCCTAGGTATAGTAATCACTATTACATGTTTATGTGGTGGTTGGAAGTATAGCGTGTTGTCTCAATAAGAAGAGAAACGTGTTGGTACACTCACAAAAACCCAGTCTCCGAGCCATAAGAATTAATTGGTCGCGATTAAAATCCCCGATCCGGCCGGGAATCGAATCTGGGACCTTCTGAACCGGAAGCCTCAACGCTGACCATTCAGCTAAGGATTCGAATAAAACGATATTATTATTGAGTTTCTGTTATTTCTATCAGTATTGACATTCAACATTGGCAGTAGAAAGTTCATCATTTAGTTTCATTATTTGTATCAATTTTAACTTGCAACTTTTGTAGTTTCAATCTTGCCGCCTGATATTTAAGGTCGGGCCGCCAGGTGCGCCACTGTCAATATGTCTCTCAGTTCAGTACCGGATAATTCGGAAGTGTCCAGTATTGTGTATAGTGTCACTATTCATCCCACAGACACCGAAAAGTATGGATTAGGCACTATATTCTTTAATTTGTATATCTGACCCCCTCACCCCCGCCCGTAAGGGTTCCTGTGCTGTCTTACCCCCACGTGGTTTATCTCCCGATACTAAAAATCCGAAGTGTACAATTCACCTCGGCGACCCCGAAAACCATGTATTCGACACTATTTTCATTTATTTTTATATATCACTCCCCCTCACCCCCAAAGAGGGCTGAACTTGGACTTTAAAAAATCCGGAGTGTCACTATTCATCTCTGCGACCCCGAAAAGTATGGATTCGATACTAATTTCGTTAATTTGTATATCTGACCCCCTTGCCCCCCGCCCCTAAGGTTTCCTGGGCTGTCTTATCCCCACGTGGTTTGTCTCCTGATAATAAAAATCCGGAGTGTACAATTCACCTCGACGACCCCGAAAACTATGTATTCGACACTATTTTCGTTTAATTTTATATACCAGCCCCCTTCGCTTCCCACCCAAATGGGAGCAGAAATTTGACTTTTAAAAAATCCGGAGTGTCACTATTCACTTCAGGGACCCCCAAAACTGTGGATTCGACACTATTTTCGATTATTCTTTTACCTGACGCCCCTAACCCCCACCCCTAAGGGGGCTAGAGGTGGCTTACTCCCACAGTGCTCGTCTCCAGATAGCAAAGAATAAGTTTCAAAATTTAATTGAAATTGCTCCAGTGGTTTAGGAGGAGGTGTGTCATTTACACACATACATCCATCACCAGTCCCCCCTCGCCCCCCACCCAAATGGGAGCAGAAATTTGACTTTTAAAAATCGGAAGTGCCACTATTCAACTCAGCTACCCCCAAAACTATGGATTCGACACTATTTTTTATTATGTTTTTACCTGAACTCCCTAACCCCCCACTCCTAAGGGGGCTACTGGTGGCTTAACCCCACAGTGCTCGTCTTCACAAATAATATGTGTTCAAAATATGATTGAAATTGCTCCAGCGGTTTAGGAGGAGATATGTCATTTACACACATACATTCATCATCAGACCCCCTCGCCCCCCACTCAAATGGGAACAAAAATTTGCCTTTTAAAAGATCGGGAGTGTCACAATTCACCTCAGCGACCCCAAAAACTACGGATTCGACACTATTTTCGATTATTTCTTACCTGACCCCCCTAACCCCCCACTCCTAAGGGGGCTAGAGGTGGCTTACCCACACAGTTCTCGTCTCCGGATAGCAAATAATAAGTGTTCAAAATTTGATTGAAATCGCTCCAGTGGTTTAGGAGGAGATGTGTCATTTACATCCATCCATCCATCCATCCATCCATCCATCCATCCATCCATCCATCCATCCATCCATCCATCCATCCATCCATCCATCCATCCATCCATCCATCCATCCATCCATCCATCCATCCATCCAGTAAGATAAGAAGATAAGATCTTGGGATTTATCTGGTGCTAAAGTAATTTTTCTTCTTCTTTCTTAATCTGCTTTCCCTCCAGGGTAGGTTTTTACTTCGGACTCAGCGAGAAATCCCACCTCTACCGCCTCAAGGGCAGTGTCCTGGAGCTTCAGAATTTGGGTTGGGGGGCACAACTGGGGAGAATTACCAGTACTTCGCCCAGGCGGCCTCACCTGCTATGCTGAACAGGGGCCTAGTGAGGGGATGGGAAGACTGGAAAGGATAGACAAGGAAGAGGGAAGGAAGCGGCCGTGGCCTTAAGTTAGGTACCATCCCGGCATTTGCCTGGAGGAAAAGTGGGAAACCACGGAAAACCACTTCCAGGATGGCTGAGTTGGGAATCGAACCCACCTCTACTCAGTTGACCTCCCGAGGCTGAGTGGACCCCGTTCCAGCTCTCGTAGCACTTTTCAAATTTCGTGGCAGAGCCGGGAATCGAACCCGGGCCTCCGGAGGTAGCAGTTAAGCACGCTAACCACTACACCGCAGAGGCGAAGTAATTTTTCATGGGTTAATTACCTAGCGTTTCCATTGTTGCGGTGGGTTGCAGTTTATGGTATCGTCGAACGTGTTTGTTTCATTATTTCACACGCTGTTATCATCACTTAGTTCCGAAATTGTGATGATAATTCCCACATGTTCGACCGGTTCGTGTTTATCTCCCTTTATCTACCTTTATTGAGTTCAGCATTATTTGACGATTCTGCCACAGTTGCATAAAGAGGAATTTTAATTTCCTTCTAAAAGATTGTGTGAGGTGAAGCGTAGCCTACTCTTCTAATTTTCTTTGAATTTGTGTTTCGTGTTTTCCTTACCGATAGAGTCCAGAACTATTGCTGATCCCCGAATGCTGCGTAAGCAGGAGCTCCATTATGAACTGAACATCAGTAAATTGACACCAATGGGTACGCTGACCGGGGATGCCCTACTGCCTTGCAATGTTGATGATCTAACGGTAATTATTCCCAGTCTAGAAATTACAATAGTTTGTGAGGATACCTCCCCAATCAAGTATGCTCTTACTGAAACTCAAAGCTTAGTTAACTACAGTACAAGCGGGAATTAGAACCCTATAAAAGCCCGTATCTCGCACTATGTTTAGAGAGTGCATAATGTACTTGACCTTTCTCTGGATGCAGGAACCTTATCATTATGTAATCCGGCTCCATGGCTAAATGGTTAGCGTGCTGGCCTTTGGTCAGAGGGGTCCCGGGTTCGATTCCCGGCAGGGTCGGGAGTTTTAACCATAATTGCTTAATTTCGCTGGCACGGGGGATGGGTGTATGTGCCGTCTTCATCATAATTTCATCCTCATCACGATGCGCAGGTCACCTACGGGTGTCAAATCGAAAGATCTGCATCTGGCGAGCCGAACTTGTCCTTGAACTTTCCCGGCACTAAAAGTCATACGCCATTAATTTCACTCGTTTGTCCGGGGAACTTGCAGTCTAATCGAGTTGTTGCAAACTAAATGCCATGTCTTTTACTGTTAAAGATGGTGGTAGTTACCACGAGTGTAAATTTTTTAGATAATTTCTTACCTTGTGTAAGAGACTTGCGTGAGTATCAGTACCCTGAATCGTGCTTCAATTAGTGAATTATTTAAGGCTGGGAATAATTTTTCAATCGACTGCAATGAGGAAGTTGTACGTTTCTTCATATTCCTGACAGAATTACTTCGAATTGCCAGTGTATTCAACATCGATTCCCAAGGAAATTTCCGTGCCTTGTATCCAAAATGTCATGACATTTCACAAACTATTACTGATTTGTTGCCCGTCGTGCAATTTCATGAAATGGTTTTGAGGACACAATCACCGCCAAAGTTCAATCTTTGATGATGATGCTTGTTGTTTAAGGGGCTAACATCGAAGGTCATCGGCCCTGTTCAATCTTAACATGATCATTTGTCTACTTACAGTTTGGACCTACTTTTTATTGTGAGGTTTTTTAAAAATATCTGTCCCTGAATCAGAAATAGTTGGAGATATTATGGAGGGAATTCCCCCTCTATGCCGGCTCTATTTATCTATCATTAAACCTCCTGAAACTCTTGCAGATCTTAGATCACTGTGTGCTAAGACTGAGAGCGTTAATTATGCTTCAGAAATTTTCAGCCTCGGTTACGTAGCATTAACTGTGTATGAAAGTGTTTTGCTTGTGGTACCAGAGATTATTTACGCAATAACTGTCCTAAAATCAGTAGGTTAAACCGTCATCCCTTGAAATGTCTCATCCTGGTTGCGATTCCTGGGGTTCTCCTTAACACATTCAGCGCCATTGACCATCTTTCTATTATGCAAGTGGTAAATCCTCTAAGGATCGTGGAAACATATAACTAGAGAAAGCTAACTTAAACAACCCTGTATCTGTTCTTTATAATGATGAATACGATACTAACGATAATCAAAATTCTCTGCACCCAGTCTGTACCCCAGACTATCAAAAACATTGCTACTGATCTTCTTAATTGTGTGCTTCTTTCGGATGTTGAAATTAACGAACACCCTGTTTTTTGCTGTAATTTACACAAGATGTGTATTATGCTTCATAAACTTGTATTGGTACGAGTGGATATTGTGTCCATGTAAGCCATTTCCTATTAAAACTGAATTATTGAATTGTGTTGGCGGTGATGGAAATCAGTTAGAAATGTTGAGGTTTATCTCGGTCAAGTTTCGAATTTTCAAATTTGTGAAAAAATTTACCTAGTCAATTTATCCTTGATACTGACTGTATATCTCGTGCAGGTATGATCTTAATTTTACAAGACAATCAATTGAGTTTTAAATTTTCTTCGCCAGTTTCAATTCCCTTTGCGAGTCACATGTTCTAAATACTCTTGGGTCCTTGGTAGGTGAAGATGATGTCAGTGCAATTGATCTTATAAAAGTGATATGAACTATAATGAAGCTAAAAACAGCTCGCGAACGTTGTAATCAATATAGGGATGTTTTAACTAACCGCTTGGGCTCTACTAATATCTTAACCTGTAAAATTGATGTTTCTGACAATTTTTAGTAAGGTCGCCTCCTTACAGACTACCTCGATGTAGGATGAAAGTTTTAAAGGACATCATCGATGGTATGCTCCATGATAGTATTTTACGCCCATCAGCTTCCCCTTATGCTTCTCCATATCTTTAGTGCCAGAGCCTTCACAGGGATTGAGACCAGTAATCAATTATCGTGAACTAAACGAAAAGGCACTCCTCCAGTCATTGCCACTCCCTGACCTGTATTCATACTTTTCATGGTTTCATGGTATTTCACAATACTTAAATTTAACCAGGCGTATTACCAAATTTCCCTTGCCGAAGAGTCCAAGCACCTTACTGCTTTTTTGACAGACTGTAACCTCTTCGAGTTTAATCGAGGCCCGTTTGTCCTCTTCACAGGTACAGCTGTCTTCACTAGACTTTTAGACTTAATTATGGGAGATATAAAGTTTAATTTTGTCTACCATTATTTGTTTACAGTAATTGTTTACGGTGAAACTTTTGGTGATCATCTGATGCACATCCAGTTAATTTTTCCAGCAGTCAAATGCCCTTTCTTGGAGAAATTGTGTCTCTCAGTGGTATCGCCATCGATCATTCTAGAACTGAGGATATCCAAGAATTTCAGCCTCCAACAGATCAGAAATGTGTAGCCAGATTCATTGGAATGGCAAGCTTATTCAACAATTTTATCCCTTTTATCCCTACATTCGCTGATATTGCAGCTCTTCTACATTTGCTCCATCGGAAGAAAATGAAATTCTGCTGGGAATCCCTCACCAATATGTCTTTGACTAGTTGAATTTTGCTCTATCTCGTGTACCTTTATTATTCAGATTGATGCTTCTAATACTGATGTCCTCTTGTGAGACTCCGGTCTTTGTCGTCAAGTTGCTGCATACGCCTCTAGATCATTGTCACCGTTAGAAAGCAAGTATTCTGTTCATGAGTTGGAATGCCTCGCAGCTCTTTTCGCTCTTAACAATTTACCGGTGCCATTTGGTGGGCCCCTGGTTATCATTCTTTTCTTAAAGGGATGTCGCGTAGGCCAGATACATGACGACAAAGGGTGTGGAGTCGTAAAGGTGCGGGTGGGAAGTGCCAGCATGTTCAAGAGGTGCGTGGTTTTGAAGGTGTTAGTGTAATGTTTTGCGCTGGGATTTGCATGGCCGTCGTACACCTGTGATACAAATTCGAGGGTCGTTAACTGCCCAGTGGTATACCGATGAAATTCTTCGACCATTTGTACAATCCTTTGGGGATGAATATGGTTCTGAATTAATTTTCGTCGACGATAATACTCGCTCTCATCGAGGTGCATCATTGAGGAAGTTGATGGGAGACTGTTGTATCAACCATATGCATTGGCCAGTTAATTCATCGGATATGAAGTGCGGTGAGCATGTATAGGACAGTTTGGAACGTCTGTTTTTGATGGTACACTACCTCCACAAACACTTCCATACCAGATCTCATTAGACTTGCCCACATGGAATGACACCTTCTTCCTCAAGATGACGTCATTGTACTGATCGCAAGCATGCAAGAGGGTGTTTGAGATCTGAAAAATGCCGAGAAGGCCATACACCTTACTCGGGACAACGTTAACTTAAAAACACACACAAACTACGTATAAGCATTTCATTTTTACTGCTTTTTGCTTTAGGCACTGGAAGAAAACATTTGTGTTTGTAAAAGTTTACAATTATGGGTTGGTGCCTTTGTAATACAATAAACAATATTCTGTAACATTATTATTGGATTGCATCCTTGATATTCCACACTTTTCTTCGGTACATGTACATGCACGCACATTAATGGTGTCCCGACATAAACAATCAACACTGCCCCACTCCAGTACTGTAAAGGAGGGGAGAGAGTAAAGGGATAGTGTTGAAGGCCACTTCAGTACTGAAAAGGAGGGGAAGGGAGTGAACAGGTAGTGCTGAACACTTATTCTCTTTGGTGCTGAATACACAGTGTGTGTATTCCGGCGTTATACTGTAGCATTGTAATAAGATGGCTCCTATCCTATCACAGGTGAATCGAGGCCGTATTATTGGCATGTGGGAGGCTCACATGGTCCCAAGCAATAGCACAAGCAATACCATGCAGTCTTAAGACAGTTTGGAGATGGATAGAAATATGGCAAGAACGAGGTGAAGAAGGATTGGTAGACCCGATATAACGCAGCTACAAAATATTCCTAACTAGTATAAAATACTTTTCGGTTAAAAATCTCCTTTACCTCTTAATACTGTAATTAACAGAGTAGGTTACTTTTTAATTTTTTTTAATGTTAAAATGCTATTTGTTCGGGGCGTCGAACTATAAAGTTCTTTTACCCCTGCTTGCACAATATATGAACCTGCATGTAATTGGAATTGCGGAAGTGTTGAGTGTTGAATGTGAGAAACGTTAAGGACAACACAAACACGCAGTCCCCAGGTCAGGGATATAATCATTTACAATTAAAACCCCCTGACCCGGCCGGGAATCGAACCCGTGGCGGCCGGACGCGTTGCCCCGTACACCGCGGGGCCGGACGGGTAGGTAACCTAATGCTGTACTTCAATACATCCGCCATTGTGCCCATTTCGATCACAACGAAGTCTTGTAGCGGGCTGTCTGCATGCAGTCCATGCAGCAATGCGTTTAAGCGAGAAGGTGAGTCATTGTGCCTTCGACACTACCCCTTCACTCCCTTCCCCCAGGTTTTGTACTTGATTGGCCTTCAACACTACCCTTTCACTCTCTCCTCTTCTTTTCAGTACTGGAGTGGGGCAGTGTTGATTGTTTATGTCGGGACACCATTAATGTGCACGTCTGTACAGTGTGTCTTCCACCCCTACAGAGCCAGTTGGCCACGTAGTTAGGGTCACGTAGCCGTGAGCTTTCATTCGGGAGAGAGTGGGTTCAAATCCTACCGGTGGCAGCCCTGAAGATAGTTTTCCTTGGTTTCGCATTTTCACACCAGGCTGTTCGTTAATTAAGGCCATGGTCGCTACCTTCCCAACCCGAGCACTTACCATCCTGCGTCACCGGAAACCTTCGACGTGTTAGAACATACTTCAAACCACGAGCAAATATCTTCTGTTCTTTTGAATTTTAGAGCTTCGACCACCCTTAAAACATCAAGGGCACGGTAGTTTTAAATTCCTTTGCCTACCTGTGATATTGAAGCTAGACTTTGAGTAGAACTTGTAGAGGGAACTAGCCTCTGAGATTAGATGACATTCTGACAGCAAACTCGCTGTAAATACAGTACATGTGTGCATTCGGTGGTTAAAAATGCATCTCTCTGTCAAACGATAAATTAACGGATCGTGCCAAATGATCTGACATTGTAAAATATGAGGGGAGTGGTGAAAACGACGATACAGGAAGTGAACGTGTATGAACTACGATTTTAGACATTTGGCATGTGTCGGGCTGAACAGCGTAGGTTGTGTTCCTCGCACCGTTCGCCGATGGTTCGAATCTCACCTCGAAAGACTTTTTGGTTTGTTTTTGTTTTGCAATCGAAGCTTCGGTTATCAAACATACACCTGTTCGTGCCACATACGACTAATAAGACACTTTTTTTAAATTGAGGTATGGATGTTAACTGTCCCCACACAAATACCGTAGTGTGCGGTCTCAGTAATGCTGTCCATTCATTCGCCATGTATTCAAAGGATGATTGTGTTGATATGCTCATAATTTACCGTGAATCAAGAGCAAACGCACTGCTAGCACATCGCATTTACCAAAAGAGATTTCAGTAATGTGGACCACCGTTTGCGTACAAAATGCTCACTCTCCCCACTGCCTCCACTTAAAGAGGCACCTGTGACTTCAGGAGCAAGTGCTGAAGTTAGGGATGGGCCACTCGATCGCCTGCTCGAGCAGGCTCGAGTGATGACGTCACGAACTGGTGTGACGAGCATGGTCGAGCAAGATCGAGCAGCACAGAATTCCCTCGTGACGTAGGCTTGCATGCGCTATAAGCAGGACGTGTGTATTGTGACTCGAGCCACATTTCCGTCTTCACTCATTCTCTTTGGTCTTCACATTCCGACACTACATTATAGTAGAGTAATAAAATAATTTCGTGTGGCTATTTCTAGCCGGGTGCAGCCCTTGTAAGGGAGACCCTCCGATGAGGGTGGGCGGCATCTGCCATGTGTAGGTAACTGCGTGTTATTGTGGTGGAGGATAGTGTTATGTGTGGTGTGTGAGTTGCAGGAATGTTGGGGACAGCACAAACACCCAGCCCCCGAGCCACTGGAATTAACCAATGAAGGTTAAAATCCCCGACCCGGCCGGGAATCGAACTCGGGACCCTCTGAACCGAAGGCCAGTACGCTGACCGTTCAGCCAACGAGTCGGACTATAGTAGAGTAATTAGCGATCATTCTACCGATGTACAGACGTACCACAAGTCGTAGTGGACGCATCAGTTTATTAAACCCATTTATGCCCAGAATAAATTTCTGTTATCATTTTTTTTTTTGCTATTTGCTTTAATCCCACCGACACAGATACTTCTTATGGCGACGATGGGACAGGAAAGGCCTAGGAATCGGAAGGGAGCGGCCGTGGTCTTAATTAAGGTACAGCCCCAGCATTTGCCTGGTGTGAAAATGGGAAACCACGGAAAACCATCTTCAGGGCTGCCGACAGTGGGGTTCGAACCCACTATCTCCCGGATGCGAGCTCACAGCCGCGCACTCCTAACTGCACGGACAACTCACCCGCTATTTTCAAATTTAACTGACTGCTCGACATGAAGATGAGCTCTGCATAGTGATAATATTTCTGTTGTTTTCCTGTCGTTATTTGGTCGCTACTTCCATTTCTGGTTCTTCTGATCATCGGATGTATCATTTGAATAAGATATTTTTCAGTTTTATTATAGTGCTATAATACTATTTCCAATGCGCGAAGACATGCTTATATACAATACACCACTGGTATGACGGGGCCTTCGATATTTAATTTGTATCCAATCAATTTATAATTATTTTGCTGCCGTATATGCTAATTAGGAAACGGTAAAGGAGGGAGAATAGTAATAATAATAATAATAAGAAGAAAATTTGAACAGAACTGAAGTCCTGAGTCCGATAGGATATAAATGAACTTCCAGAATTTTAAAAATTACATCTCACAATCCGTAGATATTGCATGTTGCGAAAATGCATCACTGGGCACATAGGGCTGGTATTGTTGTTGTTGTTGTTGTTAGTCGTTTAGTCGCTTTCGACTCTCCGTGACCCCATAGACCAAAGTGCGCCATTTCTTCCTGTCGTATACAATTTTCCGAAGTCTTTCTAAATTGAGAGCCGTGGCTTCCTTGATGTCATCAATCCACCTCATCCGTTGTCGCCCTCTTCTCCTGTTACCATCAGTCTTCCCCAGCATTAAGGTCTTTTCCAGTGAATCATGTGGTATTATGTTCTTGTAATTCTAGTGGTGGTGGTGGTGATTATTGTTTTAAGAGGAAGTACAACTAGGCAACCATCCTCTATATAACACTAATCAGAGGGAAAAAATGGAAGGGGTCCGACACTTCGAAAAATGAAGATATCGGCCAAAGTAAGAGAAGGGCCACGAAGGGCGTGAAAATGAAAGACTCCCTAGCCCTCGCAAACCTAATAACGTCGGGGTCGGAAAAGAACAAGAGTTGACCAAGAGCGGTCGGATAGGAAAGCTGAAAGTGAGGAGCCTGGCACAAGTAAGTGGAAGCAATGCCACGACTCAGCTGAGGGCCCCGTGGTCGCCAACCCACGCTCCAAAGTTCAGAGCCCTTGGGGCCCCTTTTAGTCGCCTCTTACGCCAGGCAGGGGATACCGTGGGTGTTATTCTACCGCCCCCACCCACAGGGGGAATGTAATTCTAGTGGATTAGGCATTAATAATTCAATATATTTCGATATAAACTTATTTTATTACCATGAACATGCGGTATTTGACATCAAATGGGAAAGAAGATTGCTACGCAACTGATTTAGTGCAAGGAAATCACTCACAGATGGCGGGCCATACTCCTGCACGAGTACTGCTCGACTTACATCGAGCAGTGACGTCATCAGCTCGAACTGCTCGAGCTGCGCTCAAGCCCATCCCTAGCTGAGGTTGTGTTGAGCACTATAATTGAAGGTCCCCCCGGAATAAGGGTCTATGCCACAAAGCTAAAATGTTCAGGAAACAGAAAAAAACGTCTGGATAATGAGAAAATGAAAAATATATATTTTGAAATAAATCAGAATGCTTAAAGACCACTTGAAAACCGAATGATCACAAATTAACCTTATTAATGTAGTAAAAAAGCCATTTCTCATTTTGAAATCATGGAATAATGGTGTAAACCACATTTTCACAGTTTAATACAGTGTTACTTATTTGGAGATGAATCACTTCAAATCACTATAGAATCCTCTGAATTCTTGAGACATATAGTCACACATCTTCAGCAGTTCATTCTTTTTTCTTTCTTAATGGGCAGCGTTGAGCCGTAGAGTTGTGGCAATTTTTGTGGCAGGAATAGTGGCTGGTTCCGTCTGTTCTTGACACCTTTAACTAGGTATATCTTTCTCGAGGAACAATCAAATTGTGGCATCTTCCCATAAACACAGATGTGGGGTCATCTTCAGAAAACTTCAGTCACATTGCTTCATTAACCTTGAATTTAGGGTCTTTGACCAACATTTTGCGTCTTTGAAGTCAGAACTCTGGACAGACAGATTAAACATGTCTGAAAAAGTTATTTTACAAACTTGCAGTGAACTATTGTCAATACCTTTTGCTGGAATGTGGTTTTCAAAATAATGTTTCCGACGTGAAGTGGCATTTGTTCTCTGATTACACCTCCTTTTCGGTTCAGAGATTTTGAGGCACTTCTTCACAAGAAACAAAGACTGCTCATTAAGGTCCATGGTATAGTATCCTGTACACTACTCCTCCTTTTCACAGTCAGTGAGCTGAATACACCCATTCTTGTTACAGAACTCTGGATCATACACTCGGCCCCGAAACAACGAAGAAGCAAAAAATTATTATAATATTATACCCTATACCATTTTACCTTGCCTTTGCTGGCAGGATGTAGTGTTTACAGTGCACTACGTCTTGTGGTATGGGCTAGAATAAATTTGTTACTTTCATTGACCTGTCTCAGTCTCATCCTTGGCTTTGACAATATGAAAGTGACTGAGGTATGAGCGATGCCAGTAATGCCATTCCCTGTTATGAATGGTGTGAAAATATCGTTCATAGGGTCGGTGCATGCATTTCAGTGGACTTGGCAGACTGATATGCAGTAGCAACTTCTGGCTCAGTGAGGAAAGCAACGGGAAACTACCTCACTCCTCACTTCCCTAGTATGCCTCTTCAGTGACACCTAGGCTATCTGTGACAGCTGTTGGTGGAACTGTAGAGGATCAAACCAGCCTTTGGGCTGAATACTCAACAACAACCATTTTACCGTAATGATAATTAAATGAATGGTTTGTATTAAACAATGACGAAATTTATTCTAAGGACCTTCCTTAGCACAACATAACCCATTTATTATAGACCCTTATTCCACTCGCTTGTTGTGGCCTCGTTTTTGCTTCTCTTATAACGCCTTTCTTTGCTGTATAAGCCTCACCCTTATTTCGTTTCCTTTTACGTTCATTATCCTTCCAGTTATCCATATTTATCTTAGTTTTTCTGGTTTTATTCAAGTTTTTTAACTCGTTGGACGAACGATTCAACACACTGGCAGCCATCTTGAATGAGTGGCATAGACCCTTCTTCCAGGCAAAGAAGTTTTTTAACAGACAAATGACCTATTTCTATTAAAGGTATGACTATCATAGTTCGCATGCAATAACCTGAGATGATATAGACCCTTATTCGCAAAAAACTCAACTTGCTGAAAAATGTGGCTTAGACCCTTCTTCCGGGGGGGCCTTCAATTGATAACCCGCATACGAGTTCACGGACAGTGGAACATCAGGCTAATGCCAGCCAGTCGTCTGTAGTGCGTATCTTGCATGGCAGTCACTTTCACCCCTATCACCCGAAACTACACCAGGAGCTCCACGGGGCAGATTTCGGAGCTCGGATCAACTTTTGTGAATGGCTATTTGGGCGTTCGTTTCGAAAATATTGTTTTTCGACGAATTACGGGTTCACATCATGTATTATTGAAGCGTTGAAAATCCTCAGGTACCATCGGGAGTAAATGCTTGGTGTGGTATTTTAGGCAACCACCTAATTAGCCTATATTTGTTTGAGGGCCATTTTATAGGAGTTCGCTACCTACATTTTCTCCGCATTCAATTAACACTGTTGTTAGAGGACAGTGTGTTACCATGTGGTTTCAGCATGACGGAACTCCTCCGTACAATTCAGCACTTGTCCGCAACCACCTGAATGCTACAGACCCCGGTCAATGGAGTGGCCAAAAGTCATGGGAAGGGGTGTCCCATTAGAAAATGTGCCGTGTATAACCCATGAGCGTTGCGGCGTAGCTGACCAGTCTGTCACAGACACCAGTGTCGTAAAGATGGCAGCACGTCGCGAGTTAACCAACTTTGAACGTGGGATGATCATCGGCACACGGCGCATTGCTGAGATTACACGCGAATTCGGGTTTCCAAGTTCAACAGTGTCGAGGGTGGATCTTCAATATCGCAGAGAGAATGTTACCACCCGCGTAAACCGCCTCACGGGAAGACCACAGGTGTTCAATGAACGGGCATCACGTCGCTTCCGCACAACCATGTAAATATCTGACAGTTCCTATAACACAGTGTACTTCTAGCCATCCTTGGTAGAGTGTGATTAGCTGCCATCCTCAGAGGCCCAACATTTGAAAAGTGGTATGAGGAATGGAACGATGTCCCCTCAACCTCAGGAGGTCAACTGAGTTCAGGAGGGAGTGTTGGATTCCCACCTCAGCCATCCTCGAAGTGGTTTTCCACTTCTCCAGGCAAATGCTGGGATGGAACCTAACTTAAGTCACGGCCGCTTCCTTCCCTCATCCTTGCCTATCCTTTCCAATCATCCCATCATTTTCAAGGCCCCTATTCAGCATAGCAGGTGAGGCCACCTGGGCGGGGTACTGGTCCTCCTCCATAGTTGTATCCCCGACCAAATGTCTCACGCTCCAGGAGGGCACTGTCCTTGAGACGGTAGAGGTGGAATCCCTAGCTGAGTCCGAGGGAAAAGCCAACCCTAGATGGTGAACAGATTAAGAAAGAAAGAAGGAAGGAAGGAAGGAAGGAAGGAAGGAAGGAAGGAAGGAAGGAAATAATAATAATAATAATAATAATAATAATAATAATAATAATAATAATATAATACCGGTAGCTTTAAATGTACACATGTAAATATCTGAGAGTTCCTGTAACATTGTCCACCTGCAATGAGCCTTGGCGGAGTGTGATTAGCTCCCAGTCCAGAGGCCCGGGCTCTGCCACGAAATCTGAAAAGTGGTACTAGGACTGGAATGGGGTCCACTCAGCCTCGGGAGGTCAAATGAGTAGAGAGAGTTTGATTCCCGCCTCAGCCATCCTCGAAGTGGCTTTCCTCGCTTTTCTCACTTCCTCTTCAGGCAAATGCCGGGATGATACCTAACTTAAGACTGCGGCCGCTTCCTTCCCTCTTCCTTGCTTATCCTTTCAAATCTTCCCATCCCTCACAAGGCCCCTGTTCAGCATAGCACCTGAGGCCACCTGGGTGAGGTACTTGTTATCCTCTCCAGTTGTATCCCCAACCAAATATCTCACACTCCAGGACACTGCCCTTGAGGCGGCAGAGGTGGGATCCCTCCCTGAGTTCGGTGGAGAAACCAACTTTGGAGGGCAAGCAGTTTAACAACGACAGCTATTCAAGACATGATGGCATTTTGCAATGTATGTACAGTCATAGTAAAAAGTATTCGTACACTTAATACTGAAACAGAAATACTTTACTTAGTACAATTATTGTCATGTACATTGTATAACATCAATAGTTTAGCTTTATGTACACTATGTAAAGATATGTACATCATAAAACATACAATTGATAGACATCTCTGTCATTAATACATAAATAAATGAAAATACCATGATTTCATACTCATAAAATGTATTCGTACAGTCCGGTTTTACTTTCATTCCCCGCTGATTTTTGTGTACGTTTAGTATTTTGCTGGAAATCTTTTTGATTTTACAATGGCCTCAAGCCGCCTAGGCATTGAATGAACTATCTTGGAGGTGAAGGTCATTTTAAAAACTGGCTTTGATGAAATATTTCTTTTGCTCAGTCTATCTTTAAGATAAGCCCACATATGTTCCATCGGATTCAGATGCTGGGATTGGGGGGTGTTACCATATATTTGAGTGTGTTGTACAAAATCCACAATCGTGTAACAAGGGCCGTATGCTTTGGATCATTATCCTGTATCAATACACAATTACCCAGACGTCCCATTTTTTCGGTACTAGATGCTAGATGTTTCTTCAAAACTTCAATATAGTATTTACGGTCCATCTTTCCATCTATGAATTCTAAGGAACCTACTTCAGTTGAGCTCATGCACACCCAAACCATTAAACAATATCCACCATGCTTCACTGAAGGAAGCAGATTTTTTTCTTCCAGTTCTGTGTTCGTTTTCCTCCACACATTTTTGCCATATTATTGAAAAACAGTTAATTTACTTTCATCCGTAAATATAACTCGATCCCAGAATTCTAGAGAAGCATGTTTATAGTTCGTAGCATATTGTAGTCTTTTCTTCCTATTTGCTGGGGTAATTCAAGGTTTTTGCCTGGCATTCCTACAATGATGCCCATTCGTATTTAAAGACTTTTGAATTGTGGAAGCACAGATATTAAGTTTTAAATCATTTCCTAGTTCAGGGCTCAGTTTTGCAGCACTGGTTCTATGATTCTTCTTAACTTTCTTGAGGATTAGTTTTGTAGTTCGATCGTCTAGATTGCATGGACGTCCACATCTGCGTGCATTTTTGATAGATTTTCTCTCACCATACCTGTCAATAATTCCCTGAATTGTAGATCTTGGTCTCTTCACAAGTTTCGATATTTCCGAGAGCGATTTACAGAAATTATTAGCCCGGATTACAATTCTTCTCTCTTCTTCTGTTGTTTCTTTCATTTTATCACCCATCTTATTGATTCACTGTATCACTTGTTGTTTAGAACGGCTGAAGCACAACTGACTTGATACAAGACGTGACCTTTACTGCTTACCTGCGTTGCAAGGGATGTTATCAATGATTTTCATGTGAGGTAAACCATCTGTACGAATACTTTTTGTGCATCTATATTTCGAACCTACTGGATGACACGTTTGTTAAAACAAATATTTATAAGGTACTATTGTTATTTCCGGTACGTAGTCATATTCATCTTTCGCGAAATACCGAAATATAGAACAGTAGTGAAATTTCTAGCAGCCTATGGGCAATGCGTCAACTACAAACGACAAAATTGCTTAATGTTTAAGGTGTACGTATACTTTTTCCTATGACTGTAGATATCTATGTGTAACCTGTTAAAGTTCAATACGTTCTGAGAAAATGTTCCTTATGTGTTAAGAGAGGATATTTGCCGAGTTGTACTTCTTCTTCTAACAATATTCACCACCACCCCCTTCGCACATCAGCACCACATTTCAGTTTCTAAATCCTTTATCCTGTTCTTCTTCTTAGCGCGGGATTGATGGCAACCTAACCGGCCCACACTCGACGCTGTCCAGTGATAGAAACTACTCGCTGGAAAATTGACGAAGGACATGTTGACGGCTGCCGAGAGAAACAACGTCTTTCTAAATTTTCCTAATGACTTTTGATAGCACAAGGAATTAATTGTCAAGAACTGCCATGACCAATTCCACTACTCAGTAACAACATGTGTGTTGCTTCTCCTGGAGAGTTCTTTGACAGGGGAGATGGAGCTGCATTTTGTCACAACGTGTTCTAAGACTACGTCTTAACTAATGTAATATATATTTGATATTTATTTTTTTGCTCCATAGTTAAAGAATACAAGAGTTTACCATGACTTTGAAATATTTGTTTCGATATTTATAGAAACTGTGTAGTTTTTTCCCTTGTATGAAGTTTTCACTGTGTACGTCTTTTAATAAAACAGTATTTTGTTCTTTGTATAATCTGGGCTAGAGCACACAATATGATACCCACCTTGGTGCCATGTATTTGGTCTTAAAGTGTTCATCAAATAATTCTGAAGAAAAGTTAAAATTCACTTTTGCGGATTAATCGCAAAATAAAAAGTTAATTGACAAATTTCACAGTATTGTTTTGTGTGTAAGTTTTATTCGTCTTCATATTTCTATCTCTACACGTTACAACGGCGTAAATCAGTGATATAATTTCTTATTGGAGAAATTTATCGTTATGTAAGTCAGAAAAGTTATTAAATTATAATTTATATCGAATTCCTTTTTAGATTTAAAATATTCGTTAGTGGTCCGGGGCATAATTTGGTTTTCATTTGCTAGTACGTAGTTTAACGACGCACTAATACACCAGAGATTTCCGTCGACTGAAGGATGGGGAAAAGGTTAGGACTGGGAAGATAGCGGCCGTGGGCTTAATGTACAGCTTCAGCATTTGACTGGTGTGACCTTGGGAAGCCACGGAAAACCATCTTCAAGGCTGTCGACGGTGGGTTCATCTCCCGAAAGCAAGTCCACAGCTTTGCGACCCGCACAGCTCAGTCGGTGGCATAATTTGTGTAATTTTGAGGAAACAGTCTTCGTTAATGTTTAATTTCATTGGCGAAATGCCAATTACGAAAGAACACGCCTGTACCCACAGACAAAACAATATCGCCCTGGACGATGCGTTCATTATAAGGAACCGAAACAGTGAAATAACTTATTATTTTCTGAGTAATTCGAAAAAGAAATCATTTACCTTTCCTTTAGAATGAGTTGATGAACATTTTAAGATGAAATACATCGCACACGGGTGGGTTATATATTCTGCGCTCTACCTTATAATCTGTTCTGTCATTTGTATTGAGGATTTGACGGGTTAGGATATTGTAATAATGTTGAAGTGACCGCTGCAGTGCAGTGCAGGATAGCAAGGAAAGAGAAGAGAAGATGTCACCGGGTTTGGCTAAGACCGGGCTGATGGTCAAGAATAGAAAATCACCAGAACAGATTTATTAAACAAATAAAAGTATGACTGAAGAATAATCAGTTCATTTTGAATACTTCAATCGTGTGGAACAAAACATCACAGTTTACAGTTTAATGTCCAGATTCTGTGAACCAACCACTTCATTAGGTGCTGCATGGACAAGATCCTCGAATCTTCTATATTAAGCCTTCAATGGATAAGTGGACATTAATATTTCTACTGTCTGTCTCCCAGAACCACATTCACAACGAGGAAAGAGAAGCTTATTCCACTTGTAGAGAGAGCATACTAATTCAGCTCAACTTGGACCAAATTCCTCTGCGCAGCTCAAACCCAGATATCTATTTAGTGATAGTTGGTCGGTCGCGGAATTATGAAGGAAAGAGCAGCCTCCAATCAGTTGGCCACTGTATTATCAAGGATACGCTCTCAGTTTCTAGTACCGAGTAGATTAAGTGGTATGGGCCAGGCAGCTGTAAACTTGCATGGTGGGGCTTGAATTCTACGATCGGCATCCTTGAAATCGGTTTTCCATAGTTTCCCATTTCACACCAAGTGAATGATGTTGTTATACCGTAACCAAGGCCATGACCTCTTACCATCTACCGTCACCGAAAACCTAACTTACTTCAACCAATTGCAAAAGAAGGTCAGCTATTAGTTGCTCAGGTGTACTGATAGGCAGGTGCCTTGATAGGAGCTTGGTGGATTGTAAATGAGCAAGATCATCGTGAATGAGTAGATATTGATTTCTACAGATACTGTGGCCTTCTCCAGCTAATACACTGAGTCTACAAAGATGTGGCGACTCAAAACTGGGAGCAACTGAGTTGATGTGCATTTTTCTTTACCGAAATCATCCTTATGGTGTTGTCCAGCTGAATGTCTATGTGTTTCAAATGAGAACTGTCAAGCTTAAAAACGGGAACAGCAGCAGAGAAGACAAGACCAACGACTGAGCATTGATGTGTAACACCATTGCATCCGCATGTTAAACCACGTACTTTAGGTATGATGTTATTTCGAGTGTCTGATTTTTCAGCCACGTTTCCAAGATGATGTTTGAAAGACAGTGTCCCATTCAATGTTACTCTGAAGTACTTCGGAAATTTGTTTTCTTTCAACATTATTATAACATTTACTTCAGGGTTTCTCTTTGGCATGTGGTTTGCGACGTGGAACGTGCAGAGTTCAGTTTTAGTCATGCAGGGCAAATATTTTCCGCGCCAACTTTCAGTACGATGTTATCCTGTTACGACAAGTCGATTTGAATGCGTGACTTGGAATGCAAAAATAATACAGTCGAAGTAATTCTTATAAAGTGAAATATATTTTCTAATGCATGCCATAATTATTTTTTAAAATTACGGATTATTTCAAATTTTCTTACTTTTGGACTAATATCGCTGCAGTGTGTCAGTGTCTGTACACTTGTAGTGGAGTAGTGTATTTTTTATAAGTGAGTAAGTTTGAAAAGGTAATGAATATTACAAAATATTTGTGTACAACTTTTGTGTTCGTTGGCATGCCCCAGAGAGTGGGCGCCACTGATTTCACATCAACTTACGCTGTGTTAGGGGTGGAACTTCGATTCGCTTCCGAGAGCTCATCAACCAACTTTCAGTGGAGGCAGGCAGATATAAATTCAGATTACCTTCACCAATCAACGTCTCAGGTCCAGATTTAGGGTACTCGATGGTCAGGACACAGCCCATTATAGCGCCCCTCCTACTGAATTACAATCGAGGTCTACAGGACTTTAACAAAACTCGATATTTAAGAACTGATTACTGATAGACCAAATCAGATTTTGTAGGGTTAGAAAATGAAACGAATATAGTTAAAAACATATTAAAAAGAAAGTTTGAATAAACGGAATCCATCGGAAGAGGGTGGGGGTGGTTGTAGCTGCCCGAGAATACTGAATATTGCAACATACAAAAATTGAATGAAAGTTAATTAAATGTATTTACATTTCTTATTGTCCATATGGATTAATGAGTAGGCTGAACGTTTGTGGTTTCCCTAGTATTCGTACAGCTGTCCTTAGTGGATTTTCTCTCTCTTAATACATTATTAGTGTATGCAAGACATACACTGAGTGGCCAAAAGTCACGGGAAGGGGTGTCCCATTAAAACATTACCCCTGAGCGTTGCAGCTAGCTGCGGCGTAGCTGAGCAGTCTGTCACAGACACCAGTGTCGTGAAGATGGCAACACGTCGCCAGTTAACTGACTTTGAACGTGGGATGATCATCGGCGCACTGCGCATGGGTCATAGCATTGCAGATATTACACGCGAATTCGGGTTTCAGAGGTCAACAGTGTCGAGGGTGGATCTTCAATATCGCAGAGGGAATGTTACCACCCGCGCAAACAGCCGCACGGGAAGACCACAGGTGTTCAACGAACATGCATCACGTCGCCTCCGCAGAACCATACTAAGCTTTTGACGGGCTACTGTGAGTCAGATCACCACCCAGTTGAATGTTGGGAATCAGGAACCAATTTCTACCAGGACTGTAAGGAGGCAATTGCACTGCATAGGCTTCTCCATTCCAGGAACAATTCGAGTCCCCTTGCTGACACCTCGATACAGAGCTCAACGACGTTCACGGACCCGCAAGCACCGGCAATGGAAACAGTGGCGGCGTGTGGTATGGTCTGATGAATCCCGGTTCCAGTTGTATCGAGCTGATGGGCGCGAGAGAGTGTGGCTTATGGCCCATGAAGCTATCGATCCTGTGGGTCAATAAGGTTGTGTCCAGGCGGGAAGTGACTCAGTTCTGGTCTGAGCGGCGTTCTCATGTTCACAATTAGACCCCATTGTCCGGCTGCAGGGAGCGCTGACAGGTGTACGTTATGTGGACATTCTTTCAGACCATCTGCATCCCTTTCTAACCCTAGAGTATACTGATGGAGATGCCGTGTTTCAACAGGACAATGCGCAATATCATCGCTCTGTGGTGGCACGCAGGTGGTTGGGTGCTGGAGGGGGTGATTATTGTTTTAAGAGGAAGTACAACTAGGCAACCATCCTCTATATAACACTAATCAGAGAGAAAATGGAAGGGATCGTACAATTTCGAAAAATGAAGATATCGGCCAAAGGAAGACAAGGGCCACTGAGGGCGTGAAAATGAAAGACTCCCTGGGATTCGCAACCTAATACCGTCGGGGTCGAAACGAACAAGAGTTGACCGAGGCAGGTCGAATAGGATAGAATAAAGTGAGGAGCCTGGCACAAAAACTGGAAGCAATGCCAGGACTCATCTGAGAGCCCCGTGGTCGCCAACCCACGCTCCCAAGTTAAGAGCCCCTGGGGCCCATTTTAGTCGCCTGCAGGCGATACTGTGGGTGTTATTCTACCGCCCCAACCCACAGGGGGAGCAGGTGGTTGTAGAAGCACTCCATTGATGTTACGACCATGGATTGACCCTTCAGATCCCCCGATCTTAATCCAATCGAGCATTTATTGGATGCTGTCGATGCTGGTATACGCTCCATGAACCCTGCACCAACTACACAAGACCAATTGTGCGTAGCAGTGCAAGATGCGTGGGTCCAGATCCCCCCCAGAACGATTCTAACACCTTGTAGAGTCGATGCCTCGCCGTACTGCTGCCGTTTTGAGTGCTCGCGGAGGAGCAATTCGTTATTAACATCACATTCAGAGTCTTCCCATGACGTTTGGCCACTCAGTATATATATATATATATATATACGAGGTATATGTATAATTTGAACGTGTAACACAATGTTGTGCTGAAACTGCAACACTAACGCCTATGTGCTATACATCAAATGGAAGGTCTCCATTTCAGGATTACTAGAAACACATTATTATTATTATTATTATTATTATTATTATTATTATTATTATTATTATTATTTAAGTTCTTTATATGCGTAACTTAATTATTTATTCGAATAATACGATGCTTAGGACCACCGCCGTCTCAATCCTATATACTGCCTGCTGTATGCCATGCGGTTAACATGCTTCTCAGCGTGAGCTCTTAGTGTCACGTACCTCCGCTAGGGGCGCCAGCTAACGCACCCAACTTACCTCCGTACCCACGTTGTTGTGTTCCAGTGCGTTTGCATCTGGCATTTAAATGTGTGTCTCTGGTTGTAAAATGATTAATTGTTCTGTTCCTCTCTGTATATCAAAGCAGGAAATATAAATTCTTCAGGTGTGAGGATTCGTGTTATCCCCCAAGTAAAGAACTTTGCGAAAATTGGCTTAACGCTATATCATGGCAAAGATCAACCAAGGGTTATTCTCGTGTTTGTAGCTTGAATTTTAGAGATGGAGATAAAACTGAAAGAAAAACTATAAAGCCAGAGAGTGTGCTAGTCGGCCTTTGAATTATCCCCATTACCTTCCAACCAGAAAAATAGCTCCATGAAAAACCAGACAGCGACAAGATATTCCTTCGGAAGAAATCTGTGATGAAACAAGCTCTTCATCCGCAGGAAATACATTGGATGACGAGTACGAAATTCATTTGAACAACGATGTGTCAATCCAAGTCATTATTCCAACGAGTAAGAATGACAGCAGTGATCAGAAAATCAGACATTAGAGGCTTCGATCAAGAATTCTGAGACTGCGATAACAGCTGATGACTAACCATAATGAAGTTAAAAGACTACAGAGACAATTCGAAGTCAACCCAGTAAATGGTCGTCTGAATAAAGTAACGGAAGCAGCTAAATATAATGAACGAAAGACTGTTTATCTTTAAAATCACATCCATAATTTGCGCAAGATGAAATCCACGCAGTCAGAATAAATCACAGGATACTATGTGAAGTGAGAATAGTATCCCAAACGGTTACGAATATGGCGGGACTCCTGGTCTAGTGTCAGCTCCGTCACAAAGTACTCCGGACAGGTAGCCTAAATGGAAAATGTTGATAGTGTTTGTCGGGATTTCTCAATTAGTGAAAGAAAGACGTAGAGCTGAATGCAAAACTCTCAGACCAACAGAGAGGAGTGTAACAGTGATCGCCGATTAAATGGCTAATTAGGCACTGCTCCTCTACGACCGAACCAGTGACAAGTTCGTTTGCGTGGTCAATGTTGAAGGTGTATGTGGCACAGATATAGTAAAATCTCCTGCTCTCGTGAATAAAATAAAATATTGTGTGTGTTTGTTATCCGACTTTGAAAGAAGTTCTCAAGTCCTGCTGCCTATTTACTCGTTAAAGGCTTAGTTAGAAGTCTCCTATCTATTCCGTTTAGTTCAGAAATGATTAGTGTAATGCCTTTCAGCAAAACATTCCAGATTGTGTGAATTTCTATTCACCAGCAGATAAAATACTTACACTGGTTGAATGATGATTTCATCGAGTACGTAAAATAATTCGGTTGGAATCAAAACGGGAAAAACTGAAGTGTCTGACTAATGAGACGGCAGATGCTCTCTCGTTAACTGTGAAATCTATAATGGAATGTGTGTCTTATCTGCTACAAAATCGGTTATTTTATGTTCTCACTAGATTATTTTCTGGAGACGCAATATAAGCTCTATTTAGTTCAGTGAGAGTGGGTGGTGGATTTAATGACACGACGAACGCACGCACTGCATTATGTGCTATAAAACGTATCCTGAAAAGTGGTCATAAACAAAGGTTCAGCGAAATAGTGATAGATTTTTTTTTTGCTCCACTGCTCGTAAATAACAGTAAGAAAAGTGCGGAAAAGGTGCTCCGTTACACGTGTCGAGAAAATTCTGAAATTGGTATGTACTATGCAGCATGGGATGATATAATATGTCTACTGTAACTGGTAAGATTTTATATATATTACGTTTATGTATCTTAAGCCAAATGTGAAATGTTAGTTTCTGTATGTGCATTATATTGTCAACTAGTAACATGTTAGGGATTATTTTTCATTTTATACTGGTATTACGGACCAACTCTCATTTAACCAACATGCGCTCTGGGTGCGGTAAGTGCTGCCATCTGCAATGTCGCTGTAAACGCAATTCTCGCGGCACAGAGCAGGCAGTACATAGAGATTGAGACGGCGGTGCTTAGGACGTTGCAGTTAAGTGTAATTACCGGTAGAGGGCTATGAAAATTGTCTACGCTGATCTTCCTATACCAGCCCGATAGAGCGCTTTTGAAAGTTGTCTGTGCAGATATTTCTTCGATTATCCGATAGATGGATCTGTGGAATCATTGAAGTATGTATCCAGAATTCTCAAATATGGCCAAACATTAAAATATTGCACTTAAAACCAAATATGCGTGCAAAGCCTTTCGAAAAGGAATTTGTGGCATGGCTACTAAAATGAGGAAATAATGAAATTAAAAGTGAAATAGAATAATATAATGAGGGTTCCCAATGATTTCATAAGAAACGAATCATTGGTAAATCATGTTTTCGCTTTACGTATTATACATCTGGCGGAAAGGAATATCCAAGCACCATGAAATAAGGAATGTAGAATACGGAAATTTTGGCATTATATTTGTCGAGGTAACATATTTAATTATTGATTAAAGGTACAAGACTACAGGTTAATACCCGTGCGAGAAAAGCTCGCAAATGTGCCATGCTGGTCCATTAATAACCGTTTTAATCGCCCGACTTTTGAATACAGGTATGCAAACGCACATGAGTTGTGTAGTACAGGGTTTGTGGGGTGGAATTCCATGCCTGTTGCACTTGTTCGGTCAATACAGAGAAGGTTAATGCCGGTTGTGGATGACGCTGGAGTTGTCGTCCAATGATGTCTCATACGTGCTCGATTGGGGACAGATCGGGGAATCAAGCAGGCCAAGGCAACATGTCGACACTCTGTAGAACACGTTGGGTTACAACAGCGGCATGGGAGCGTCCATTATCGTGTTGGAAAACACGCTCGGGAATGCTGTTCATGGATGCCAACAAAACAGGTCGTATCACCAGAAGGACGTACACATCTGCAGTCAGGGTGCGTGGGATAACCATGAGAGTGCTCCTGCTCTCATAGGAAATCGCTCCCCAGACCAGAACTCCTGGTGTAGGTCCAGTGTGTCGACGCCGCAGACAGGTGGAACGCTAGCGCTCACCTGGCCTCCTCCTAAACAACAAACGACCATCACTGGCACCAAGGCAGAACCAGCTTTCATCGGAAAGCACAATGGACCTTCACTCCATCCTACAATGAGCTCTCGCTTGACACCACTGAAGTCGGAGACGGCGGTTCGGAGCTGTCCTTCAAGTAACCGATTTCGAACAGTTCGTTGCGTCGCTGTGGTGCTAACCAAGACCAACTCCAATCCTCAGACTGTAATATAAAAAAACATGGCGGCCGAAGTAGCCGGACTGCTGGTATCGGCTAACACAAAAATATCACGTACATATGATAAAAACGGCGGTAATTTATCATGATAAATGTAACATCATAGAGAAAATCACATTTACACGTATGAAAACGCTTCGCCAACAAGTACGAACCACATATAATCAACTAGAATCACATACATTCTACTAGAAAAGAGCCCAACAAGGTGATTATTTAGAAATTTCAATTCGTCAAATAACGTTTTCTCTTAGATTTAACTTCGCTGGATAGATGAAAATACATGATAAAACTGTTAAAATGATATTTCTAACATCATTTTTAATGTTTCAAAATAAATTAAGGTGCGGAATTCCTCGATGTATTCGCTCTGATGAGAACTGTGAAACATAATTTGTTAGCTTAGTTTTGAAGTGGTGGATAATTTCTTAAATTCAGCACCCAATGAATGAGAAGTACACCCGAATAATAATGTTATTGGCTTTACGTCCCACTAACTACATTTTTTACGGTTTTTTACGGTTTTCGGAGTCGTCGAAGTGTCGAAATTTAGTCCTGCAGTAGTTCTTTTACGTGCCAGTAAATCTACCAACACAAGGCTGACGTATTTGAGCACCTTTAAATACCACCGGACTGAGCCAGGATCGAACCTGCCAACTTCGGGTCAGAAGGCCAGCGCCTTAACCGTCTGAGTCACTCAGCCCAAGTACACCCGAAATTATTATGTTAACCCAATGAACGGCCCCGGTAATGTTAACATAAAGTTGACATAGCAGCACTGCACACAATGATGGTAACCTTAGTAATGAAACGTTCAGACACTACAGATATAATAGGTTTCTACTCATTAAAGAACATGAGTGCAAACATTCTATTGACTAAACATTGATATTTAACCACATGGACGAGCTTCAGTTCGGCGCTGTCTGCTTGATAACAGATAACCACAGCATGAATCGGAAGGTGTTGGTAGTGTAAAACCCTACGTTACAAACCCAGCTAATCCCTTCAAGTCACCATTTCTTCTGTGTAACAGTATACAGATTGCTCCATCTGTCATACTTATAAGTTTTGTTATACTTCAAGATTCAGCCAAACATTTCCGCAGGCAAAGCACGGATTATTATAAAATACACTTGCATCTAAATTAATCGACATTTTGAAGCACATAGATACTGACGGAATAACACAATATCAGTTATATTCTATCTAAATTAATATTTTTCGAGGAACACGAATAGTTTGGAAGTAGAGAAATGGCTTCCCTAACCTCAGACTTATTCTCAAAATGATGTATGCACGCTACAGTTTTCTCATGGACTTCAAAATGATCACGATGTATATTCCTAATCCATTTCTCTTAATGTTTTATTCCGTCGAAAACTTAAGAATAGTTGTAGGAGAGGCATTGCCATAGTTAGACTAAAACATGGTCCACCTAGTGCACTCATGTTCTTTAATGGGTAAAAACACGATCAAAACAACAACATTCTCACATTACTGTGTATAATTACAGATCCTATGTGTCCACTGACTCATATAAATACACTCGCACACTTATATTCTACAAAGAAACTAACATTTATCGTCAACTTTCATAAAATTACACCGACGACATACGATAACAACAAACCAAAACAAACCCACATTTCCAACAATTCCGGCTACTCGATTCGCCATCTTTGAACGATCGAGAGTAGCATTAAGGTCTGAGGATTGGAGTCGGTCTTGTGCTAACTACCGCTCGAATTGCTGCTGCAGACGCAGTCCGCTGCACCATAGCCGTACGCCGAATCTCTTCAACATCTCTTCAATACGCACTACATGTACGTAACATGACCTAATACGTAAAAAGTCTGTTTCGATTACAATGCGGTCGTGAAAATTCAATATTCATTGACATGCCCCACAACGGGCGACTTAAACGCACTCTACAGTGTGCTAGCAGCAGTGCCAGACCTGTAGCTCAGATCCTTTCAAACAGAACAAAGATGGCCTAGGCCACCATAGCTCAATTGGTAGTGAATTCCCGGGCATTTGATAAAACAGGAAGGCCTAACTATAGAACTTACGCACACCTCCGCGATCATGTCTTGCTGCTACATGCTAGCGGTGCTGTTAGAATAAAACACTTTTCCGTAACTTACCGAGGATGTACATAGTTTTGGCTTTTTTTTAAAATGACAAAGCAGTCCATTTTCAAAAAGGTTACCGTACTAATCTAATATGGCACAAAGTGAGGTACTAACGTGCACTCACAATCCTGTCACAGTCTTCTTTAACACCGCAACTTAACCGCATCTCTCAACCGCGGTACAATCCGACAATCGCGACCACGCTGTTCCAGGGTCTCCGAGACATTGTTATTTCCAGGAACCGAGCTACAAAAGCTGACTCGATGGTGCAAGCATGCAACTGTTTCTGGCCGTGGCTCCCGTTATTTCACTGGTCACGTTCCGGCCCTCTACAGAGTAATCCCTAGCTAATTATCCTTCTCATTTCTTGGTATTTGTCAACACGCGGTAATATTCCCAATACTGAAGTCTCTAGAGGGGAATATCCCCGCGCATCACAATCCTAAGTGCTTTTCTTTCTTTCAAGCTGCTTCAAGCAGTACAGACATGGATAATTATATATGGCCGTTCGGAGCCTTGCTAGTAGGTTCTTTGTCCCTACGTTTTAACATTTCGGCGTAAGTTCTTAATGCGCTCTTACCGTACGTAAAACAACGGTTGATCCTAGCTTTAGTTCCAGGAAATCTTTTTCTTTTGGGGAAAGGCGGTGGGGTGGCTTCCCCAGTGAGACAACGGTTTGACTGCAACCGACAAACAATGCCCAAAATTGTGTTTTGGCTTGAACCGACAGCCAGCGCTCAACATAGTCTTGGCGGGAACCAACAGCCAACGCACAATATGGTGCCTGAGTGGCAACCGACAGTCAAAGCCAAACATAGCCAGCAACGGTCATGTGACCAGCTACTGGCTCTCTCATTGGCTGAGTCGAACGGATGGCCTTGAATAAGGATTAGAATTCCGGTAGCACCTCCACTCCTCTATCATTGAGGGAACGACACCAACGGTCTTTCTGCACGGCGGAAACGATGAACCACGCCCCCATCCTTAGCATTCTCTGCTTAAACTTCCCGCGTTGTTTTATAATTGGCCAGGAACGGTCACTTGACCAACTACGGGCTCTGTCATAGAATGAGACCAAGACCGTGAGAAAGGATTTCAAGTGCATGAGGAAGTCCATGGCATTGGAGTAAATGGCAGCACGAGAAGGATAGATATGATCGCAGTTAAAGGGAAGAAAGGATATACAGTATATTAGACCCCACAGTAAGATTTGAAACACACTCCGACCAACCAGACGAAGTGGACCGAGAAAACAAGCCTATCTACCTGCCTACAGTGCCGTATTATAAAAATAAATACGAATTGGACGACATAGACGTGAGGGATCTCTTTAACATCAGTACCAAGGAGTTCATCGACTGGGGGCCGAAGGCGCTCAAGGGTTCTATTTTGATACTCAGACACCACTTATATTCGACAGACTGAGACATAATTTACTTATTTTTTATTTTATTTTTATTTTTGAATGAAATTGTTTGTGTATTCTTTGTCTTTGATAGCCTCCGAGTGGAGGAAGATTTTGAAAATAAAAAAATTACAGCCATTCCTTTTTATTAGCAGGTGAAAGTTAGAGCTGTGAAATCCGCTAATACGGTATATTATGTTCTCTCTTTCTTAATCCATTTACAGTCCAAGGTAGGTTTTTCTGTGGGATTCAGCGAAGGATCCGTCCTCTACCGCCTCAAGGGCAGTGTCCTGGAACGTGAGATATTTTTGTCGGGGATACAACTGGTGAGGAGGACCAGTACCCCGCCCAGGTGGTCACACCTACTTTGCTAAACAGGGGCCTTGTGGTGAATGGGCAGGTTGAAAGGGATGGGCAAGGAAAAGGGAAGGAAGTGGCCGCAGCCTTAAGTTAGGTACCTTTCCAGCATTTGCCTGGAGAAGACGTGGGAAACTACGAAAAAGAACTTCGAAAATGGATGAGGTGGGAATCGAACCCCCTCTACTTAGTCGACATCCCGAGGCTGAGTGTGGATCCCGTTCCAGTCCTTGTACAACTTTTCAAATTTCGTGCAAAGCTGGGAATCGAATCCGGGCCTCCGGGGATGGCAGCTAATCACACTAAGCACTGCACCATAGAGGCCACTGTGTGAATGTGGAGAGGAACTGACTTCTAGGCATCTCTTGGTCTGTCGTATATGCCCAGATTCATGTACAGGGCTGGAACTGGCACTGGCTGGAAACAATGCCATCAATGTAACCAAATACTGGTCACAACTTGTGAAAATATTATATATAAAATGTAGATATTTTCTTGTAATACTTGCTTATATGTATTGGTACCTCTGACACGAATAAATGCCACAGAGGCGGAATATATATTATGTTAATTTTGTTAAATTTCGTTAAATGGCTGCGGTGTTTCGTCACCGCGCTATGAGGTCCAGAAATCAATGTGTTCCTTATTTGCCATCTGGAAATCTGGCGCATATGATGTGGTGACACTTGTTTTAATTCTCGAGGATGCTCCTTGGGATCTCAGTTAAGTGGTCGAGGTACGTGACTCAATCCACAAGCTGTTCAGAACCAACACGTTCCCTCGCTCTTATGGACCAATTAGTGTTCTAAGCCACATGTCTGGTCACTTCGTTACTGTCCGCCAATGTTTCTGACAGCGCTGAAATTCAACTCATTTTCCTTCTTAATGAAGTTCTTCTACGTAGTCCTGTTAGCTGTTGTTTGTGAAAGACCTTGTTTGACTTCCGGTACTATCAGATAGTTAAGATTTACAGGAAAACAGGAATGTGATTAAAATGATGCATGTAGTCCAGCTCTATGAAGGGGTGTGCCCTAAGAAAGCTGCACGAATTTCCGACTCCATAGCTGAGTGATTAGCGTCGAAGTCTTCGGTCCTAGAAACCACTGGTTCGATTCCTGGTAGGGTCGAGGGATTTTTAAGCGTGAATGGTTAATTCCCTTGGATCCGCAACACTCTTGCAACTCACTCACCATACACAACTCTATCCTCCACCAGACTAACATGCAGTTTCCTATACACGCAGGCACCGCTCACCCTCGCTGGAATGCGTGCCTTACAACGTCTGCACTAGGCTACCAATACCCTCGTGAAATAATAATAATAATAATAATAATAATAATAATAATAATAATAATAATAAAAAAGGTAAAGGCATGCTCGTTCAACTGGAGGACGTCCAAAAATTTAAGAAACGAGATTTCCACTTCCAAAGGTGCTGAGTTTCACTCAGTTTACACCACAAATGAATATCAAGTTCATTCCTGGGGAGTAAAGGCGGCCGGGCATAGAGCTAACTACTATACCGCACCAAGTACTGAGGTTACGGATAGTGGAAGCCTTTACCTTCCAAACCTTCAAGGGCCTTGGTGGCCTGTACGGAGATGAATTAGCTTTATTATTATTATTATTATTATTATTATTATTATTATTATTATTATTATTATTATTATTATTATTATTATTATTATTAACTTATTTATTGTCCGGATCCATAGCTAAATGTTTAGCGTGGTGGTCTTTGGTCACAGGGGTCCCGGGTTCGATTCCAGGCAGGGTCAGAAATTTTAACCACAATTGGTTAATTCCCCTGGCACGGGGACTGGATATATGTGCCGTCTTTATCATAATTTCATCCTCATCACGATGCGTAGGTCGCCTACGGGAGTCACATCGAAAGACCTGCATCAGGCGAGCCGAACTTGTACTCGGACACTCCGGGCACTACAAGCCATACGCCATTTTATTTCATTTCACTTCGAAGAATGAAGATATCGGCAAGATACAGGGGATGGGTCAGAAAGGCGTGACAATTAAAGACACCCTTTGTCTTACACAACTAATAACATTGGGGTCGGAAGACGACAAGGGTTGACCAAGGAAGGTGGAAGAGGAATGGTGAAAGTGAGGATCCTCCCACAAGTAAGAAGAAGCAGTGGCAAGCTCTGCTAGGGGAACTGTGGGGCAAGACATCCATAAAATCCCGAGCATTCCATACAATTTAATCTCCTGTCCGGCGTCCGGGAGGAGTGATGGTGATTACTGTTTTAAGAGGAAGTACAACTAGGCAACCAACCTCTATACAACACTAATCAGTGAGAAAAAAGGAAGGGATCCGACACTTCGAAAAATGAAGGTATCGGCCAAAGAAAGGCAAGGGTCACGAAGGGCGTGAAAATGAAAAACTCCCTAGGTCTCGAGTGTTCTAATACCGTCGGGGTCGGAAAAGAATAAGAGTTGACCAAGGGAGGTCGGACAGGATGGCTGAAAGTGATGAGCTTGACACAAGTAAGTGGAAGCAATGCCAGGACTCAGCTGAGGGCCCCGTGGTCGCAACCCACGCTCCAAAGTTCGGAGCCCCTGGGGCCCCTTTTAGTCGCGTCTTACGACAGGGAGAGGATACCGTTGGGTGTTATTCTACCACCCTCACCCACAGGGGGACGTTCGGGAGGAATTATTTATTGCAACCCCCTTTAAAATTAAATTTCATCACATTTGCTTCGTTAGGATTCATCATAAGGAAGCCCGGCTCCATAGCTACATGGTTAGCGCGCTGGCCTTTGGTCACAGAGGTCCCGGGTTTGATTTCCACCATCAGTGGCTCATTTCGCTGGCACGGGGGCTGGGTGTATGTGTCGTCTTTATGATCATTTCATCCTCATCCTGATGTGCAGGTCGCCTACGGGAGTCAAATCAAAATACCTCTATCTGGCGAGCCGGACTTGTCCTCGGACACTCCCGGCACTAAAAGCTATACGCCATTTCTATCATAAGGAAATACGGAAGTGACAAATCTGTTGATGTTTTGCACCGGGCCCTGGAAAATAACACATGGCAGGAGAAGGGTTGCCTTCAGAACTCCATAGGACAAATGGGAGTGTGATGGATGATGCAGAACAATAGTATCAACACCACAAGTATTCAGAACAAGAGAATTCTCATAGCCTCTTCACTCCAACTCCAGACACAAACCTGAATGAGGCTAAGTCGTGCAACCCAGTGGGCAGCTGGGTAACCAATCCCAACGGTAAGTGGGTCGATGAACAAGTTGGTGTCTAGGGGAGCTATTTTGTTACCCAGAAAAATGCAACGTTTTGGCGTCAGGAAGGCCAACCGGCTGTAAAGCATACCGATCAAAACAAACAAATATGACAAGTTCTTTTAAATTTGGCCTCGGGAACTACTAAGGCGTTCCCCAGATGAGACTATCGGTGGTCCCGCCTGCCTTTTTGTGAGAGGTACATAGAGTCAAGGACGGGATCGGTTAAAGTAGCAAGTTTGAATAAAAATTGGTACCCTGAAGATCGGATCTATGAATGGGAAAGGGCGAGAGGTAGGACTTGCTGATGAGAAGAATGGAATATTGTGTCCAGGAAACTAGGTGGAGGAGAAATAAAGCATGGAAACTTGGTAGTGGATTCAAGTTGTACAACGAAGCAAGCAATGCGGAGAGAAATAGCATATGAATTATTCAGTACATGGATTTTATAACCTGTACGGTCGGTGTTAGTAGAAGAAGTGACCGAGAAATTTGTCTGGAGCTGTGTCTTGGGGAAGTCTGTAACATCATAAGGTACCAATGCCCTACAATGTTTGCTGCGAGGAGGAAGAGAAGGATGCCTTCTGGAATGACTTGGAACAGAAATTTACTGGTGTGCCAGCAGGTGAAAGGGTATTTATGTGTGGCGGTATGCATAGACATGCATGTGTCTATAAGGAAGGACAGCCACTGAGAAAGGTGCACGGAAGCTGGGGATTTGATACAGGGAACGAGGGGGCCGAGTGAATTGTAAATTTCGCACCCGCATCAGGTTTAGTGATATGTGACCCTTTCTTCCAGAAAAACAAGAAGCACTTGAAAATGTACAAAAGTAGGGGAAGAGAAAGGGGAATAGTCCTCCTGTGTGGAAGACAGCATCTTACGGAAGTAAGGAAATGTAAGGTTATAATAGGGGAATATGTGCCACCACAACACAAAAGGTTAGTCCTCTATTTCATATACCGTATATCAGTATGAAGAAGTCCAGCTTCAAAATGGATAGTATGCTAGCCTTTGAACTAAGACACCCCGGATTCGATTCGCGGTCGGGTCAGGGATTTTAACTTTCATATTCAATACGCGATGCACCGAATCTGCAGTATATAAATGCTATTTAAATATTGCTTTCACTCAGGCAAGGTGAAAACATTACTTTAAAAACATAAAAATGGCAGAATCTGCCACTATTCTCGCAGGTTACATTGCCAAAGAAGTTGTGATGCCACAAAATTGGCTAAGGTAGTAAATATGCTCTCATTCTGTAATTTAGGAACATCTTTTTAACTTACCTGAAAGAATGAATTTTCTTCTGCAAAATACATTTAACCATATTCGACGCTGTTTAGAACGTTCTTGTAGGAGAGAATTCAACTGGCAGCAGCTATGAAAGGATGAAGAAAATCCGTAATAATTGGTAAAAGATACCTAAGGAAGCTTTTAATATGCCTGAAAAAAATCATACGTGTTTGAAAGTTCCTGACCAATACAAAAACTAAGTGAAAGCTTGGAAATAATATCCGTAAGTGGAATTCTGACAATTTTCTCGTAGTAACAAATTAGGCACGTCTTACTTAATAATAATAGCAAAGCAAAGTCACCTCCGTACAGGCCATGAAGGCCCTTGGAGGAGTGGAAGGTAAAGGCTTCCACCATTGTTAACCTCGGCACGTAATGGGGTAGAGTGGTTAGCTCTACGCCCGGCCGCCTTTGCCCCCAGGAATTAACCTGGTACTCATTTTTGGTGTAGGCTGAGTGAACCTCAGGGCCATATGCACCTCCGTAAGTGGAAATCTCGTTTCTTAAATTTTACGACGTCCTTCCGGGCGAACCGAGCACGCCTTTACAGCCTCGGCCAGGCAGCCCCTACTTAATAATAATAATAATAATCACGGACTTGGTCAGGAAGAGACACCTAGCATTTTTATAGATACATCTACAGAATGCATCTTGCCAGGATGACCAACCAGCTTCTCCTTTATTGGCAAAAGAGGAAGATCAAGTCACCATAGTTGATGGAAGTAAACAAAGATCTGTAGATACTCGAGTGGAGACAAAACAAAACTTCTTTAAGATTATTTCCAAATTTCAAGTTTCTAGTTGTTTGGACAAAAATAAACATAAACATTTCCAAATATTGAATGAAATTTGGTAGAATTTGATGATGTTCTTTTAAAAAAAGAAACATGTCATTCTTTGTTTATTAGTGTGTAATTCTATTCCTTGTCTAATAGTGTACTTTTTACAGGTATATTATAGTGTAATATTTATATTGAACTCTTGTGTTCGACAGACTGAAAAGATTTTAAGCTACACTTAACAGAGTCGACACTGGAAGGTATGGATTCTTTCTTAACAAACACAACAGAAGTTTCCTCAGTGTATTTTCATCGTCGTTCTTCTCATGAATTTTGGATCATCCAGCGAGATACAAAATGAATTTGATTTATCTCAGGCAATACCAGGGATCCCAAGTAATTACTTACTTAATTAATTTATTAATGCATGTATCAGTACATAGAGCACAAAATCAAAATTTATCAGTCATCAAATAATAATAATAATAATAATAATAATAATAATAATAATAATAATAATAATAATAATGTCCGCCTCTGTGGTGTAGTGGTTAGTGTGATTAGCTGCCACCCCCAGAGGCCCGGGTTCGATTCCCGGCTCTGCCACGAAATTTGGAAAGTGGTACAAGGGCTGGGACGGGGTGCACTCAGCCTCGGGAGGTCAACTGAGTAGAGGGGGGTTCGATTCCCTTCTCAGCCATCCTGGAAGTGGTTTTCCGTGGTTTCCCACTTCTCCTCCAGGCAAATGCAAATTCCGGGATGGTACCTAATTTAAGGCCACGGCCGCTTCCTTCCCTCTTCCTTGTCTATCCCTTCCAAACTCCCCATCCCCCCACAAGGCCCTTGTTCAGTATAGCAGGTGAGGCCGCCTGGGCGAGGTACTGGTTATCCTCCCCAGTTGTATCCCCAGACCCAGAGTATGAAGCTCCAGGACACTGCCCTTGAGGTGGTAGAGGTGGGATCCCTCGCTGAGTCCGAGGGAAAAATCAACCCTGGAGGGAAAACAGATTACGAACGAACAATAATAATATTAATAATGGCTTTAGCTATCGTGTTTAGACATTTGAATTTGACACCATCTGAGCTACCTGCATGTAGACTCTACCAGATGGCAGATAAACGGTTCTCTGCCGGGCGAACCGGTCTAGGTGGGTCAGACGGCAGTAGCGCTGACCATCTGAGTTTTTCCACCCTTCAAAACTTTGACTATCTCCGCCGGATTTGAAATCACAATAAGTACATGATATTCCTACTTTACACTTTGGTGAGGTGCCTAGAAAAGTGATGGGCTGTCTAGAATAATGTTGTAAGTAACTTTTCAAGATGCTTAAACCATATTTATTTCATATTTGAAATGGTGGATATTACTAAATAAGAGAATACAATGAAAACATTACAGGCTTCAAGGTAGTGTATATACAGTATTTGCATGAACATAGCAATACACGAAGCAAGGCATATAATAGGATAGTTTTTCAGCAGGAACAGTGATTGTTAAAAGGTGACTTACAACGTTATTTTAGGCAGCCATACCGTTCTTACAAACTCCTATAATTTTCCAGAGATATGTATTATCCGCACACTTTATCTTGGTGCATTTGTGTACGGTGGTGAGGAGTAAGGAGGGAGCTGTCCCGGTATCGATAGTGCTGCCTGGTGCTGCCAACTGAATGAAAATGAAATCTGAATTGAATCGAGATTATGATCGATCGATATGAAATTTCTAAACCGTTATCATCTTAAGCCAACAACTATGTCACATACACATTATATAACATTATAAAACATTTCTCGATGCGAATCTTGTTCCTAGCATGAATTCTATACTTTGGCTTTGTTGTGTAAACAATAACAGTACTAGTACGTAAAGTGTACGCCAGATGTCGCACAACGATGCTTAAGCGATTCATAGTTTGTGTTTCAAAGGTTGCCAGTACGAATCTCGAAGATCGCCGAGGTCGACCGATCAGCACTAGGGTGTAAATGCACCAAGATAAAGTGTGCGGATTCTACTGCGCAAACATTAGCTGGCAAAGAAAAACAAAACAAAACTTAATTTTATACCTTCTCAGACCGCAAGGACACTCGCAAAGTATGGATAGAAGGTGGCCGAAGAATCCTACTACCTGCAAAATATGTTCATCGTTATTTTTTTTAGAAAAAAGATGATTTTGAAAGAAATTCAATGTATGTGCGATTGAATGTACATATGAAAAAAGGTTTATTTACAATACTTTATGGATACAATGATTATTCTTACATTTTAATACATATTCTACAACAAGGCTGTACGAAGGATTTTTTCGGAGGGGGTTAGGATTTTTTTGGATTCGGGGTCCGAAGGAAAACTATAGTAAAATATATTTTTATGTTCAAATAGATTTTACAGAAAGAAGAGTTTGAGTTTTAGAGCAGCACGTTTTACAACTCAACGGATAATGTAGAGAGGTAAATTCAAAGCAGTCTGGTGGGCAGAACACGCTTTAACACGTGCGTGCAGTGCGACACCAAGATTTGTTTAAGAATGGAGGCAACAATAAGTGTCACTGTAAGTACTAAAAAATATTTAGAGGTTCGATTCATTAAAAAAAAAATCTTCTAGTGCCTCGATAACATGAACATATTTCTATATGTTTATTAAAATCGATTTTTATGGGGTAAAATTCATTAAAAAACAATCCGTATATATCACCGAAATTAATGTTTTCATTTATGTTTTCAGTAAAGTTGTTAACTATTTTCATAGGGAAACATTTAAAGGCGGCACAGATTTTCTAGGTTAAATTCACATGTTTATTTTGAAAGTGCTTGCTTTATTAATATTTCAAATTTATTGTAGATTATTTCAAAATCCGCACATGCTGTTTAAATTTGTCAAGTTCCCTTTTATTTCGGAGGGGGTTTGAACCACCCTAACCTCCTCCCTGGGTACGGCCTCGTCCTACAGCTATTCTTCGTTGACCTGGCGCTGTCTGTAGTTTTATGTTGTATAACAGTTCTTTCTTCCTTCGCTGAGAATATACGACGAATCCTCCTTAATGCTTGCACTAGAAGCAGCAGTTACTTCCAGGATTGTCCAGATAAACACAGGGCCTGCATATCCAGCCACTCCTCAACAAGCGAAACATTTGTTTCTTGGTGAAGTTTCCTTTTCTCTGTATCCAATTGTATAAGGTGGTCGGTACGTCCTCAGGAAGTTCCATGCCCTATGGAGCAAAGAAATTACCGCAAAATATAAATTTCTTTCCATGAAGAGACTTTTTTCATTAATTTGGATTTATTGTAGATTTGTAATGTATCATATTGTCTGGGAGCTAATTTTATTGAATGTTAGGTATGTTGTAGGAGGTCGAAATAAAAATTATTTTGTGGAAAAAGTATTTAAGAGATGAAATCAACTCTCTCCCCTATTAGTGCATATTTTTGTACAATTGTGTATGTTCATTCTCTGGCTGATGAAATCGATATTTATACAACTTGTGCGTAAAGGGTGCCTTTCTTTGCATGATTGGAGAGTTTTATGCACGAATAAATAAATTCATATCGCAAAAGTTGCATATACTACATAATTCTATCTATTACCATAATAAAAATCATCAACTCTATGGAAAGGAGCATATTCAAAAGAAATAAGGTTATGTAAAACATGTTAGATTTGTTGGGATTTATTCGTTTAACTTGTTATGTAATCTTTGGTATTATTTGTCATAATTTCGTGTAATTTGAAGGCGAAGCACATGGAGAATTTGTAGTAGGCTATGAATTGTTTAGAAGAACAAAGGTATTATGGTTAATTACATTGAATTCATTTTTCTTCAATACATAGGCTTTGTGGCATGTGCCATGTTACATCCCCTTAATTTATAAAACTAATCACGAGTTAATATCTACTTACTACAAATCTAAATACCACCTTCAGGAAAATTAAATAATAAGGATAGTGGTCTGAGCTCGTGGCACCGTATCTTGTCACTTCGTCTCCACGTGGAACCGCTTCCAACTTCCAATGAAGGTTATCCCCATAATTGTGACTCTCCTCCTCCGAGGCTCAATCAAGATCCTGAAACACTACCTCTACAGCACTGAAATGCTGCACTAATTATACTGTTTCTGCATAATTTAGAGTTTTTCAATTAATAGAATTGTATCGACAAATTTGATGTTTTACCTTCTTTTTAATGGCACCCTTTAAATACAGGAGGTTGTTCCTAAATAAATGAAACGGAAATGTACATAAAATCAAAAGTAAGTTTGTTTGTTTGTTTATTATACAAATCTACACATCTTTACTGATCAGTACCAAAATTTTCACCAAGTCTCATGGAAGCACTCGGACGGGTCGTAGAGGTAGTTATATCGTCATAGATTTAACAAAAGAAAATTGATCATTGTATCTATACATATATATATATATATATATATATATATAAACATAAGAGTTTTGTCTGTACATTGCTCAGAACTGAAAAATGGCATTTCTGTATTGGTCGTGTCCACTGTAACAAGGAAATGTACTTTTTAATTTCCCGTCGTCTCTGTCTGCATGTATGTACGGGCATTACGAGAAAATGGCTGAAGGGAACTGAATGAAAATCGGTATGTAAAGTCGGGGAATAAGACACTACAATCTAGGCTGTAAATAGTTTTAATCGTACAGTGCGAAATGATAGTTTAAAGGGAAAGCCTAAAATTCAGTTCTCAAAAATCAATGCTATTCGTGGTCCTATCGATAAATACTACATAACTAAAGTTAAATAGAATTAAATTTTCGATCATTTATAACTTATAATTTTTTACTATACCGGCTATAATAACAAATGCTCATAAACTTCGTTTATTGTTATTAAGTCCGTATCAACGCCGAGGCAGGAGAAAGTGGGCGAACAGAATTGAATGAAAATCGGTATGAAAATTCGGGGAAAAGAGCATTGCAGTCTAGGTCATAAATAACTTTACTCACGCTGGATAAAATTTTAGTTTAGGAGAAAGGGTCTAAAATTTAATTTTGAAATACCTACGTGCTCGTCAACGATGGGTATTGCAGCTAGTGTGATATACGGGTAGAAGGTTATTTGTATGTGTTAATGCCATTTTTGATACCAAAGCTTTAGAGGTATAGACTAAACACACGAAAATCATGGAATTTAGAACAGCGAAGACTAATGAACTGTACACACGAAAAGCACGAAACTTATAATAGCAAGAAAAATGGTCAAACCTCATTCAGAGGTTCAGGACTAAACTCTTCGAATGTACTTCCCCGTATTTAGCTCTGTGGCACATAAATGCTATTTGCTTTACGTCGCACCGACACAGATATGTCTTATGGCGACGATGGGATAGGAAAGGCCTAGGAAGTGGAAGGAAGCGGCCGTGGCCTTAGTTAAGGCACAGTCCCGGCATTTGCCTGGTGTGAAAAATGGGAAACCACGGAAAACCATCTTCAGGGCTACCGACAGTGGGGCTCGAACCCACTATCTCCCGATTACTGGATACTGGCCGCACTTAAGCGACTACAGCTTTCGAGCTCGGTAATCCCATAAATGAGTCAGACGGTTCGTTGAGGTATTTATATCGTCAAAGATTTCATATATTTTGTCATAATATGTGATAAGCGGGTAGAAAGTTTTATGTGTGGACGCCATTTTTGACACGAAAACTCTTGACGGATAAACTGGACAGATGAATAGCATGGACTTAAAATAGTAAGGAATGTCTATGATACAATCTAACGATTTATTCTTTGCAAAATTAACCTCAGTTTCATAAATGAGTAACCTATCAAATGATTGCTTACAGGTGGTGGATTTTGCTCTATTCAACATTGAACTTAAAATACCAAGGAATTCCTATGATACAATTTAGCGATGTATTCTCCGGAAAATTAATCTCAATTCCATAAAAGAGTATCAAATGATAACAATGATGGCGTATTTTGCTCTGTGATACAACATAGCAATTTATTGTCTGGTATGAGTATTGAGTGATTGCCGTTAGGTGGTGGTGGTGATTATTGTTTTAAGAGGAAGTACAACGAGGCAACCATCCTCTATATAACACTAATCAGAGGGAAAAAATGGAAGGCATCCGACACTTCGAAAAGTGAAGGTATCGGCCAAAGGAAGATAAGGACCACGAAGGGCGTGAAAATGAAGGACTCCCTAGGTCTCCATACGTAATATCGTCGGGGTCTGAAAAGAACAAGAGTTGACCAAGGGAGGTCGGATAGGATATAGAAAGTGAGGAGCCTGGCACAAGCAAGTGGAAGCAATACCAGGACTCAGCTATGGGCCCCGTGGTCGCCAATCCACGTTCCAAAGTTCAGAGCCCCTGGGGCCCCATTTAGTCGCCTCTTATGACAGGCAGGGGATACCGTGGGTGTTATTCTACCGCCCCCACCCACAGGGGTGGGTTGAGTGATTGCTTTCAGACATATTTTCCTGACTCTATTTATTCCAATCCATACAGACTTCGTATTTGGCAAGTGAACGCATCGTATCCATCAAATTTCATATATAATTGTTGTCGTAAATGGAAGATAATAATGGCTTTCTTGCAAATTAAGATTAAAATTATAGATTAATTAATACATACCATTATTACTAGAGAAATATATGTATACATACTTTGCTACATTACGACTATGAATTCTACTACATCACTGCACTTCAGTATGCCTTTTGTTCACGTAACACTTTTGTGTGTTAAGTCTTTGCTCACTTTCTTCTTTGAACTCCTTTGCTTTGTTTCATGTTACTTGGTGGGGCGAGTTGTTGACTTGTGCCCATAACTGATTAATTAATATAATTATTGGTCCAGGGATCATGCTATTTTTCTTTCAACAAAAATCATTTCTTTGTTACGATTTACTTTTCACCTCCATTTCTCCGTTTGAACTGCCCGCGCTAGTCATGATGGACAAAGATGTTAAGAATTCACAGACTAGCACTTCCATTCATCGGTGCTAGCACTGGACCTCAGGGAGGAAACAAAAGACGGCATGGTGAAGCGGAGTGCCACAGAAGAGGGTCGTGTCTACAGAGAAAGAGTCGCCTTAGTTACGTATCTATATCTCTCTAGTAGTAATGGTATTTATTAATTTACCGCAAATTTTACTGTTGATTTGTGTGAAAGCAATTATTATCCACCATTTAGGACAAAAATTACAATGAAATTTCGTGGATACAATTCGTCCACGTAACTCTTCGTATTATTCGTAGACTGGATTACTGCACTTGTTTCAATAGCATGTGCCGTAGTTTTGCATTCCTCTACAGTTCATGCGTATCATTTCATAACCTCGAAACTTTGCAAGTACATCCGCGGCGATATTAATGAACAACGTGATACATTGCCAGTGGAGCCCGCGGGAAACTTTCAGTAGTGTATAATATATTAAGTATGTAATTGTAAAGTGTCGAATTGTGTAAGGCCAAGTTAATTGAATATAATTATACATATCTTGTGAATATAGCTAGAATGAGACAACCATTATAATGTTAAAGTATAGCGAGGGGTTAGGGCATTGCGAATTAGTTGCATACAGATATATTTTGGCACCGGGAAGTTGCCTAGCGCTGGACGTATCCAGGTAGCCAGCTTTAACCATGAACTCTGCACACAACCTAGGGCGTGGTATTTCTCGTACGGAATCACTTCATCGAGTCTTTCCTAGGTGACGCAAGAAAAGAACACTAAAATGAGTACACGCATGCACAGAAATTGTGCTCCGACATAAACAATCAACACTGCCTCACTCCAGTAATAAAAAGAAAGGGAGTGAAGGGGTAGTATTGAAGGCCACTCTAGTACTCAAAAGAAGGGGAGGGAGGGAAACGGTAGTGTTGAAGCTCACTCCAATACTGAAAAGGAGGGGAAGGAAGTGAACTGGTGGTGCTGAAGACACATTGTGTGTATTGCTGTACATCCACCATTGTGCCCATTTTAATCACAACAGTCTTGTAGCGGGCTGTCTACCTGCAGCAATGCGTTAAGTGAGGAGGTGAGAGAACACCGTGCTTTGTTTATATCGGGACACCATTTCTGTGCATGCGTGTACGGGTGAACAGGAATAGTAGCTAACTACCCACATCAATGCAGTCTTTGTTCGGAAAAGTTATGAAACAGCACTTTTAGAGGTCAAAGGGCTAAAATCGTCGGTATACTGGGCTCCGCTCGGCATTACTGAGAATTGTTAGTTATTATTACTCAGCGAGTCAACCGGAGGTGGTTTGGTCCACAATAGGTATAGAATATATTTGTGAGTCAATCAGAAGTGGTGGGTAAGTCCTCAGTATTAATCCATTTAATCGGAACTTGTAATTTTGTAAGATGTGACGATCAACGAAAGTCAAGTCGATGATATGCATTCAGTGTAGCTGTGAGTAGTGACTAAGTTAGTCGCGTACAGCCATCGCCCTCTACTATGACTGCGCTAATGCGTCTTCCCAATACAGCGATATGGGTAATATGTACCTAGTTCCCATTTTTACCGCCGAACACCGGTTAGCTGGCATTGAAACACGATGAAATGAAATGAAATGGCGTATGGCTTTTAGTGCCGGGAGGTCCCAGGACGGGGTCGGCTCGCCAGGTGCAGGTCTTTTGATTTGACTCCCATAGGCGACCTGCGCGTCGTGATGAGGATGAAATGATGATGAAGACAACACATACACCCAGCCTCCGTGCCAAGGAAATTAACCAATGATGGTTAAAATTCCCGACCCTGCCGGGAACCGAACCCGGAACCCCTGTGACCAAAGGCTTGCACGCTAACCAGTTAGCCATGGAGCCAGACGCTGAAACACGATTATTCATTACAGCACACGTAAAGTATTTTTTAATATATTTCTGTTGAAATATATTGCCAGTCACTCGATAAACATATTTAAATCACACTTTATATCTTAATAAAGAAATTCAGTAAAGAGCGTTACCGTCCGAAGCGGGTAAATCTGAACAATATAATGTTAACGGTAGTAAATACTACAGGAAAGAAATAATTTCACGTACCTCTCTATTTTGGAGCTACTTACACAATATCTTTCAGTTTAAAGGGTAAGCGTTCTCGCATTGAAATATTTCTATCTTTCAAATATCTCTGTTGTTGATGTGTCTGTGTTATTTAAGAATACAGGAATAGCACACTCGCAAATAACTTCACTCAATAACTGTTAATGTCCGATTTCAGGACAACTGAAATGAAGAGAATTCTATAACACATGCATTGAATAGACACACATAGACGCACCAGGTATTTTTACTATGCATACGTAGTTGTGATTTCAGTACACAATAATGGATAACTTTCAAAACCCCCGACAGCAAATCAGATGGATACCGCAGCCTGCTGTTTTCATCTCCTCTATTACCTGTAAGTCCATTGACCCTGATGACCACTTTCGTCTTGTCAGAAGAATCAAGCAGCTGTCATCCTTGGTTTACAGGAATGTTTTGCGAACAACAAAACCTCCTATACCGGGAGATAGTGGGTTTATACCCCACTGTCGGCAGCCCTGAAGTTGGTTTTCCGTGGTTTCCCCACTTTCACACCATGCAAATGCTGGGGCTGTACCTTAATGAAGGCTACGGCCGCTTCCTTCCCACTCCTAGGACTTTTCTGTCCCATCGCCATAAGACCTATCTGTGTCAGTGGGACGTAAAGCAAATAGAAAACAAGTACGTGTTCACCGCACGCCCCTGACAGCAGCACTGAAAATACAATGAAATTACACATAAATATACCATTAAAAATCTGCAGAGTAAGTCTACAATGACTGCTCTATAAGTCAAATAAGTCTAAATCTCAAATCTTGACAACACTCCCGGTTCGTTCATTCACAAAGGAAGTAAGTACAGGGAACGCATACCATGCAGGGAACATCGTGGGAACAGATTGCCCGCAGTCCCTTGCTGAACACACCGGTAAGCTGTACCAGCGCGGGTGGGCGTTCAGTTTCATTATGGTAGGCCTAAATTATTAGTTAACACTTATTAATGAAGTTAACAAATTGTGTTGATCTCACCATCCATAATGGCCTTTTAAACAAATTAAACAGCATTATCCGTGAGTTCAAACCACGCACATAAGTGATTGAAGATGAAGATGGCAAACTTATTGCTGATAAGAACAAAGCAATGAGGCAGATAATTGGGAAATGTCGCGAATTTTGTGTCCCTGCCTTTATTTGTTTCCTTCACTACAAAGAAGCCTTTGATTGTATTATGTGGAACAAGTTGTGGCAGGTAGTCAAAGAATTTGGTGTTCCATTGCACTTAACATCATTATTGAAATGTCTAAGAACCATGCTGCAGCCATACAGGTGGATGGTGATATCTCAGACTTTTTGAATGTTACAAATGGAGCAAGGCAAGGTTGTATACTATAATCTCAAATCTACAGCAGCTATGCAGAGTATGTCATCAAAAGAGCTCTCGAATGCTGGACTGGTAGAATCTCGATTGGGGGCAGAAAAATCAGCAACTTGCGCTTTGCAGATGGCACTTCCTTAATCGTGGAAGTGAAGAGGAACTTACTGACCTGATTGCAAGAGTGTAGAGATTTTGGCCTAGAGATAAACATGAAAAAGATGAAAAAGACCAAACAATAAGGCAAGGTCAACTCCAACTTACAGTACAAAACAAACGGATTTGGAGGCAGTTAGGGAGTTCGTATAACTGGAGTCAGTCATCAGTGACACGGGAAACTGTAAATAAGAGATAAAAATAAGTATTTTGCTAGGTCGAGCTGCAATGGTTAAACACACTAAGAATTGGCAGAACCGGATCAAAAGCGATGCGTTTAGTTGAATCACTAGTGCTCTCCATCTTTTTGTATGTCTGTGAGACTTGGACCGTGAAAGCTAACAAAAATGGAATCGATAACTTTGAGATGTGGTGTTGAGATGCTACGTATATTCATTATAGACGAACTAAATGTCAAGAAACGTCTGTTTTCCCTTGTAGTTCAGTGTTACCTCCAGTTACATGGCCATACTTTTAGAAGACAAGGGCACAGTTTTGAAAAGACCATTTTCCAAGGCAAAGTGGAAAGCAGTAGACTATGAAGATGAACAGCAAGTAGATGGTTAGATCAAGTGAAGAAGATCACTGACCTACATGACCTACATCTTCAGACTGTATTAAGAAGAGCTGAAGACCGCTCTGGATGAAGACGTCTCGTGAAGGTTGCAACACAGAAATGATAAATTAAATGAGCAGAACGACTAATGATAATAATAATAATTGATGATGATGATGACGACGACGACGACGATGATGATGATGATGATGAATTTCGTAGAAGAAGTTTCCTTCTGGCGTCGATTCCTTAAACCACTGAACTCTTTCTGACTTTCGTTTGACCTTTTTCTCAGCTTTGCAATAAGAATTTATGAAGGCTACCAGTATCCGATGCTGGGTTGTCAGTCCTTTACCTTGCACTATTAGGCCACTTATAGTCCCCTGATTTTTTTTGGCCAGCTGCCATCTGACCCCAAGACTTCGTCCTACTGGTGCTGTAGGTCAGAGCCGTCATTTGCCATGATGGTTCATCCACCTACCCAACCAGACATTCAGCACTAATTCAGCCTTTACTCCAGCTACCGAGTAAACATGAAGAGAGTATTTCTCATAGAGTTGATCCTTCTCTGGCCTGTTGATCCGCGGACGGTATCTTATTTCCTTCATGTCCTATGAGTCACCTACCAAATATTCTATCTATACCACTCGAGCACGCACTCACTAGAAACCAGGTTCTTCCAAGCATAGAGCAGATTTTAATTGGCCTATAATGATCACCATCATTCTGATTACCGTTCTTATCAATAGACTGAGCATGCCAGGTGAGAACAATGTGGTACCCAATTATTTACTAACATTTTGCTTGCTGTAAGAGCGAGTAAGTTAAACTCCTCCTCCATATTAATAATAAATATATACATTTCCTTGAGGAATGAAAATCTATAAAATAATGTAGACACTTTCGAATTTCAGGTTCCAGCTCCATTTAATTAATACCACTGACGCTATCTCAGCAGTTCCTGTGCTCTTCCCATGTTCGTGCCAAAGAGTTATACATCTAATCAGTGCCGTGGCTATTTCTTTCCACTGTCATTATAGAACGGGACAGCTCGTTCAAAGATGATAAAAAATCTTTACCGACCAAAGATCGGATTTCCCTAGTCCATTAGTCGCCTTACCTCGTATTTGTTCAGTAATGGTTTTGGAACATTGATCTGGTCAAGAATCTGTAGAGGTCTTGTTCCGTGATATGATTGGTTCTTGACGTTTGGTTCCAAAACGATTGCAATGTTATAGGCGAGGAAGTGCCGTTTCTCTGAAACAGAAAAGAAACAGAAACACTAACTGTAACACGAGACCTGGGCACATAGCATTCAAGTCAATGATCACTTCCAATTTAAAAAGACATCGGCAGAATTACATAATGTTTACTAAAATCCGGACACACTTCACCGTTGCTCGCTCAAGAACTGATCAGAGAAAATGATGCCAGACTGAAAACGTGAAAGAGAGATCGACTGCAAGGGTCTCCGACGAGTGGAGATCGATCTTTAACGATATGCAGCTCTGGTCTGGATTTTATGTTCCGTGTAGTGCAGAGGTGCTTGCTCACGCTGGGCATTGCGTCCTACGGGCGCAGAACATATAACTGGGTGGGCGAGCGGGCTTGAGATCAGTCTCTGGGCTTCAGCAGTAGCAATGTTGTGCTTACGTCACAGGCCGTAAAGGTCAATGAACGGTGAAAGTTTATTTGAGTATTAAGGGATTGGTGCTATTTTTTATTTCCAGTAGACAGAAATCCAAGTAAATTTCAATATAAGTTTCGTTGTAATAAATTAATTATTTCTGTTCTCTTTAGTGCAGAGTGTAACATAACTATACCGCCAAAAATGAGGGATGCTCTTCGTATACTGTAAAGAACGATGACGCAATCGGATTTGCGGAGAAAAGTTTTCTTTTCGAGAAAATGAGGGTACTTTGTTACTTCCGGGCGCGCAATTCAAATTGACGAGCTTGCCATATTTGCTACGCCAGAGAGCCAGTCGCTGTTGCTGTGCGTCGGAGGAAGGAAAGGAGGGGAAGTGGGAAGTGGGAGACAGAGGTAATACTAGGTGTGAGTGCACAAGTTTCTTGTTCGTTTGTTAGTTTGTTCTGCGCACACTGAATACTATGCGAAGCCCGTAGAAAGAGATGAACTTGTACCAACAATATAGGCAGCTCTTAAGGTCGTTTGCGAAACACCACACATCCTGAAGAGACTCTAAACGTCACTACTACATTGTTGTGACCTTCGTTCTGTATTTCATAACATAACATAACATAACATAACATAACATAACATAACATAACATAACATAACATAACATAACATAACATAACATAACATAACATAACATAACATAACATAACATAACATAACATAACATAACATAACATAACATAACATAACATAACATAACATAACATAACATAACATAACATAACATAACATAACATAACATAACATAACATAACATAACATAACATAACATAACATAACATAACATAACATAACATAACATAACATAACATAACATAACATAACATAACATAACATAACATAACATAACATAACATAACATAACATAACATAACATAACATAACATAACATAACATAACATAACATAACATAACATAACATAACATAACATAACATAACATAACATAACATAACATAACATAACATAACATAACATAACATAACATAACATAACATAACATAACATAACATAACATAACATAACATAACATAACATAACATAACATAACATAACATAACATAACATAACATAACATAACATAACATAACATAACATAACATAACATAACATAACATAACATAACATAACATAACATAACATAACATAACATAACATAACATAACATAACATAACATAACATAACATAACATAACATAACATAACATAACATAACATAACATAACATAACATAACATAACATAACATAACATAACATAACATAACATAACATAACATAACATAACATAACATAACATAACATAACATAACATAACATAACATAACATAACATAACATAACATAACATAACATAACATAACATAACATAACATAACATAACATAACATAACATAACATAACATAACATAACATAACATAACATAACATAACATAACATAACATAACATAACATAACATAACATAACATAACATAACACGAAGGGCATCCCTGATTTTTTGTCAGTATTATTCTGATACGCCTTGTATATTGACCGGATACAATAAAAAGCTTACCGGTACTCAATTTATTTTGCACTGTACGCAATGAACTACAATTTTCACAATTATTTTTCAGGAGTATGATTTAGAAACATTAAGATTCCTAATATAATAGGGAGTAGAGCCGATAAGCTGTGGCTTGTTTGTGCTTGCGATTAAATGATCTAATGAAGTCATCAACAATCCAATTATGTTTAGTGGGAATGACATAAATGAGGTTATTTATGTTAGGACATTTTATTGCGTTTACAGTATTGTTGTACCTGGAGAGTAAATATGTTTTCACTAGTGATGAAACTCACTCACTATTTATACTAGGCTAGCTATTATCAATGGACGTCTGTTATATGTTTTAAATACTATCTTCAGTGTCTCAATGAACAGGAAATGTGAAGCATTAAACTTCTGAAAGTATGTAAATATATTACGTTTTACTGAATGAATAACAAGAATTTTACTTTTCTTAGTGAAAAATTTATTCCTAACCAATAAATTGTAAATTGTAAATATGATCCCGAGAGGGATTATAATGCCGATATAAACAAAGCATTCTATCCTCCCCGCTACAAGACTTTGTTGTGACTGAAATGGGCACCGTGGCGGTCGTAAAGCAATACACACGCTGTGGCTTCACAACTATTATATTCGTTCAATCCCTTGCCCCTCCTTTTCGGTACTGGACTGGCGTTCAACTCTACCCCTTTACTCTCTCGCCCTCTTTTTAGTATTGGAGTGGGGCAGTGCTGATTATTTATATTGGGACACCATTCCTTTGCACGTGTGTACATAGGCTCTCTTACGGCCATTGAGCGATGATCGTTTTAGCATGTGACGTCGACTAGCGCGAAGTCAAGGCAAGTCGCTAGTTTTGAAATATTCCGTATAATTTTCTTTTGACAAATCTGGGCATCATAATTACAAAATAGCTGGATAATATTCAAAATTACAAATGGAATTGGTTAATATGATAAACATTTTTGAATGCATGATACCTCATAATATTTTACGGATATTATAAATAATCTCCATCTTTCTCTTTATCCTCAGATGTAGACAACTGACACGTATCGATCCCAACAATGAGTCAGTGTGAAATGTGACAAATTCTCTTAACCAACAATGCCTAATATTTTCTCATCGAAAAAGTTAGTTGTCTGTTAGAAGTCACGTTCTACAGTTTCACTGCGTAAAGTCTTGTTCACTGTGGTGTGACTTTTTTCCAATTATTAGTAAGAGATTTCAACACTATGGATACCGTACATCTCATACGGTAGTATACAGCAAATTGGCTGACATAGGCCTAATTCAGAAAAAAAAAAGATGAGCAAAGTCATAGCATTTTGATTCAGGAAAAGTCCAGTTAATTAATTATCAACTAGGAAGCCCACAATACCGTCTCCGGGTATGGAATGAAAATTTGTACCTGAGGGTCATAAGGTAACCGTTATGGTACCATCATCATGGATTTGAAAATGCATTATTACTGTGCAATTTATCTCAGGTCTTGAGATGCATAGCGATATCGAATGTGTGATTCACAGTCTGCCAAAACACATCCCGTGATAGATAGTCTGATCTTTCTTAACGCCAACTTTTCGTGCATGCAAACGATTGAGACATAATAAGGTAAAAATATTACAGCATTCATGATTTTGATGTTAAAGCTTTGCGAATTGATGCTAGCCAGTTCACCCAACCAACTATTGGTAGTAATGTTGGCTAAGAATAATTGGACACACATCGGTATACTGGTGCAAAGTACCACATTTTAAAAATATTAGATTTTTCACTAGAAAATTGCAAAGGAGTAAGGAGCATAACATATCATCGGGACTGGATCCAGAGAAGACTGTAAATGTTTTTTAGGATCATTAAAAAGATGTGAGTGGCTCTAAGTCTCCAAGCTTTCACGTATGAAATGTGCAATGTGCCATTCATTTCTTTTGAGAAGTGTTCATTTTTCTGAAAATAAAAATGGGTTATTTGAAGGTACAAAACAAGAATTTGTTGTTAGTGGAAATAGGGCTAATTGAAGAAACGGTATTTAGATTATGTTTACGGTTAAACAATGTCTAAACATGGCTACCGTGTTGCTAAGACGTTATTTATCACTTAGACAACGTCTAAAGCCAATGTTAAATAGGCCATATTTATACACTGCCATGGTCGCTGTTTAATCTCAAATTTTAGGAGTGAATCATAACCAGAAGCTACGTACCATGAAACATATCATTTATATTATCACGTTGAGGCGAGACGATTCCGGTAAGAAAGGTTAGTCCGACGGCCTCCTGTGGGTCGTCTGCTGTGAAATCGCAGCATTTCATTTGAAATGCACGGGGAGGTACAGTTTAAAGTACGATTTCGCTTTTCAAGAGATTATTTAAGGGACTTGTTTTTTGATCCTGAAACAAGGGACAGTCCGGTAACTGTCAGTTTGACTACAATTCCTGGCAACCAATATACAGTATTTTATTATATTTGGGATAATTTCCCTGGATTGATAGGTCAAATCGACTGCATCCATATCAGAATAACTTGTCCCGTTCGTCAAAGGGCTGTCACATACATCAACCGGGAGGGATTTTATTACTGCCAAGTAAGCACAGATAATAGTGACACTATAAATTAGTTATTATTTTTAGTGGATACTCGTCTCGTAAATTTATAACAACCCAAGTATTTACCCTGTTTAAAATGGGGAAACTACGAAAAAACAATCCTCAGGGCTGCCGATTGTGCGTTTCGAACCTGCGACCTGCAGAAAGCAGTCTACTTCTATATGACCCGTACAACTCATTCGGTTGCACAGTACTATAGTTTCATCTTCCCTCGTATGCCCTATGGCTAAATGGTTAGCGTGTTGGCTGGTCACAGGGGTCCCGGGTTCGATTCTCGGCAGGGTCGGGAATTTTGACTATAATTGGTTAATTTCGCTGGCAAGGGGACTGGGTATATGTGTCGTCTTTATCACAATTTCATCCTCATCACGACGCGCAGGTTGTCTACAAGCATCGAATAAAAAAGACCTGCATCTGGCTAGCCGAACCTGTCCTCGGACACTCCCGGTACTAAAAACCATCTTCCCTTCGCCGGTACTATTGAGATTAAACTAACCGTAACAGCATTATAATCAAAGCTACATTTCCTCATACGGTGGCGTGTCGTTTTAGTTTCGATAATGTTATGGGCCAGTATGAGTGGCTTAGACGGTTGAGGCGCTGGCCTTCTGACCCCAATTTGGCAGGTTCGATCCTGCCACAGGTTGGTGGTATTTGAAGGTGCTCAAATACGTCAGCCTCGTGTCGGTAGATTTACTGGCACGTTAAAAGAACCTCTGTGGGACTAAATTACGGCATCTCGGCGTCTCCGAAAACCGTAAAAGTAATTAGTGGGACGGAAAGTCAATACAATGATTTCTTATTCTTCTTCTTGTAATGTTTTGAGGTTTCATTTCACCGGAAGCGATATTCTTGTATGTGGGCAAGGCCATGCTCATCTATAGCCATATTTGTGTAATGTGCAGGAAGACCACAGATAACTAACGCCTGGCGCGCGCATCGATAAATTTGATTGGATGTGACACACGAAGATTTACATGGAAGATATATATGAGGAGCATATTTCCACAATGTCCTTTCTCCAGCAACTTTTAGTTTACAGAACGGAGAAAAAACGAATAGAAAATGTAATTTTGAGTTTGACTCTCTCAAACATTCTTCTAACTAATTGTTATACATTCCATAATTCCCCACAATCAAAGAATACATTTAATACGATACTGTTAATTAGATATTAATACAAATGTGTTGGTGAAGGGACATTTTGGAAATATAAAAAGGATAAGAGACGTTTTGGAAATAACTTACATTTGAACATCCTGCATAGATAACTCTTTACACTTCAAAACACTGCTGACATGCATACACTTCGGCATCTGTGGTAGTCTCTTCTGAGCATAGAGTTTTAGTTTATTAACACTTTTCCTCCACTCCTCCTCATTCCTAGTACGTTTTCTCCCTTTTCTCAAGGGAGCAGGAACTACTACACTGTTTTTCACACTATCTTCATTTGACTGTTTTTCTGCCATTATTTTGCATGGAAACGAATGTAACAGTAAACACCTGACAAAAAAGTATGTCCAAACTTATTAAATATACCAAGCGATATGCGTAAAGGCACAATAACTAGGCAAAAAACGCACACGAAGTACAAGGACGTGAATGTATTATTACACTATAACCTGTAGCTTAATTGTTTTCCTGAATCTCACAGTCATGCAACAATGTTACCACTACACAATTATCACCATTTTTGCAAAAAATTGCATAAAATGCTCGTTTTGCATTGCCTTTATATCTAGTTGTATTGGAGGATAAGAGACAGCTTTGAAACAATAATGGTAGTCCTTGTTATACAGTATGGAGGAGAAGAGAAATTTTGTAAACATAATTGTGATGCACTCCAGTCAGCCATATTGCTGTGGAGAAGAGACTCTTTGGAAACATAGCTCACATTTAACCGTGTTTTGTGCTTATAAAAAGGACATTCTGCCTAAAAAAGTCATCACCATTCCACGGAGAAAGAGATGGACATTATCAATGTACCCAAAATGTGGAGAAAGGACTTTTGGAAATACGCTCCTCATATACACTGACTGACAGAGCAAATGCAACACCAAGAAGGAGTGGTCAGAACTTTATGCCAATTGCAGGGTAGACTGACGTCACTGAGGTATGCTCATGATGTGAAATGCGCCGCTGTGCTGCGCACGTAGCGAACGATAAATGGGACACGGCGTTGGCGAATGGCCCACTTCGTACCGTGATTTCTCAGCCGACAGTCATTGTAGAACGTGTTGTCGTGTGCCACAGGACACGTGTATATCTAAGAATGCCAGGCCGCCGTCAACGGAGGCATTTCCAGCAGACAGACGACTTTACGAGGGGTATGGTGATCGGGCTGAGAAGGGCAGGTTGGTCGCTTCGTCAAATCGCAGCCGATACCCATAGGGATGTGTCCACGGTGCAGCGCCTGTGGCGAAGATGGTTGGCGCAGGGACATGTGGCACGTGCGAGGGGTCCAGGCGCAGCCCGAGTGACGTCAGCACGCGAGGATCGGCGCATCCGCCGCCAAGCGGTGGCAGCCCCGCACGCCACGTCAACCGCCATTCTTCAGCATGTGCAAGACACCCTGGCTGTTCCAATATCGACCAGAACAATTTCCCGTCGATTAGTTGAAGGAGGCCTGCACTCCCGGGGTCCGCTCAGAAGACTACCATTGACTCCACAGCATAGACGTGCACGCCTGGCATGGTGCCGGGCTAGAGCGACTTGGATGAGGGAATGGCGGAACGTCGTGTTCTCCGATGAGTCACGCTTCTGTTCTGTCAGTGATAGTCACCGCAGACGAGTGTGGCGTCGGCGTGGAGAAAGGTCAAATCCGGCAGTAACTGTGGAGCGCCCTACCGCTAGACAACGCGGCATCATGGTTTGGGGCGCTATTGCGTATGATTCCACGTCACCTCTAGTGCGTATTCAAGGCACGTTAAATGCCCACCGCTACGTGCAGCATGTGCTGCGGCCGGTGGCACTCCCGTACCTTCAGGGGCTACCCAATGCTCTGTTTCAGCAGGATAATGCCCGCCCACACACTGCTCGCATCTCCCAACAGGCTCTACGAGGTGTACAGATGCTTCCGTGGCCAGCGTACTCTCCGGATCTCTCACCAATCGAACACGTGTGGGGATCTCATTGGACGCCGTTTGCAAACTCTGCCCCAGCCTCGTACGGACGACCAACTGTGGCAAATGGTTGACAGAGAATGGAGAACCATCCCCCAGGACACCATCCGCACTCTTATTGACTCTGTACCTCGACGTGTTTCTGCGTGCATCGCCGCTCGCGGTGGTCCTACATCCTACTGAGTCGATGCCGTGCGCATTGTGTAACCTGCATATCGGTTTGAAATAAACATCAATTATTCTTCCGTGCCGACTCTGTTTTTTCCCCAACTTTCATCCCTTTCGAACCACTCCTCCTTGGTGTTGCATTTGCTCTGTCAGTCAGTGTATTTACAACTTGCTTTACGTCGCACCGACACAGATAGGTCTTATGGCGACGATGGGACGGAAAAGGGATCGGAGTGAGAAGGAAGCGGCCGTGGCCTTAATTAAGTTACAGCCTGGCGTGAAAATGGGAAACCACGGAAAACCATCTTCAGGGCTGCCGACAGTGGGGTTCGAACACACTATCACCCGAATGCTGGATACTGACCGCACTTAAGCGACTGCAGCTATCGAGCTTGGTGAAGAGATTTATATTTCCATTTTCGAACCAATATAGAAACTTCAAACGACGTCTAGCTAAACACCGGCTGAACATTGTTTATGCAATGGAACATCGTGTGTAACTTAGACGTTGTTTAGGTGGACGTTGTGTAATGCTTAAACTAATCATCGTTTCTGCAGTCGGCCCATAGTTTCTTTCTTTGTAATTCTGATTTTGATCTGGTATACAGTGGAGAAGGAAAGTAGTTACAAAGCGTAATGTGTTACCAGTGATCTCCACGAAATAAAGGAAGAAGCCAGTTCAAAGTAATTTCCATGAGTGGTACAAATTTCTTTAATACTGAAACTGTGGCTGATAAGATTGTCAATACAAGAACATTGAATATTCCTAAAGTTGTCTGCTAAGACTCATCAAAATTAGCATATGTCCATCTGAAAGACTCATACAGTGAGATTGAGATTGGCTGTAAGGCAAGAGTTCTAAAAGGAAAGTAAAATACGTAAAATAATATTATTCGCATATCTGTGCATAATAAATATAACAAAGCACACATGAACTGTCTGAAGGGCTTGGCATATTTTATGTTTTTTGTTTATTTTTCAGGGTTGTAATTTTAACTTGCCTATCATCAATCTATTGTTAAAATCGATGAAAAGTTCTCATTTGTTTCTTTGATTTATTTCTCAAAAATAAATCTCTTAAGTTGTTTTTCAGGGACAATTTCTTATCAATAATTTGCTGTTCATCAATTTGGAACTTTGGGCCTACTGACAGGTCTCCAATTCACCTGGATGTAATATTTATTCTTTGAGGGTTAGGTCAAAAATGATATTTCAATAGTATCTGCCGATTTAGGGCAATGAGCCTAAAGCTACTTCATTTAAAAGCTTATATTAGTGTAGGTAATGCTGAAAATGCAAGAAAGTTATTTGAATAAAAGAGGGTTAATACCACTGAATTCTTAAACATACATGATTTCTCTTCCTAGTAGACCATTTAATATTCTGGGTGGGCCAAAAGTAGCCTTACACTTAGCGCGTATTTACTGTACAGAACATTTTTAAAACACTTAATACATTTTAATCTTGTAAGTACTCAAATTGACCTCCTCCAACCTTGCAACATTTTTCGAAGCTGTTCATAACACTAAGGCACATATTTCGATACAAACCTGGCTCCAAACCGATATAGTCACGCAGGAGATCGCAGAACTGCAATTAGTGATCGGGGTCGTCCTCCAAAAGACAGAGCACTGCCATGAGCGGTATTGTTTTAATTTGAATATACGCGTTAGCCGTCACAAGGACATTCTTTGTACGAATAGTTCGATAGAAGTCCGTCGTGTAGACTTCCTGGACTGTTAACAAATGTTGGAGCCACTTTCATCTGATTTTCTCGGTCATCGATTTCTTAGGATGACAGATTTCGATAAGTTAACCACCTAACCTGTGGTTTTAAGTTTACTTCCTAAGTGATAAATTGCCCTGCGTGGTAGTAGGGGAGCGTTGAAAGCTCCTTGCCATACTATCCGCATCTGTTCCGCGTTTTCACACTTCAAAAATACTGCTTGAGTACCCATTTTCTTTGCTCTAGATTGGAATTCCTTTTCATCACTGATAATTACCGGGAAAAATAAGAAAAACAATCAAAACATAAACCGTCATTTAAGGAATTAGCTTACTACTAATGCTAAAACTTTATATAAAGGATGTAGAGTACAGGTTTGGAATTATTGTTTTGAAAAATCAGATAAGAAACGTGAAGCCAATAGTGAACCAACTGTAAGGCTACTTTTTGTCCACTCTGTATATTGATGAGAGAGAATACTCACCTTCTTGGGGAAGAGAATTGTACAATTCAGCAGCCGGGACATCAGCTTCTGTACCCGTCCAGAGAATGGTCATCAGCACAACAAACGTAAAGACTTTGCCCAGCATTCTGCAATCAGAGTATTGAATTAAAAGCTAGAACATAGTGTACATATGATACATGGAGGCTGTCTGACAGAGTGGTAAAGGTGTCTGGAAAAGAGGCTTCCATTTCTGTAGCCACATACAGGACGGTCGGAAACAAGCGTGAGCCCGGTATACAAGCATTAACATTTCAAAAAAATCGGTATCTCGTACCGTTGTTATTTTACCATCTGCTGATGTTAGCGAATCAGATCGCTTCGCGGGCGAATTGAAATAAGCTTCTCGAGGGGGTGTTACTAAATCTCTACGTGACTTAACTCTTTGAGGACCAATACGGAAAAATAAATATTTGGGTTACTAGTTGGAATTTAATGTGTGTTCTGTTGTTACAATTACATGTTAAAAGTGCGGCTTACTGAATAATAAGGCAATGTTTAATATCCGACTTCTACTTGGTTGAGACAAAAATGTTTGAAAATCAGGAAATTTTGACTTTAATGGATTTAAAGAATTTGTGCTTTATATCTCTCGTTCAGAAATATTCCAGACTATTTATGGCAATGAGATTGTAAATTGCATACGTCATAGTTGTTATCTGATTCGGGAAAAGTATTTTTACTGTAATCGATTACCCGTTATAATCCGATTAACTTTATGGGTCATGGGTGACCTCACCCTGTGGGTGGGGGGTGGTAGAATAACACCCATGGTATCCCTTGCCTGTCGTAAGAGGCAACTGAAAGGGCTCTGAACTTTGGAGCGTGGGTTAGCGACCACGGGGCCGTTATCTGAGTCCTGGCATGGCTTCCACTTACTTGTGCCAGTCTCCTCACTTTCACCTATCCTATCCGGCCTCCCTTGGTCAGCTCTTGTTATTTTCAGACCCCGACGCTATTAGGTTTCCGAGGGCTAGGGAGTCTTTCATTTTCACGCCCTTCGTGGTCCTTGTCTTTCTTTGTCCGATACCTTCATTTTTCGAAGTGTCGGATCCCTTCCATTTTTCTCTGATTAGTGTTATATAGAGGATGGTTGCCTAGTTGCACTTCCTCTTAAAATAGTAATCACCACAACCACCATCAGGGGTGACCCAAATGTAGGTAAGGGTAAAAGTGTAGCTGTCTTGAGTTTTCTGTTGGGAAACTCTATAATATCAAGATTATGCAACAATAATATTGTTTAGGCATGACCCGCAACACTACTTGTGAAACACTGAACTCACTATGTGTGATGACAATGTATACAAATCAGAGTGCAGTGTGCACTGGCTGGCAATCGGTGTTCCACTCATTCATTATTTAGCTTTCAGAAGAAAAGTGCTGTCTCGGACGAATTCCCAGTTCACACCACTTTTGATATAGGTCATTCATAGCTTTAATCTTTTAGAACCGAGGAAGTGGTCGTGCAGCTGTGACTTTGCTTTCGGGAGATAGTGGGTTCGAACACCACTGTCGGCAGCCTTGAATATGGTTTTCCGTGCTTTCCTATTTTCACACCAGGCAAATGGTGGGGTTGTACCTTAATTAAGGCCACGGCCGCTTCCTTCCCACTCCTACCCCTTTCCTATCCCATCGTCGCTATAAGACCTGTTTGTGTCTGAGCGACATAAACCAAAATTGCAAAAAAATAGTTTACTGAAAATGTTTTCTTCGTAACTATGTAGATTATTTTTAATTTATTGCAGATGCCGTCCAGAAGGAAAATATATTTTATTACAAAGGATGATGGGATTGAACAGGATAACTTCACCGTTTCAAGTGGCTATGAAAGTGCTCTGCCTCTTGATACTGAAGACCTGGGTTTTCTGGAATGGGATGCGGATGGAGAAGAAGTAGAATCTGAACCTCCTATTCCTGACGGCAATGTCCCATCTACCTCAAAGGGACCCGTGTCCACTACCACACTTCAGGTACACCAGGAGAAACGGAATAATGACGAAGATCGGTTCATTTGGAACAAAGTGTTCACACATGTCTGTGCCGTAGAGTCCAGTTATCCATTCTGTGAAATAATAATTAATTTTGATATGGGTAATTTTTGCCCTTTTTCTGATTTTGAAAATACAGTTCGCCTGTTACCGAGATCATAAAACGCAGTGCAGAAGGATTGAAAGTTTTCTTAGGGATTAACTTTGTAATGGAGCAATGCCTAACATCAGAGATTAATGGTCAACTCATGCCGTTCTCAAAGTGCATTATATATTGTTGGTGACGGCAAGGACTCGATTTGAAGAAATTAGAGCTGCTCTTCACTTCAACGATAATGAGAAGATGATCTTTAGTCAATTTCAAGCTGAAGTTCCATAACCTTCTCTATGTCTGTCTATCTGTTAGGTCAACAGCCCAAAGGCTGGTTGGATCCTCAAATAGCACCACCAAAGGTTATGCGGTTATAAGGAAACCCCAAAAACCAATGGCAGCACCAAAATGAGGCTTACTAGGCAAGATGAGGAGTGAGGTAGTTTGCTATTGCTTTCCTCACTGGGCCAGAAACTACTATTGCAGCACAACTGACCCTGTGAGCAGCACCTTTCATAACACTCAGATGCACTAGTCGTGCTCTGAAAGTCATTACTCAGCACTACCCATACCCCAGCAGCTTCCATACTGTTACAGCCATGGATATTGACTGGGACTTCGGTGGAAGCTACACTTTACTCTGGCCTGTGCCAAGAGATGGATGCAAAAGTTCTCTATATGAGTACAGATATGAGAATGCTATGGTAACTGACTCTACGTGCACAAATATTTTGTGAATTTTTCTCTGTTTCACAAATTTCCAAAACTGTTTCTGTATACTCTACAAAATGTTTTTGAAGTGTTTAACAACAAATTAAATGCAGTAATATATACAAGGTTTGCCCTTGCTGGCGGGACCTAGTGTTTACAGTGCACTATGTCTTCTGGTATGGGCTAGAGCAATCTTGTTACTTTCATTGATCTGTCTCAGCTTTATCCTTGGCTTTGACAAAATGAAAGTGACTGAGGTATGAGTGATGCTAGTAATGCCATTCCTTCTGCAGCCAGTCCCTGCTATGAATGGTGTGAAAATATTGCTCATAGGGTCGGTTGGTGCATGCATTTCAGTGGGCTTGGCAGACTGATATGTAATAGCAACTTCTGGCTCAGTGAGGAAAGCAACGGGGAACTACCTCACTCCTCATTTCCCTAGTACGCCTCTTCAGTGATGCCTAGGCCATCTATGACAGCTGATGGTGGAGCTGTTGAGGATCCAACCAGCCTTCGGGCTGAGGACTAAACATACATACATACATACATATACAAGGTGTTTCAATATTCCCATTATAGACTTCGAGGCTTGCAGTGGGGACCAAGACGGTTAAGTTTAGCATAGGAACTTGGGTCCGGAAACGTACCGTCTTCCCGCTACCCGTAAAAACCACCGCAGCACACGTTCAAATCTCCCGCACTGACGGCTCCACTGACTAGAGTACGTACGTCGGTGAACGATCACGTGATATCTCATACCTCTACAGGTTTGCTGACATTCCATGTCATTCAGTTGAGTGTGTGATCCGCACGGAGACGTACCTGCTGTTGTGTTTGTGGTCTTCATTCATACTACAGTACAGCAGTAAGCTGTACGTACAGTAGTTCATTTGAGCCGAAGATCTCGGCAATAGTGGATAGGTCATGGTGGCCCGATTACTTGGCCCGCACGTTCACCCGACTTGACACCGATAGACTACTAACTGTAGGGTCACATGAAAACTTGATTTACGAGATCCCTGTGGAATCCGAGGAAGATCTAATGGCGCGGGTTATGGCTGCGGCGGATGTTGGAGGACCAGATATTAATGTTCGTATGTACAAAAACATGATACGTAGGTACCGTGTCTGTGTTTACGTCGGTGGTCGTCACATCGAGCTCCACCTGTAATTGGACCCAGACGACAAGTAGCAGGAATTGGACAGAGCGCCGAAAATGCGGGCGCTGTGAACGTGTGTTGTGGTGGTTTTTGAGCGGCTAGCGGGAAGACGGTACGTTTTCGGACACAAGTTCCAACGATAAATTTAACCGTCTTGGTCCCCACTGCCGGCCCTCAAAGTCTGTAATGGGAATTTAGAAACACCCTGTATTGCATTCTAAAAAATGAAAAATCTTGTACTTTTTACCCTTACCGATATTAGGGTTACATATGACCCGATGTTTTTGGGAAAGTGAAAATTACTATGATTTTTTTATAAGCAAAAGTTATACGGAAAATTTAGTTTTATCACTTTTTATTTCCTGGGAGGCTTATGGTCCTGAAAGTTTTTTTTAAAATTTGCTTTACGTCGGACCGACATAGATAGGCCTTATGGCGACGATCGGCTAGGAAAGCCTAGGAGTGGGAAGGAAGCGGGCAAGGTACATCCCCAGCATTTGCCTCGTGTGAAAATTGGAAAGCACGGAAAACCATCTTCAGGGCTGGCGAGCCATGCCGAGAAATCAGCATTAAATTAAAAAAAAGCCGGGGATTTCATCTGGTATCACCGAAGTGTACTTGCTATAGCGCGATCCTGTCTTCTCTGAGCTATGTATTCAAATCCCTCTCCTAGCAAAGGTTTTGTTTCATCGATTGGTACTCTCAAGTCGGTCTTAAACCAAGTGCAGATTTAGCAACATAGCCTCGCAAAGCCCATCTGAATTCGAACGCGAAATGATGCAATTGGCTAACTTCAGAGGCTGATCAAATAACAACGGCGCGAGATATCGAATTATATTTTTCACGTTTCCACAACACTGTATATGGCCTGTGGTTTCATTCACCCTACATCAGAGATGAGTAACGTTGGTGGTAATGACCGTTGTTTAAATGTACAGTAAGTACAACTGGGCAACCATCCTCTATTAACACTAATCAGAGTAAAAAGGAAAGAGGTCCGGCATTTTTAAGAATGAAACAATTTAAAATACCGGTAAAAGAATGGAAAGGCCATGAACGGCGGGAACATGAAAGGCCTCGAAAACCTAATATCGTCGGGTTGACCAAGGGAGGTCGGATCGGATAGACGAAAGTGAGGAGCCTGGCACAAGTAAGTGGAAGCAATGCCAGATTCAGCTAAGAACCGCGTGGTCGCACACTCACTTTACCATGTTGCCTCTTATGTAGGACAATGTTACGACGGCGCACTAGGGGAAGTGTCACCGATGCACTAGTCGGCAGCGTCTTGGAAATGCGTGGCAATCCAATTCACGAGCCCACTGCCACGTTGGGGCGAAACACTGGTAATTTCACGATTGGGAAGGTCTAAAGAGCTTGAATATGTTTAATATTTGCAATCGATGAAGTTATATTAGATTTCTTCCAGGGAAATTTGTTATTATTATTATTATTATTATTATTATTATTATTATTATTATTATTATTATTATTATTATTATTATTACGGAGTTTTGTGGATGATCCTGAAACTCAACTAAAAACCTTAAGAATGAAATTACGTCACTGGTAGAGTTAACAGAAAACTTAGAAATACCTCTGAGCAACATTGCTAAAGGATGGGGCAAACTGCTGAAACCCGGGGACGTAGTAGGAAGGGGCCGAAGTGGCGGAGAAGCAGATTCAGAAGGAGGATTATTTAACACGAAAGGTGGAATGGACGTGCGACGATCGGACATAGTTTCTAATGGGGCAGATGTTCGTTGGGTAGCCTCCGCAGTACTACCTCCTTCCTCCTTAGAGGGGTCCTCCACACTTACGATATTTACTACCATAGGCTGGTCGGTTTTTGGAATAGCAGATCCAGATAACAACTGGCTAACTTTACTAGACATTTTAGACAGGTTGCTGACAGGCTTCGAGCCCCAAGATTAATTTCTGAGCTCTCAGCTCACCACCACAATAGTTAAAGGGCAGAAAACCCCTAAGTACAAGGAGCACTTGCTCCTAATTACAACGTGAAGAGGGAAAGAGCAGACCCGCTCTCAATTTTACAAGCCTATCCAAGGCTACAACAAACTTCATTTCTGTCTGCCCTTAAGGCACATCAAGAAACAGGGGTATTTGATACCCAACCTACAGGGCCTTTACATGAGGAAAATAAAACATCAGGTTAAATTACTGGTCCATAATAAAAAATAGAATGGAGGCGAAGCTTGCACTCCTAATACACTTTTAAAAACCTACTTGGCACTAGACCGCTTACGCAAGGGCTAATCCCATACTAAGGAGGTGACACGATAAGAAAACTTTATTACATCACGAAGAGAAGAAAAACGGTTATGAAAACGTAGTCACCTCAAAACAATATGAGTGGGAGCTCGAGAGGGTTAAGCACTCTCTATTCCAATTTGTAATTAAAGAGACGGAATTTTTACCAAATGTCTATTACATTTTAAAGATAGGTTACATGAGAAAAGCTTCGAACCTGCCCCGACGGTTAAACTGCTGAGATAGCAAGAAATAAAGTTATTAAACGGCCATTACCTTGTGGATGAACTGCTGCCCGAAGAAAGAGGCGCTTCCTGCTCCCTGCTACATAATCACACACTAAGCAAGATGTCGATGAAGTGGCACCGAGACAAGAAAATCAGCAGTTTAAATACCCTCGTGGAACATTCGAGACCTTTCAAGAATGAGTACCCACACCAACCCTTAACTTTATTGGATAGCTTAAAGCAACATCTCCATATCGGAGAAGACATACGTTATTGGTCAAAAATTAATTAGAGAAATTCGGGATTGGCTAAATTCAAAACAAGCGGAAAGAGAAGGGTTATACTGCCAACCGAAAAAATGACTGAAATAAATTTAACAAAGAACAAACTTATGAATACCAAATTTCTTCAAAAAAACAGTTCCTTCACTTCGCACTAGGGTGCACAATTATAGTTCTTAAGTAGTGCCATCTAGAAGAGAATGTCCACACTTCTTGATACGGGATAAACAAACACAAATCAAAATAGACACAGTTCAGAACACTACAAGATTACCAAATTTACAGTAGTGACATCTTTTAAGAAATAGTAGAATTAGTTCAGTTTTCAAGGTTCCAAACTTCTCCTGTAGAGGAGTTTAAACTGGCGCAATATTTGAATTCGCGGCGTGGAGGTATACGGCCCGGTACAATTATTATTATTATTATTATTATTATTATTATTATTATTATTAAAAGCCCACTTGGTGGGCCATGATTGTTAAGGCGTCAAGCCATTACGCCATGACACCATGGTTAGCCGGTTCGAGTCCCGTTAGTGGAAACAGCATTTCACTGTCAGAATGTCGGACAGCAAGATAAGAGAGGTGGTGGTAAGCAATTTCCAATCACTAGAATGCGTGCTAAAAGCCTGAATTCAATTCCAAACCTCTTCGCAGTGTTCCTATGGACTGAGGGCATATGACGCTGTTGACAGTGATTCGTCCGTCAGTTGGAGACGTCAAGCCTTGAGCACCCTCTTGATCTTATTTGACATGGGTAGGCTAAGTGCCTATACCGGATTTCAGCCTATCCCTACGTCATAATAATCATAATCATGATGATGATCACCGAGAAAGTGGCCGCGTGATTTGGGTCACGTAGCTATTAGTTTGGGAGATAGTGGGTTCGAACCCCACTATCGGCAGCCGTGATGATGGTTTTCCGTGGTTTCCCACTTTTTCAGCAGGGAACTGCTGGGGCTGTACCTTAATTAAGGCACGCCCGCTTCCTTCCCACTCCTAGCCTTTTCCGATCCCATCGTCGCCGTAAGATCTATCATCATCATCATCATCATCATCATCATCCCCACAATTTCACACCCATCGCAGTCAAACGGAAAGACCTTCACCAGGCAAGGCGAACATGTCCTCAGGCACTCCTGGCACTAAACGTAATACGCTAAATAAATAAATAAATAAATAAATAAATAAATAAATAAATAAATAAATAAATAAATAAATAAATAAATAAATAAATAAATAAATAAATAAATAAATAAATGCACGTCAGCTACACCTGGTGGGTTCGTATTTCGTTACCGTAATTTACTTCTCCCTCTTCCTGGTTTTCCCCCCCAATTTTGTTGGGATGGAAACTTTTAGAGTCGGATGCCCTTCACAACGCAAATCCTGCGTGGAGGGAAGTATTCGGAATTGCGCATTTATGTGGTGGTTGGTAGTGTGATGTGTTCTATATAGATGGAGATAATAATAATAATAATAATAATAATAATAATAATAATAATAATAATAAAGCTATTGATTTTATGTCCTACTAACTTCTTTTACGGTTTTCGGAGACTCTAAGGTGCGCGAATGTTGTCCCGCAGGAGTTCTTCAACGTGGCAGTAAATCTACCGACAAGAGGCTGACGTATTTGAGCACCTTCAAATACCACTGGACTGGGTCAGGATTGAACCTGCCAAGTTGGGATCAGAAGGCCAGCGGTCTACTGTCCGAGCTACTCAGCCCGGCAAAGAGAAGTGTTTTAATGCGATCACAAACATTCCGTTCCCGAGACAGAGGATTTAATCATATGCAATTAAAATTCCTGTCCAGGTCGGACATCGAACTCAGGGGCCTCTGAACCGGTGACCACTATGCTAATTATTCAGGTATGTAGCTCAGTTATTATTATTATTATTATTATTATTATTATTATTATTATTATTATTATTATACCAGTCTTCATAAAATGTGCCGGTAAATTTACGGACACGAGGCTGATGTATTTGAACACCTTCAAATTCCACCGGACTGAACCAGGATCGAATTAGAGCTAATCAGCCCGGTAGTCTTCATAAAACTTGTGGGTCTCGCGTTCTAGACGAGGCTAGCCTATTTCTTACCCGGTGGCCTCGGGTTCAATTCACTTCCGGAGTCCACTCTGCCTTCGTGATAGCAATGGAGGAACTGTCTGACTGTGAAAGTGGACCCAGTTCAGAAAGCCAGAAATAACGGCCGACAGGATTCGTCTCGCTGACCACGTGTCGCCTCGTGATGTGTACGTCTTAGGGATGAGCAGCGGTCACTTGATATGTCGAGGTCCATCAGGGCTCAAACGCAATCGTGGAGGGGATTGGGGGAGATGGTCATAGAAATCGATATAAAATCTATGTCAATGAGATTCATTGACAGCTGAGCTCTTACCTTGCTAAGTATAATCCCTCCTTGTAGTTCTAGTGGCAACGACAGGTTCACTGGCCCGGCTAATCAGCAGTGATGGTTTATAAGGCCATCAGGATAGGTGGACCTGTCTTCTGAATGATGGATCATGTTGACAGATCACTCATTTCTCTAGTAAAGCACTGATTATGAAGCAATGGAGATCGATGTCAAAAATGATGGATTCTCGACGGGTAATACCAACAGTAAAGACGATAACTACTGTATCAATTGCATCCAATGAAGGATTTAATTATGTACAGTATTACTGTTCCCATGAATGATCTGGGCTTGTGTGATCCCGATAAGTGACTCACTTCCTGTTTCTATGCAAAGCCACTTAACGAGATTACAATTAAGTTGCATAGAATCAAACTGCACTTTCTCGTAAAATCGGATTTTTCAGGAGAGGCATAAATCTGATTTTCTTTCTTTCTTTCTTTCTTTCTTTCCTTTTCTTTCTTTCTTTCTTTCTTTCTTTCTTTCTTTCTTTCTTAATCTGCTTACCCTCCAGGGTTGGCTTTTCCCTCGGACTCAGCGAGGGATCCCACCTCTACCGCCTCAAGGGCAGTGTCCTGGAGCGTGAGACATTGGGTCGGGGATACAACTGGGGACGATGACCAGTACCTTGCCTAGGCGGCCTCACCTGCTATGCTGAATAGGGGCCTAGGTGGGGGGTGGTATGATTGGAAGGGATAGACAAGGAAGAGGAAAGGAAGCGGCCGTGGCCTTAAGTTAGGTACCATCTCGGCATTTACCTGGAGGAGAGGTGGGAAACCACGGAAAACCACTTCCAGGATGGCTCAGATGGAAATCGAACCCACCTCTACTCAGTTGACCTCCCGAGGCTGAGTGGACCCCGTTCCAGCCCTCATACCACTTTTCAAATTTCGTGGCAGAGCTGGGATTCGAACCCGGACCTCCGAAGGTGGCAGCTAATCACACTAACCACTACACCACAGAGGTGGGCATAAATCTGATTTTACTTGTCTCAAAACTATTGAATGAAACTGGTGAATTAACATTAAAGCAACATTTTGAAAATATTTGTAAGATATTGAAAAAAGATTTTGTTCATTTTCCGAAGAAGCATAAGGAAATACATTTTGGAGAAAGTTCACTGTGTTTCCAAATTATGGAGAAAATTCGTATTGACTCCCAGCAACGAGAACAAAATGCGAATTGATATCAATAACCTTGAAAATAGGTGCAATGAGTATTTTCAAGACTGGAGTGATGTCATTAGGTAAAAAACCTAAGAGAATTGAATGTCAAGTTGCGAATACAAAGCTGGAGCAGATAGACCATTTAAAATATTCTTCCAGGATGCTAGTATTGTGAGACTGAATTAAGGTACAGCAAAGCTAATACAGTAAGTTCTCAGCTGCGATCAACAATATTAGGTAAGGAAAAAGTCATCTCCCGGACGAAATTATATCTACAGCAGTCTGTTTCCACACCAACTTCGCTTTACGGAAGTGAAAGCTGTTTGGGTGGACTGAGGATATCTTATTCATAAGTTAGACGTAGCAGACATGAATGTAGGGAGAATGATCGCTGGTACGAGTAGGTGGGAACGATAGAAGGAGAGTACTCGGAATGAGGAGATAAAGGCTAAGTTAGGAACGAACGAACACGATTGATGAAGCTGTACGCATAAACCGGCTTCAGTGGTGGGGTCATGTGCGGCGAATGGATGAGGAAAGGTTACCTAGGAGAATAATGGACTTGATCATGGAGGGTAAGAGAACTAGAGGGAGACCAAGACGTCGATGGTTAGACTCAGTTTCTTTAAAGATTTAATAGATATAGAACAGGGGTTTCCTAATGGCGGCCCGCAGGCCGCATGTGGCCCGCGAAGCCACTTTTGCGGCCCGCGAGAGCACTGTAAGAAATAATGTGAAGAAAAGTCACAAAAATATTTATAAGCTCGTTCAAAAACGTATTAATTTTTATACACTTTATAGACCCAAGTCAGAACTAATTATTCTTTAATACTAGTTCCTCTTTCCAAGTATTCACTTGTTCTCAACAGATTATTTTTTATTTTAAAGCACTTAAAATAAAAATTTCTAGTAATAATGTTATTCCTTTTTTGTCCCACTGACTACTTTTGATGGTTTTCGGAGACGCCGAGGTGTCGAAATTTTGTCCCACAGGAATTCTTTTACGTGTCAGTAAATCTACAGAAATGAGGCTGACGTATTTGGGCACCTTCAAATACCACCGGACTGAGCCAGAATCGAACCTGCAAAACTGGGATCAGAAGGCCAGTTCATCAACCGTCTCGGCCACTCAGCCCGGCTCCGAACTTCACTTTTTTATGCAATTTTAAAATAATGTTTTAAGCAATTAAAATGATCAAACCCTCCTTTCAGTTGAACTATGCATATTATTTCATAATGGTGCTTCCGTACTATTTGCACAATTTTACGAAAATTGGCCTATTCAAGTGCGCCCGCGAACATGACTAAGGTATCCAAAAAGGCCCTCGAGCCCTTACCAATTGGGAACCCCTGATATAGAACTAAACGAGGGCACAGAGCTAGTTACAAGTTGAGAATAGTGGCGGCGTTTAGTAAATTCACAGGGACTTGCAGACTGAGCGCTGAAAGGCATAACAGTCTATAATGAAAATGTAGGTTTGTATTTTGAAGAATGTACTGTATTTATGTTTTAAATGCAACCATACATCAATACGATATTATAATGTTTAGAAAGTATTAATAATAATTAAACTATGCTCTTAAAGGGTCTTATCATCACAATATTTCAATGGTACAGAGAAAGGGATAAACTAAAAGAAAACTCGCTACTTCGATGGTCTACTATACGAAAACAGTGTTTAACTGAGTAGGGTGGCCGTGCATGTTAACGCGCTACGGTTATAGAGCCAAGCTCTACATTCGAAGACGAGTGGGTTCGAACTCTACTGTCGGCTGTCCTGTGAATGATTCTCTTTCCAATTTTCACTCTCTGCAAATGCTGGTACAGATCCTATTTGTAGGCCACAGTCGATTTCTTTCACCTTCATTCATTTCATCTTCATGAACTCCTCAACCGTGGTTGTCGTTAGTAAGGGCATCCAGCCGTAAAACCATTCCATCACACCTCATCCTCAACCTCGTACCAGGAAAAGGAACTAAGGACATCTTCTTCGCTTCTTGTATCTCACGCACTGTGTTTAAGGGGGGGGGGTGTAATCAGAAATGCAAGCTTTTATTCAATGAATCAGTGCAACCATAATATATTATTGAATTAGAGACATGAAATTTTTTGTTTGTATAGATAAATAACTGAAATAAATGAAAAATGTTATGGCATACATGTACATAAATATTATGAAATATTTAACAGTTATGCCTTTTTTGCATGACAGCCATAATAGGAAATCTAATGATGCAATTCATTTGAAATTTTCACTGTATTAAGCTATCACTAGAATATACACTGAACTATAATAAATTACATATGCCTATTAGGTTTTTAATTTATTTTTTGAACTTACCATTGCAAGAATAAGACCTTCTCCATCACGTAATACCCTACAAATAACCATTTTAATAAGTAATCAGTTCAATTATTGTTCCATATGGAACTATAATTGTATGTATTGAACCCTTTGGTCCATACTGAAGGATACCTACCTTTCTTACCTATCAGCAAAAGTTCATGAGATCTGTCTCTTGGGTCGTATCGAGTTCTTCGTCACTTGCTGAGGTAAAGGTAGGGTTCAGTAATTCTAATCTATCTACTCAGATGCAAGGTTTGTTTTAAAAAAAATGTTTCTATTTATTCAAGTAATTCCTGAAGTATTCCTGAGTTATCAACGGTATCATTTAACTCAATCGTGTCCACTGGACAATCATTTTTACATAGAAGGTCAGAACACTGGTGTGAGCCTTTGACGTAACAGCCCGATGGGCATTCTTACTAGAAACCATTGTCTCAATTATTAATTAAGGAAAGGAAAGTCTGGAAATCCTTAAATTCGGCTTCCATGTGAGACTACATGTACCATCATAGTGATTTTTTATGGTCCGGACCTCGTAACACGAACTCTGGACTCTGGGTATAATTAAGGCAGTCCAATCGGTGTGTGCCACACAGTGGTTATACGGCATGGACCCTTAATTGAATCAAGGTGACCTGCGACTATGTCATGGACCGACATCTAAACTTCTAAGTTACTTTAAAGTCATTGTGGATGATGACCGCAAGGAAAATGATTCTACGGTGGCATATGGCCTTACTCTAAGTCACTGAGGTTGATGACCCCCTGACCATCCAATTTTCTAAGCTGAAGGCTAAACACAATTAAGTTACATTGGTTGTTGACCAAAGTTTCCACTTTACTATCTCCAGCACATTTCTGCTCAATCAAACAAAGTCAAATCATGGAACAGCAACAATGCTCACTATACTTCGTGGCAGTAAAATCCATTACCTTCGGATATGTCGCCTTAATCGTTACGTTAACATTTACATATACCCCAGAAAATAAACTACGATTTCCAGAATGCATCTCCAAGTTATTCGCTTGATTTAAAGTTATTTCAAAATGTGGTTTTCACTGAATTTAATAATTAAATTAATTTAAATGATTTAATGAAATCCTAAAGAACAACACATTTTATTTCCACGGACGGATGATTTCTTCACAAATTCCTACACAATGTGAAGTAATTTTTTAAATGTTTTTAATCATGTGATGTTTATCTGTTGATTCCGATAGCTGGAAAAGTACTATTACATCATTCATACCCAGTTTCATATCTTGTTTCATGACCTAACACTTTAAATCTAATCTAACCCTAGCCATTATTAACACTTGGATAACCCTAATAATTACGTACAACCAAAAGCAACTCGCCATATAATTACGATGTCATATCTCGTCATAACATTTTATAAAGTTTGCACACCCCTCACAGACAAAACAATCATCACTACCACCGCTCTATATTGTGGACAACCTTGAATTTGGCTAACCTTGCTCATTATACTCTACGTTCGTGGTCTCAAATGCACATTATGTTCTCAATTAAACACATTTACAGTATCTAATAACACACACGTTATTCCCGGATGAAAATTTCAACTAAATCTTACATTTAACGTTATCATCTGCAGAGAAATGCAATCTCAATTCAATGAGTAACACACTCTGCATGTTCTGTTATTCGAGCGGCGAACCCCTATCAGCTGACGGCATTTCGCCCCAACCCTCGCTTGGCAGTGATATGAGACATCTGTTCGTTCTACCTGACTGGCCTCTCAGAATGCAACCTTTAAACTCTGCCGACATAATTACACAAATACGATATTCTAACCAACAAAATGCACATAGATTATACTTCAAAATGCCCACACTAATTGTACACGTCGCAAATTAATACCGGCATGGATTCCCTACTTCTACTTCCATCCCCAAACATTATACAATATTTTCCTCGGGCTTCCACAAGTCCCGGCTTCATTGACAGGTCTCCAACACCTGATTCACAAATCTCATCTCGACTCACACGACAAAACTAACCTCTGTTTTCCAAACTCACGACTATCACTGACAAAAGTGTTACCTCTACTACAGTGGTAACACCAAACAAGACACAAACACAGTTAAAAGGGGAAGGTAAGAGTACAATACACAATATAAGAAAACACTACACACTTGGAAAAACAGTAACTAGCCTTTACGCGTATCTCCAACAAAACAAGTACGTAACTATCAGTAGGGCCAACTAGTGAACGACAAAACGGGAAGATGGAAGGGCTGGGAACCTACCAAAGGCATGGACATGGCTTAGATAGCGGATTCCGAAATGAATCACCGTGATCCTTAGTTTTTAAAATATTATTTACAAGATAATTCTACATATACATTCCAAGTTATGAGCTATAAGTTCAGTGATATACATAGGTTATTCGTAGCAGTGTAAATTCAAATTACAAATGAACTGTACATCTAGTTACCAATGCAGTAGTACAATGCAATTTACGGGTTATCCAAAATATAGCGTACCTAAGTGATACAGAACTATCAGAGGCAAACCCCAAGGGAAATACTATTAAACTACAATATACATATTTTAGTGAAACAAAACGGGAATGCCTCGGATACGAACAGGTAAGTCTAGCTGAAAAACTAAGGCGTCATAAGTAGCTAATTTGGTGAATCTAGGCGAGGTTAGGGCAGACTCCTGTATGAAAAGCAAATCGGAACATTACGGAAATTTTAGCAGGAACGGAATTCAAGAGTGCTTACCCAAGGAGAGTGCCATCCCGAAAACCGGGGGACGTCAACCAGATAGGCTGCTCGCAGACGGGTAGACCAAGACCGACAGATATCAGGATACCGAATTCATTCGAACACTGCCTCGCTCAGTATATATAGGAATTACTCGCCTTGGAGGTAACCAATCAGCGTGCACGTGTTCCCTATCGCCACCTAGACTCACCAATCACAACCTTACTTTCGATCGAGAACTTTGACTAACATTCTAGAATACGCATGATCGCGAAAGTCGTATTTTTTCCAGAATAGAAAGAACACGCTTTCTAGAACACATACCAACAAAGTAACACACTCTGTACAAAAGTTATGTAACTCTCTAGATCTTTCCAGGAACTATAGACAGAATTCTACTATTTACAAATGCCTATGTTACAACATTATACAGTACAGGTTAGGTCAATAAAAATAAAACATCATATTGCATTTTACAAACAAAGACTTCAAAAAAAAATACAATCCACTCGCATTACATAATTCACTTGTAACATCTTCCTCCCCCCGAAAGTCGAGCCCTGCTCGACCAATAATATAACATCACTGGGGAGCAAGCGATAGAACGTTTTCAAACAGTACCAATAGTAAAGGTACATTACTTTAACACACACGATTTCTTGAAGTAACCTTTGCGATAACCAACCAACCTTGCTCATTATACTCTAAGTTCGTGGTCTCAAATGCACATTATGTTCTCAATTAAACAAATTTACAGTATCTAATAACACACACGTTATTCCCGGATGAAAATTTCAACTAAATCTTACATTTAACGTTAGTAGTATAATTGGATGGTTCGGGCGCCACCACCTCCTCCGGCTCCCAGAGGCCACCTCCACCACCAACACAGCCAGAGGCCTCCCAGAGGCCACCCCCACCACCACCACAGCCAGAGGCCCCCCAGATGCCTCCTCCACCACCACCAGAGCCAGAGGCCTCCTCCACCACCACCACAGCCAGAGGCCTCCCAGAGGTCTCCTCCACCACCCGCGGAAAATTTGAATTTGTAAACAAAGCCACGTGCTTTTTGACAGCTGTCATCGACAACAACGCATCGCTAACCTCACTGCTGCCATCCTGACGGGCCTAAATCTCAGTGGTACCAACTTAACCTAACTAGCGCGAGGTAAACAAAGCCACGTGTTTTTTGACAGACAACAACGCATCGCTAACCTCAGTACTGCCATCTTGACGGGCCTAAACCTCAGTAGTGCCAACGTAACCTAACTAGCGCGAGATAAACAAATCCACGTGTTTTTTGACAGCCACGTGCTTTTTGACAGACAACAACGCATCGCTAACCTCAGTACTGCCATCTCGACGGGCCTAAACCTCAGTAGTACCAACTTAACCTAACTAGCGCGTAGTAAACAAAGCCACGTGCTTTTTTGACAGCTGTCATCCGCCATCTTTAAACCACAGAGCACTGTGCTGCCCTCTTTATCGCAGTAGCTGCAAATTCGTCACCTGTCATCCGCAGTGCTGCCATCTTAACGGGCCTAAACCTTAGTGCTACCAACTTAACCTCACTAGCGCGAGATAAACAAATCCACGTGCAGCTGTCATCCGCCATCTTTAATCTATAGAGCACAGTGCTGCCCTCTTTAGCTACTTACCTTTGAAATGTGGTGGCGGATAATTTGAAAAATGCTTTTTGACAGCAGCCATCTTTGAGCACAGTGCTGCCCTCTTTGTGGTGGCGAGAAATTCAACGTGCTCTACAAACTCACGTGCTTTTTTTCTGACAGCTGTCATCCGCCATCTTGCATCACAAACCTCAGTGCTGCACTTTTTAGCTAGATGCCTTTGAAATGTGGTGGCGGCAATTTGAAAAATTCTATGTGCTCTTGTTTGGAAACAAATCCACGTGCTTTATGACAGCTGTCATCCACCATCTTTAATCAATAGAGCACTGTGCTGCTATCATGCGGGCAATTTCGTCAGCTGTCATCCGCCATCTTTAATCCACAGAGCACCGTGCTGCCCTCTTTATGACATGTAGTAGCGGGTAATTTGAAAAGTTCTGTTAGCTATCATCCACCATCTTTAATCAAGAGAGCACCGTGCTGCCATCTTTAGCTAGATACCTTTGAACTGTGGTGGCGGCAAATTCCACGTGCTCTTGTTTAGTAAACAAACTCACGCGCTTTTTTGTCAGCTGTCATCCGCCATCTTACATCGCAAACCTCAGTGCTACACTCTTTAGTTGAAAAATGGTGGCGGATAATTTAAAAAGAAAAATTCTACAGCAGCCATCTCTCGACGCTAATTGCACAAGATGCTGGCTATACATGACTCCTTAAAGGTGCTTATGCAAGATGATCGCTATACATAGTTTCTTATGAGACGCCCTTGGGATGCTTGCGCAAGATGGCGGTTGCTCTTATGAGGCGGCTTAAGGATCCTTGCACAAGATGGCTAGAGACGCCCCCCCTAAGGATGCTTGTGCAAGATGGCGGCTATACATAGCTCCTTATGAGACAGCCTAGGGGGTGCTAGCACAAGATGGCGGCTACTCTAATGAAGAAAGCTAGCTTAGAGGCTACTGCGCAAGATAACGGTTGCTGTTATGCATGCGGTGGAGAGCAAATTGAAATTCTATGTGCTTAATCAACAGAGCACCCTGCTACCCTCTTTAGCTGAAATGTGGTGGTGGATAATTTGAAAAATTCTTTTGACAGGTGTCATCTTTAAACAATGACGACTATACATAGGTTGTTAAGACCTTATCATTCTCCTCCTTTTCCTTCTCTACCTCCGCCTCTTATGTCAAGGCATAGCTTTATATCGAACAAGTTTAAACCTGCATCGCGAAGGCAAGCGTGTGCAGCGATAACATTATTGTACAGGTTTAGACTTGCGAAACATAAGAAGAGTAGAATCAAACGCTGTACTCGATACAACATGTGATCAGAACATTGATTGATGTGTTCAGAACACAAAATAAGTGATCAAGACTAGAATCGAACACTGTACTCGATGTCGTTAACTTCAACATGTAATTAAAACATTGTTTGATGTGTTCAGAACACTACATAAGTAGAATCGAACGCTGTACTTAATACAACATGTTAGGGGATATCTTTGTTCTAAGAAGATCAGATTGAAACATAACAAGACTAGAATTGAACACTGCACTCGATGTCGTTAACCTTAACATGTGATCAGAACATTGATTGACGTGTTCAGATCACTAAACAAGTAGAACCGAACACTGTACAACATGTCAGGGGATACCTTTGTTCTAAGAAAATTAGATTGAAACATAACAAGACTAGAATCGAACACTGCACTCGATGTCGTTAACCTTAACATGTGATCAGAACATTGATTGATGTGTTCAGATCACTAAACAAGTAGAACCGAACACTGTACAACATGTCAGGGGATACCTTTGTTCTAAGAAAATTAGATTGAAACATAACAAGACTAGAACCGAACACTGTACTCGATACAACATGTTAGGGGATACCTTTGTTCTAAGAAGATCAGATTGAAACATAACAAGACTAGAATTGAACACTGCACTCGTTGTCGTTAACCTTAACATGTGATCAGAACATTGATTGATGTGTTCAGATCACTAAACAAGCAGAACCGAACACGGTACAACATGTTAGGGGATACCTTTGTTCTAAGAAACTTAGATTGAAACATAACAAGACTAGAATCGAACACTGCACTCTATGTCGTTAACCTTAACATGTGATCCGATACAACATGTTAGGGGATACCTTTGTTCTAAGAAAATTAGATTGAAACATAGCAAGACTAGAATCGAACACTGTACTCGATACAGCATGTGATTAGAACATTGTTTGATGTGTTCAGAGCAAAAGTACAACTTCAACGATTTACCTAGTGTAAAAATCAAAAACACACACTGTGCACATATCGCATAGCTATCTCGCCTATCACTTGTCTAGTATGAAAATCAAAAACACACTGTGCACATATCGCATAGCTAACTCGGCAACACTTCAAATGATTTGCTTAGTAAGAAAAAAAATCTATACCGCGTAGCTAACTCGTTCATCGCACTGCTAAGACGCTTAGTAATTGCAAATACACTGATATATGTCATACGAAAATCAAGAAAGCACACTGCGTAGCCAATTCGCTCGGGTCACTCGCTTAGTAATTGCAACACGACTAGAACACTGATACACGTTACTCTTTTTTTCTCGAAACACATACACACACGGATAAGAATGTTGCGAGATACTACATACTTACATGTTTTTTTAAATAGGGGTGAAAGATCATAAATTATATGTACACATGTTGTCTCCTCCAAGTTGTAAGACGAAATAGACGCAGTACTGCGAGTTTCCGCTATAGCTGGCGAACGGAAGTAGCATGATATCTCAGCAAAAAAATACGCGTGAGCTTGCATACACGCAAGTCAGACACAATGATGGATACCGCGATTCAAATCCTGGCAACTTATGCCGTCAGGAAGGGCATCCGGCTAGATCATGTTATGACGATCGCGCAGGTCCCTCGCCTAGCATTTGCTATTTTTTACGGCTTCCGACAGTAGGAGTTCGAACCTGCTATCTCCCGAAGTGGCGAGAATGATTGAAGAGTGTTGAGGGTAATTCATTTGTCGGATGGGGGTGATCCTACTGTTGCATATTACATTCTCAGGTAGTTTCGAGGGCGTGCAAAGAGCCAGCATTAAGTAAGGGCTGTTGCTGGGGACGTTAAACCTTGTGCAGACTGCTTCGAAAATGATTGTGAGTACAAGATCTTGATAGTGATTCATCTGTCGGATGGAGGCGATAAGCTGTGTGCAGGCTGAGGGCGTGCAAAAAGCCAGCATTAAGTAAGGGCTGTTGATGGGGGGCGTTAAACCTTGTGCAGACTCCTTCGAAAATGATTTTTAGTATAAGATGTTGATGGCGATTCATCTGTCGGATGGAGGCGTTAAGCCTTGTGCAGGCTTCTTCGGTAGGAGTAGGCTACGTTCCGGCGAAGGGTTTTACCCTCTCCCTACTATTGTATATTACATTCTTAGGTAGTTTCGAGGGCATGCAAAAAACCCAGCATTAAGTAAGGGCTGTTGATGGGAGCGTTAAACCTTGTGTAGACTCCTTCAACAGGAGTAGTCTATATGCCGGCGCCGTGCAGGCTCTTTCGATAGGGGTAGGCTATATGCTGGTACTGTGTTTTAACCTCTCCGTACAACCATAATATTTTATGTTAGGAGCTTACACCAGCTGAATGCTACACACAGCTAAGAGGACGTTCCGTGAGTTACAAGTGACTTATCAGCACGCAGTGTCCCCGTTTCAAGGTTAGTGCAGCCGGAAGATGCATGTACAATTTCAGCCAACACATGCATTCCGCACCTCGCTCTGAATGACTGCACCGATACAACTTCAAAGATAGTGTTCTATGCGGTAGAACAAAAATGTAACCCATAGCATGCTACTAAAGCTTAACAATGTAAATGTTTGCAGCTCCTGTTTTACAGCTAGATGTAGTTCCTAACGTAACAGGACCGGGATTAAAAATATGTTTTACAGCCGAGTACCCCCTTCCATAACATGAGAGTTTAAATCGCAAGTTCTTGTTTTACGGCCGGTTGCCCTTCCTGACGCTAGATTTTAAATCACATGAACCTGTTTTACAACTAGTTGCTCTTTTTAACACGAGAATCGGGGTTTTACAGCTAGATGCTCAAAGCAATATCTAGCCTCTTACATCATACACTATTGTTTTCGACCGGTTGCCCTTCCTGACGTCAAAGAACTGGGATTAATAATCTGTTTTACAACTAGTTGCTCTTTTTAACACGAGAATCGGGGTTTTACAGCTAGATGCTCAAAGCAGTATCTAGCCTCTTACATCATACACTATTGTTTTCGACCGGTTGCCCTTCCTGACGCGAGATTTTAAATCGCAAGGATTTGTTTTAAGACTAGTTGCCCTTCCTGACGCAAAACTGGCAGTATCTAGCCTCTTACATCATACACTATTGTTTTCGACCGGTTGCCCTTCCTGACGTCAAAGAACCGGGATTAAGAATCTGTTTTACAACTGGTTGCCCTTTCTAACACGAGAATCGGGGATTTACAGCTAGATGCTCTTCTTAGTGCAGGAACTAAGATTTTAAATCGCTGTATCACGAACTATTGTTTTACAGCCGGATGCCCTTCCTGACGCAAATCTAAGATTTTAAATCGCAAGAATTTGTTTTAAGACTAGTTGCCCTTCCTGACGCAAAACTAGCAGTATCTAGCCTCTTACATCATACACTATTGTTTTCGACCGGTTGCCCTTCCTGACGTCAAAGAACTTGAATTAAGAATCTGTTTTACAATTTCTAACACGAGAATCGGGGATTTACAGCTAGATGCTCTTCTTAGATTTTAAATCGCTGTATCATGAACTATTGTTTTACAGCCGGATGCCCTTCCTGACGCAAATCTAAGATTTTAAATCGCAAGAATTTGTTTTAAGACTAGTTGCCCTTCCTGACGCAAAACTGGCAGTATCTAGCCTCTTACATCATACACTATCGTTTTCGACCGGTTGCCCGTCCTGACGTCAAAGAACTCAGATTAAGAATCTGTTTTACAACTTCTAACACGAGAATCGGGGATTTACAGCTAGATGCTCTTCTTAGATTTTAAATCGCTGTATCATGAACTATTGTTTCACAGCCGGATGCCCTTACTGACGCGAGATTTTAAATCGCAAGAATTTGTTTTAAGACTAGTTGCCCTTCCTGACGCAAAACTGGCAGTATCTAATCTCTTACATCATACACTATTGTTTTCGACCGGTTGCCCTTCCTGACGTCAAAGAACTGAGATTAAGAATCTGTTTTACAACTAGATGCTCTTTTTAACACGAGAATCGGGTTTTACAGCTAGATGCACTTCTTAGATTTTAAATCGCTGTATCACGAACTATTGTTTTACAGCCGGATGCCCTTCCTGACGCAAAACTAAGATTTTAAATCGCAAGAATTTGTCTTAAGACTAGTTGCCCTTCCTGACGCAAAACTGGCAGTATCTAACCTCTTACATCATACACTATTGTTTTCGACCGGTTGCCCTTCCTGACGTCAAAGAACTAGGATTAAGAATCTGTTTTAACACGAGAATCGGGGTTTTACAGCTAGATGCACTTCTTAGATTTTAAATCGCTGTATCACGAACTATTGTTTTACAGCCGGATGCCCTTCCTGACGCAAAATAAGATTTTAAATCGCAAGAATTTGTTATAAGACTAGTCGCCCTTCCTGACGCAAAACTGGCAGTATCTAGCTTCCTACATCATACACTATTGTTTTCAACCGGTTGCCCTTCCTGACGTCAAAGAACTCGGATTAAGAATCTGTTTTACAACTACTTGCCCTTTCTAACACAAGAATCGAGGATTTACAGCTAGATGCTCTTCTTAGTGCAGGAACTAAGATTTTAAATCGCTGTATCATGAACTATTGTTTTACAGCCGGATGCCCTTCCTGACGCAAAACTAAGATTTTAAATCAGAAGAATTTGTTTTAAGACTAGTTGCCCTTCCTGACGCAAAACTGGCAGTATCTAGCCTCTTACATCGTACACTATTGTTTTCGACCGGTTGCCCTTCCTGACGTCAAAGAACTGGGATTAAGAATGTTTTACAACAAGTTGCCCTTTCTAACATGAGAATCGGGGATTTACAGCTAGATGCTCGCCGGATGCCCTTCCTGACGGCATAAGTTGCCAGGATTTGAATCTCGGTATCCATCATTGTGTCTGACTTGCGTGTATGCAAGCTCACGCGTATCTTCTTGCTGAGATATCATGCTACTTCCGTTCGCCAGCTATAGCGGAAACTCGCAGTACTGCGTCTATTTCGTCTTACAACTTGGAGGAGACAACATGTGTACATATAATATTTATGATCTTTCACCCCCCTATTTTTTTAAAAAAAACATGTAAGTATGTAGTATCTCGCAACATTCTTATCCGTGTGTGTATGTGTTTCGAGAAAAGAAGAGTAACGTGTATCAGTGTTCTAGTCGTGTTGCAATTACTAAGCAAGTGACCCGAGCGAGTTGGCTACGCAGTGTGCTTTCTTGATTTTCGTATGACATATATCAGTGTATTTGCAATTACTAAGCGTCTTAGCAGTGCGATGAACGAGTTAGCTACGCGGTATAGATTTTTTTTCTTACTAAGCAAATCATTTGAAGTGTTGCCGAGTTAGCTATGCGATATGTGTACAGTGTGTTTTTGATTTTCATACTAGACAAGTGATAGGCGAGATAGCTATGCGATATGTGCACAGTGTGTGTTTTTGATTTTTACACTAGGTAAATCATTGAAGTTGTATTTTTGCTCTGAACACATCAAACAATGTTCTAATCACATGCTGTATCGAGTACAGTGTTCGATTCTAGTCTTGCTATGTTTCAATCTAATTTTCTTAGAACAAAGGTATCCCCTAACATGTTGTATCGGATCACATGTTAAGGTTAACGACATAGAGTGCAGTGTTCGATTCTAGTCTTGTTATGTTTCAATCTAAGTTTCTTAGAACAAAGGTATCCCCTAACATGTTGTACAGTGATCGGTTCTGCTTGTTTAGTGATCTGAACACATCAATCAATGTTCTGATCACATGTTAAGGTTAACGACAACGAGTGCAGTGTTCAATTCTAGTCTTGTTATGTTTCAACTGACCTTCTTAGAACAAAGGTATCCCCTAACATGTTGTATCGAGTACAGTGTTCGGTTCTAGTCTTGTTATGTTTCAATCTAATGTTCTTAGAACAAAGGTAACCCCTGACATGTTGTACAGTGTTCGGTTCTACTTGTTTAGTGATCTGAACACATCAATCAATGTTCTGATCACATGTTAAGGTTAACGACATCGAGTGCAGTGTTCGATTCTAGTCTTGTTATGTTTCAATCTAATTTTCTTAGAACAAAGGTATCCCCTGACATGTTGTACAGTGTTCGGTTCTACTTGTTTAGTGATCTGAACACGTCAATCAATGTTCTGATCACATGTTAAGGTTAACGACATCGAGTGCAGTGTTCAATTCTAGTCTTGTTATGTTTCAATCTGATCTTCTTAGAACAAAGATATCCCCTAACATGTTGTATTAAGTACAGCGTTCGATTCTACTTATGTAGTGTTCTGAACACATCAAACAATGTTTTAATTACATGTTGAAGTTAACGACATCGAGTACAGTGTTCGATTCTAGTCTTGATCACTTATTTTGTGTTCTGAACACATCAATCAATGTTCTGATCACATGTTGTATCGAGTACAGCGTTTGATTCTACTCTTCTTATGTTTCGCAAGTCTAAACCTGTACAATAATGTTATCGCTGCACACGCTTGCCTTCGCGATGCAGGTTTAAACTTGTTCGATATAAAGCTATGCCTTGACATAAGAGGCGGAGGTAGAGAAGGAGGAGGAGGAGAATGATAAGGTCTTAACAGCCTATGTATAGTCGTCATGTTTAAAGATGACACCTGTCAAAAGAATTTTTCAAATTATCCACCACCACATTTCAGCTAAAGAGGGTAGCAGGGTGCTCTGTTGATTAAGCACATAGAATTTCAACTTGCTCTCCACCGCATGCATAACAGCAACCGTTATCTTGCGCAGTAGCCTCTAAGCTAGCTTTCTTCATAAGAGTAGCCGCCACCTTATGCGAGCACCCCCTAGGCTGTCTCATAAGGAGCTATGTATAGCCGCCATTTTGCACAAGCATCCTTAGGGGGGCGTCTCTAGCCATCTTGTGCAAGGATCCTTAAGCCGCCTCATAAGAGCAACCGCCATCTTGCGCAAGCATCCCAAGGGCGTCTCATAAGAAACTATGTATAGCGATCATCTTGCATAAGCACCTTTAAGGAGTCATGTATAGCCAGCATCTTGTGCAATTAGCGTCGAGAGATGGCTGCTGTAGAATTTTTCTTTTTAAATTATCCGCCACCATTTTTCAACTAAAGAGTGTAGCACTGAGGTTTGCGATGTAAGATGGCGGATGACAGCTGACAAAAAAGCGCGTGAGTTTGTTTACTAAACAAGAGCACGTGGAATTTGCCGCCACCACATTTCAAAGCTATCTAGCTAAAGATGGCAGCACGGTGCTCTCTTGATTAAAGATGGCGGATGACAGCTAACAGAACTTTTCAAATTGCCCGCTACTACATGTCATAAAGAGGGCAGCACGGTGCACTGTAGATTAAAGATGGCGGATGACAGCTGACGAAATTGTCCGCATGATAGCAGCACAGTGCTCTATTGATTAAAGATGGTGGATGACAGCTGTCAAAAAAGCACGTGGCTTTGTTTACTAAACAAGAGCACATAGAATTTTTCAAATTGCCGCCACCACATTTCAAAGGTATCTAGCTAAAGATGGCAGCACGGTGCTCTCTTGATTAAAGATGGCGGATGATAGCTGACAGAACTTTTCAAATTGCCCGCTACTACATGTCATAAAGAGGGCAGCACGGTGCTCTGTGGATTAAAGATGGCGGATGACAGCTGACGAAATTGCCCGCATGATAGCAGCACAGTGCTCTATTGATTAAAGATGGTGGATGACAGCTGTCAAAAAGCACGTGGATTTGTTTCCAAACAAGAGCACATAGAATTTTTCAAATTGCCGCCACCACATTTCAAAGGCATCTAGCTAAAAAGTGCAGCACTGAGGTTTGTGATGCAAGATGGCGGATGACAGCTGTCAGAAAAAAGCACGTGAGTTTGTAGAGCACGTGGAATTTCCCGCCACCACAAAGAGGGCAGCACTGTGCTCAAAGATGGCTGCTGTCAAAAAGCATATTTCAAATTATCCGCCACCACATTTCAAAGGTAAGTAGCTAAAGAGGGCAGCACTGTGCTCTATAGATTAAAGATGGCGGATGACAGCTGCACGTGGATTTGTTTATCTCGCGCTAGTGAGGTTAAGTTGGTAGTACTAAGGTTTAGGCCCGTTAAGATGGCAGCACTGCGGATGACAGGTGACGAATTTGCAGCTACTGCGATAAAGAGGGCAGCACAGTGCTCTGTGGTTTAAAGATGGCGGATGACAGCTGTCAAAAAAGCACGTGGCTTTGTTTACCACGCGCTAGTTAGGTTAAGTTGGTACTACTGAGGTTTAGGCCCGTCAAGATGGCAGTACTGAGGTTAGCGATGCGTTGTTGTCTGTCGAAAAGCACGTGGCTGTCAAAAAACACGTGGATTTGTTTATCTCGCGCTAGTTAGTTTAAGTTGGCACTACTGAGGTTTAGGCCCGTCAAGATGGCAGTACTGAGGTTAGCGATGCGTTGTTGTCTGTCAAAAAACACGTGGCTCTGTTTACCTCGCGCTAGTTAGGTTAAGTTGGTACCACTGAGGTTTAGACCCGTCAAGATGGCAGCAGTGAGGTTTGCGATGCGTTGTTGTCGATGACAGCTGTCAGAAAGCCCGTGGCTTTGTTTACAAATTCAAATCGCGCGCCAAAATTCAAATTTCCCGCCAAAATTCAAATTTCCCGCGGGTGGTGGAGGGAGCCCTGGGAGCCCGGAGGAGGTGGTGGCCGCCGAACTGTCCAATTATACTACTAACGTTATCATCTGCAGAGAAATGCAATCTCAATTCAATGAGTAACACACTCTGCATGTTCTGTTATTCGAGCGGCGAACCCCTATCAGCTGACGGCTTTTCGCCCCAACCCTGGCTTGGCAGTGATATGAAACATCTGTTCGTTCTACCTGACTGGCCTCTCAGAATGCAACCTTTAAACTCTGCCGACATAATTACACAAATGCGATATTCTAACCAACAAAATGCACATAGATTATACTTCAAAATGCCCACACTAATTGTACACGTCACAAATTAATACCGGCATGGATTCCCTACTTCTACTTCCATCCCCAAACATTATACAATATTTTCCTCGGGCTTCCACAAGTCCCGGCTTCATTGACAGGTCTGCAACACCTGATTCACAAATCTCATCTCGACTCACACGACAAAACTATCCTCTGTTTTCCAAACTCACGACTATCACTGACAAAAGAACTGGGATAAAATCCTTACTAGAATCCATGACGTCTAATAACGCATAGTGCTTTAATAATGAATAACTTCGCATAAAATGGTATCGTATTTTAATAACTGGATTTTCACGAAAATGACTGTAAAATCCTACTAAATCTTTTTTATTTTCAGTCAGACACAGATTAAATGGACCTAGAAAAACGTTTCACTCCGTGACCAAATTTATCACTCTATACTCTCACCCGACAGCGTGCTTTAACTCGATTGAAAATGGGTAACCATGGATTTCTTATATTATTTACGTCAAAAATTCAAACAGAAAAATTTTACGTCGAATGAACATCTTAATTTGACATCACAAAATATAGGCAATAAACACACGGAAATGACGATCTACATTGGACGTGATATCACTTCGAAACCCTATTTACTAACCTTTTTTTACATCATACGGCACTCGCAAGACTTCGAAAATTTATCCAAGTGGAAAATAAAACAAGTGACCCTTTTTCGTCGTATTCTGACATTTACAAAAACCACAGAGGGACGACCAACTACGTCGTATATACCCCCTTCAAATACATATAATTTAGACATCATGAAACACGATATAATAGGTGGTAAGATGGTAAGTCACATACCTTAAGTCACGCCAGCGTTCATCATAGGGCTCACCTGTGACCCTGGCATTTTTATTTAGCCATTTTTTTCATTTCTGGCTGTACAGATCATTTTATTTTCCGGTTTCCTAGAAATAAGACATAAAAAAGAAAATGCCCTTCACTTGTTCTTGTTGAGCGCACACGATGGACTGTAATTATTTCCGAAAACGAATTACTTTCTTTATCAAATACAAATTTATTCGGTACCTTGACCGTCCTTTTTGGTATAGATGCGAGCTGAAGAGAAGACTAGCGGGACGTGAGGTGGGACACGGGGGAGCAGCTTTCTCTCTCTGTCGTCTCGGCTATGGCTCTTCCTAAAAGTATCGTCAGCCAGCCAGCCAGCAGCCAGTCTCCCTTTGATGATACAAGTGGCCAGTCGAACAGTTCGGTAGTGTTGATCTTGTCTGTGTGTTATATATTCAGGCTTACATAACTGTGTTATAAAACATTTATGTTATTATAGTGCTACTTTGTACCCTGCCGGAAGAAATGAAAGACTATCCAAAGCGAAGCTAGGGTGGTTATCAGACATGCTATGCCAGAATGTGATGAAGAGGCACGAGAAGGGCAACTGAAACACTTACTGAGGCAAAGTAATTTGCGTGTATCTAATTACACAGGCATTTCAGTCAGCACAGTGAGTAGAATTAGCAAGGAAAGTACAGCAGCTGGCTATAGGTCACTATCAACACCAGGGAAGCATCGCCCACAGCCCAAAGAAAGAAAAGTGCAGTGTGATGGGTTTAACAGAGGGGTAATAAGAGAAGTAATTCAAGACTTTGATGTAGTCCAGAAGAAAGTGCCAACATGCCCCAAGCTTTTGAGTGCCATCAAGGAGAAAATCGAATTTTGCGTGGGGCCTAAAGTCTATTGTTTTAAATGTTATTTTATTTCATAGTTGTGTGTATCAAGAAAAGTGATAAAGGGACACAAGAATTAATGAAGCTAATTTCGGCCTACAGTCTATTGCTTTAGATGTTACATTGTTTCATAGTTTTGTGTATCAAGAAAAGTGACATAGGGACACAAGGATTGATAAAGCTAATTTAGGCCTACCTACAGTGTATTGTTTTAAATGTTATTTTATTTCATAGTTTTGTGTATAAAAAGTGACATGGGGACACAAGGATTGATCAAGCTAATTTAGGCCTACAGTGTATTGTTTTAAATATTATTTTATTTCATAGTTTTGTGTATAAAAAGTGACATAGAGACACAAGAATTAATGAAGCTAATTTAGGCCTACAGCCTATTGTTTTAAATGTGAATTTATTTCATAGTTTTGTGTATAAAAAGTGACATGGGGACACAAGGATTGATAAAGCTAATTTAGGCCTACAGTGTATTGTTTTAAATGTTATTTTATTTCATAGTTTTGTGTATAAAAAAGTGACATAGGGGCACAAGGATTGATAAAGCTAATTTAGGCCCACAGTGTATTGTTTTAAATGTTATTTTACTTCATAGTTTTGTGTATAAAAAGTGACATAGAGACAAGGATTATGGATGCTAATTTAGGCCTACAGTGTATTGTTTTAAATTTTATTTTATTTCATAGTTTTGTGTATAAAAAGTGACATAGAGACAAGGATTATGGAAGCTAATTTAGGCCTACAGTCTATTGTTTTAAATGTTATTTTATTTCATAGTTTTGTGTATCAAGAAAAGTGACATAGAGACACAAGGATAGATGAAGCTAATTTATGCCTACAGCATTTTTAAATATTTTGTGATTAAATAAAATTCTATAAAATTGAGTTTTTCAGTAAACTAACTCGTCAAATAATGAATAAATTCCCACCTCTCTCACCCTTTTCAGACGGTACAGCACTGGCTTTCTGAGCTTAAGTTGGTGGGTTCAATCTCGGCTAAGTGCAATGGTATTTGAAGGTGCTGAACTACGTCAGCGTCGTGTCGACAGATTTATCGACACGGAAAATAACCCTTGCGGCACAGAATTCGTGACGTACAAGCGAGAACATTGTTATACAAAATAGTAAAATAGAATACTCCCATCCCCGAGTTCCGGATCACCTGGAACTGTGGACAGAGTAATAATTTATTGCTATTTTTTATATGAATTGTATCTATTACTACATTAAACATTATAATTACTCCTAATCACTATTTACACCCAATCTCTAAATTACAGTTTTTAATTTTATTTCTTTTTATTTCTTTTTGTCCTAAGACATTTGCAGTGTTATATTGTCTAGGACAACATGTATCTTACCGGTACTCCTATTATTAATTAGTGTAAGTTTTTTTAAGATTCCGACCAGATTTCTCCTTAGCTTACAATAGACATTATAAATTAACAGAATGGCTGAATGAGTGAATGACTGCATGTCTGGATGAGTTGCATGATTGGATCGTAATCTTAAATTGTTATACGCGCACATATTCAATATGGTTCATTATTATTATTATTATTATTATTATTATTATTATTATTATTATTATTATTATTATTATTATTATTATAATTATTATTTTCTTCACGTAACGAACACACCGGGACATGTGTGTGAGAGAGAATGAATTCGTACCTCGGCACACTGACGAACGAAACTGACCTGCCTGTAGCTCGCTTCGTGTAACTTACTACATTTGAAATATAGGAAATAAATATCGTCTTCTTCTAGTACTGTAACCGTCATCGGACGTTGGCGATCATTTTGTAAAAGTATGTAAAATATATTATAATAATTAATACAGTATATATATTGAAATTAAAATAATATCAGAAGCTCTTTCGATTTGCACCTTGAGGATGGACTCTGCCCGTGATAAAAATCTAATGTTGAAGATGGCATAAATTCCCAGTGTCAGTGGAAAATAACCTAGATTATTGTTAGTTGGAAACTGCCTTTTCTTAATATTTCGCTGGTCAGATGTAGTCTATTAATAGATGAATAATGTTACCCACCTGTGATATACAAAATTACATCGAGTGCCTTGCAGGAAGAGACCACCTGAGGACACTGCGACTGCGAGGGCGAACGTTTCCAAAACTCAAGTACGTACACCAGCTTTGTGACGATAAGCCAGGGACAAGGGGAGAAGCGAGGACTAACGCATTCCCGGCCACATTCCTAGCGAAACTCTTCTCTTGAGCTCTCATCTATACAATTATTTTCACTCAAGAAAAACTATCTCCACATGGAGTCAAAACCCCAGCCACAACTGCTAAAATCTGTTGGTTGGACTTAGTCTACTTTTGTCGTTCGATTTTACAGAGCAGCTCAGCCCTCTGTCTTCAGCCTCGTGATACAAAATGCAGGGGCTTCATCATGGCTTTTTTTCTTTTACGGGGGGCCCCCGTAGCCCGCTCCCCCGCCGTGACCATCGACTCAATCTACATGGCCTCCGACATGCTATTAATTTCTAAGTAGAAAAGAGATAGCTGGGTAGAGTGGGAAGTGATACAAGGAGTATCTGCCTGTTTCCATGTCAGACACGTTACCAGGCGAGATTGTGTTAGGTATATGGTGTTGAAGTATGGTATTGAAGGGTGAGGGAAAAACCACATAGGCAGAAAGAAGAAAGAGCCTACATGTAAAACCTGACATCTTTTGATAGCACATGCAAGGATGTGGGCTGGATAAAGACCAGAGGTTGTGTTAGTTAGAAATATGTGTCTTCATCATGGCGTCACTTCTTATTTATAGAAACTACCCCCTCTCTCCGGGCATCTCCCTTTGCCGCCAAGAAAATTTCCGTAACTTTTCTGACTTAACTGAGCTGTAATTACAAGAGTTTTGAAGGTAACCACATACTTGCTACATTTCCGGTGGTAGTGTTCATGGACATTTAAAATTTATACACATTAAATTAGCTGGATAAATGACCTCATTTGATAGGCACTATATTTTGTCGACTTGGCTTGGGTACGCCATACACACGCGCTTTTCTGAAATAGCCCACAAAATGACTTAGATTCTTCTGCCGTCGACACGTGCGAATGACGTCACGTATCCCAGGGCGTGGGTCAGAAGTTAGCCACCCCTCGCCACGTGTCAACTTCGTGCTGTCAAGAATCGAACTTCTTATTCCAATTGACAATTTAATACATAATATTCTTAGGGCACAAAGGTCATGGGTTCAGTATGTATGTTCAGTCCGTCAGCGATTCCGCTGGTGAGATCCTCAACAGCTCTGCCATCAGCTGTTATAGATGGCCTAGGCATCACCGAAGAGGCGTACTAGGGAAATGAGGAGTGAGGTCGTTTCCCGTTGCTTTCCTCACCGAGCCAGAGTTGCTATTACATTTCAGTCTGCCAAGCCCACTGAAATGCATGCACCGACTGACCCTATAAGCAACATTTTCACAACATTCATAGCAGGGACTGGCTACATAAGGATTGGCATTACTAGCATTGCTCATACCTCAGTCACTTTCATATTGTCAAAGCCAAGGATAAGACAGAGACAGATCTTTGGAAGTAGCAAAATTGCTCTGGCCTATACCAGAAGACATAGTGCACTGTAAACACTAGGTCCTGCCAGCAAAGGCATAACTATAATTGTAATGATTGCTTATTTAAAAGATTACTTGTAGGGTATTATGTGATGGAAAGATGTATTATTTTTGCAATGATAATTTCAACATTTTAAAAGTAAAACTAATATATGCCTTCTATAACTATAAAATGTATACACAATGTAAATTACACTATGCAGATTACAAAATAAATGTTTCCAAAAAATCGATTGTTGACACCAAATTCATTACACTCCCCCTAAAGTCTCTTTTAAGTAGGTATATTCATTCCCATCAATAACAAGAGTGTATTTAGAGTGATACTTTCATGTCCCGTAATTGTAGACATGATAATATCCTTTTGGGCTTTTGTCGTGGCAGAAAAAAAGAAGAAAAGTGATATTCTTCACGTTTTGCAGAAAACCGCTCCTCTTCTTCGGAACAAAATTTCGTCTGTTCGTGAGGAAGACTTCTAATAAAGGAGATTTGAATTTAAGAATACTTTACAGTTGTTGGTCTGTAGTAAGTGGTACACTCGCTCGTCACCAGATGGCTCACTGTCTACTAGCTTCCGAGTGGAAGGTGACGGCAACACCTTAGCTTCAATTGAGATGTTCCTTGATCAATCGGTAAACTGCAAAGACATCATAGGAATCAGGGTACACTGCCATTCGAGTCCAGTTCATAGAACGCTGGGGAAATGAAATGGCATATGGCTTTTGGTGCCGGGAGTGTCCGAGGACATGTTCGGCTCGCCAGTTGCATTTATTTTGGTTTCACGCCTGTAGGCGACCTGGGCGTCGTGATGAGGATCAAAATGATGATGAAGAAGACACACCCAGCTCCCGTACCAGCGAAATTAACCACTGATGGTTAAAATTACCGACCCTGCCGGGAATCGAACCCGGGGCTCCAGTGACCAAAGGCCAGCACGCTAACCATTTAACCATGGAGCCGGACAACGCTGGGGAGATATGGTCGAACAGTGGTACATCGAGGATAAATTTAACATATGAATAATGGGTTAGTATATGTTTGTTGGAAAATGATGTGCTAAGATTGTAAACTACATCACAGTAATCGAAGATATCAGTGGCGGCGCGTGACTTTCATCACTGGGGGTTCAAAAGAAGAAAAAATTGCCTCCCCCAACCTCTCCCCTCCCCATCTCCGCCAGCTTCTCTTCCATCGTAGGCCGTAACCTCCTAAACTAAGATGACATAAGTTCTAGAAGTGTGATCAAATACGAGAGGAGCAGAAAATACGGTAGGCCTACATGCCGAGTTTTACCACATGCAAAATAAGAAATAACTGCTTCATTGAAGTCCGCAGAGTCTCGAACAAAGTTCCTTTCAATTGACAACATAGCAAGAGCAATAAGTCTATCCTCGGTCATTGTGCTGCGCTAGAAAGTCTTTATTCTCTTCAGGGTAGAGAAACACCTTTCTGCTTCCGATGTCATGGGAATAGTATAATAACAACTATATTTAAAAGTTTTCATTGGTATTACCTTGCCGCTATTCTTTGCCTCTATTTTTTGAGTTAAGTTTCTCTCCAAAAGGTAATTATTCCAAAGAAGGCAAATTAATAGGTGTTTAGTAAGTAATGATATATTTGGGACAAGATATTAATTGGAATTTGACAGTTTAATGTGACTTTTGGTAGTAACGATGCTTTTCAACACTAGCGCTAGTTAGGTGCACTATTCTCTGTTGCTTAGTCAAATTCCCGTAAGGCCAACAGATGGCAGGCACATACCCCAATCCCAACAACACGGCTAGCTCGTCTTGAGACAGTGGCCTATTGCGCATGCGTAAAGAACAGAGATCCGTTTCTGCGATATCCTGGTCTTGCCTTAGTGCTGGCTTTCGTCCCCCCGCACCTCGCCACTCCCTTCGCCTATGTACGGACGGAGGGATCGCCTTTGCAAGGGGGTTCATTCCAGACAAGTATCCAGCCACAGACCTTGCGCAGCTCACATGAATTGAAAGCCAGTACGAGTATATTACGGATAGAGGGACTTAGCAAGAGCTTCGAGATTGACAAGGGAGTTATGAAAATTACATAGTTGAGTACAATTTGATATAAACTGGAGGTTCATTGCTCCATTGCGCTATACCAGAAACCGCCACTGGAAGATATATATTGTAAGACTATGTACTGTACTAGAAGTTTCCTTACTTTTAATGACAATAATTCTCTGCGTTTTTCATAGAATGTAAGGAGTTAAACATTCGTTGACATATATTTATGATAGGTTGGAGCCAATTGAGATGTTTGTCACCGGGCGAGTTAGCCGTGCGGTTAGGAGCGCGCAGTTGTGAGCTTTCATCCGGGAGATAAGGGGTTCTAATCCCACTATCGGCAGCCCTGAAGATGGTTTTCCATGGTTTCCCACTTTCACACCAGGCAAATGCTGGGGCTGTGCCCTAATTACGGCCACGACCGCTTCCTTCCAACTCCTAGCCCTTTCCTATCCCACCGTCGCCATAAGACCTATCTGTGTCGGTGCGACGAAAAGCCAATAGCAAAAAAAGAAAAAAAAGAGATGTTTGTCCATCTGTCCTTGGATCACAAAGAAGTTCCACTGAATACTATTAGCTGAATAGGGATTCCGTTAAGCTGTGCGTAATAACTTCGTGTTGCTATTCCGAAGGGAGTAGGATGCATCAGCCATGCGAAGTAAACTGAGTAGAGGAATCATTTATCATTTTGCCGGGCTGAGTGGCTTAGACGGTTGAGACGCTGGCCTTCTGACCCAAACTTGGGAGGTTCGATCCTGGCACAGTCAGGTGGTATTTCAAGGTGCTCAAATATGTCAGCCTCGTTTCGGTATGCTTACTCGTACATAAAATAACTCCTGTGGGACTAAATTCCCGTACCCCGGCGTCTTCGAAAACCGTAAAAGTATTTAGTGGGACATAAGGCCAATAACATTCATTTTTAATTTATCGTAAGGCTTTTAGTGCTGGGAGTGTCTGAGGATATGTTCGGCTTGTTTGTAGCATGTATTTCTATTTGACGTACATGGGCGACCTGCCCGTTCGGACGTGATATGACGGCGATGATAAGATAGGGAGAGGGTAAAACGTGGTGTCGGGGCATAGCCTACCTCTGCCGAATGACACCAAGGGATCTCTCTGCTCAAAGCTTAACCTACTACTCTATTCGACGGACGATCACCATCGAGAGTGTCATATGCTCTCACTTCAAATCGGGACCTCTCAGGGTGCACGCACCGGTGCATTGCGCGGTGCAAGGTGCAAAATACGACTTCGCTAGGTTGACCAGAGTGAAGACCTCACTCCTGGATTATGAGCAATCCCTCTCTCTACGCCTGTCTCGCTCGCTCCACCTCCCTTCCCCTTCCTCACTTGCTCTTCAGCGCTCCACAATCCGAGCAGAGTAGAGCCGAGCTTATCCGAGTCTCCCCGAGACAAAACGCTGGCCCGAGCCTAGCCGAGTCGGACCGATGCACGGTTCACAGCACCTCTGCGCCTCGGTTTGCACGCGTGACAGTTTGGGCGTTTGAGAGGCCCGCTCCATATGAACATTGCGGAGAGGTTTGGAACTGAACCCAGGGTTGTGGCATGTAATCTAGTGATTAGAAAATTTATACCATCATGTATCATATCCTGCCGGTGAACATTCTGATGGTGACATTTTTCCCCACCAGCGCGACCCAAACAGGCTAACCATGCTGTCAGACTATACCGACTTGACACCTTATCGATCATGGACACCATGCGGGCTTTAATGGACAGGGCCCAAGCTTAGGCTAATGGCACCCTGGACAAGACTTAACTCTGGTGCCCCCTCTCCAGAATTTGAAGTATTAGACAAATTACATATTAGGCAACCCTCTAAGAAACAAATTTTTAAGTTAACCATTAAGAAAATAAAAGCATCCCCTTTTAATTACTTATTTTTTATATAATTTTATTAATTAGCCTACATTTCATTTTAATAGCCGAAACCAACGTACTGCCATATACCTTCGAAATATTGAAGAAATTAAAAATTAAATTAGGCTATGGATTTTTCCTAAAATTCAGCTTTGAAAATTTATTTATTTTAGTTAATTGTGTATCATACGATAGGTGCCGAGCGAGTTAGCCGTGCGCAGCTGTGAGCTTGCACTTGGGAGATAGCGGGTCGGCAGCCTGAAGATTGTTTTCTTTGGTTTACCATTTCCACACCAGCAAATGCAGGGGATCTACCTTAATTAAGGCCACGGCCACTTCCTGCCCTCTCCTTGGCCTTTCCTATCCCATCGTCGCCGTAAGACCTGTCTGTATCAGTCAGACGTAAAAACTAAAATACTATAGCTGAAAGAAACAACGTGCTAGTAACACATCTTCATGATATTTAAATCCGGCTCTATGGCTAAAAGGTTAGCGTGCTGGCCTTTGGTGAGAGGGGCCCCGTGTTCGATTCCTGACAGGGTCGGGAATTTTAACCATCATTGGTTAATTTCGCTGGCATGGGGGCTGGGTGTATGTGTCGTCTTTATCACCATTTCATCCTCATCACGACGCGCAGGTCGCCTATGGGAGTCAAAACGAAAGACCTGCACCTGGCGGGCTGAACATGTCCTCGGACACTCCCGGCAATTAAAGTCATATGCCATTTCATTCTTTTTCATGATATTTAAGAAACAAAAACTTTTAAATAATAGGTTGTTACCTACCTTTCAGCTTAGCAAATCTATCAATGGTTTCTTACAAATTTTTTAAGGTGATGTCTCTCTCACATCATTAATACTAAAAAATTTAGCTTTCTGTCTGAAAGAGTACACCTTTTCTCATTCTTCACTTTTGTTAGTACAGAAAGTCTTCTCTGAGCAGTGCAGTTCGTGATTGGTCTATTTCCAAGTTAGGGAATGCGATACGCATGTTGTTCTGTTTAATGCATGTAAACATATTATGCGATATTCTTAGTAACTGTTACAAATCAGTATAAGTCTTGAAGTGGCAATATTCTTTAGGGAAATCCACATTAATGTCTTCTTCATATTATATTAATTTCCTGAACTCGTTCCTTTTTCCTTTCCGCGCTTGCGCCCCCTTGCACCTAACGCCCTGGGCATTTGGCTAGTCTGCCCATTTCAATCTCGCGGTCTGGTAGTGAGAAGTGTAGTGTGTGGTGAGTTAGTTGCACGAATGTTAAGGACGTAACAAACCCCGTATCTCCGAGGCGCATGAATTAACTTTACGCTGATAAAAATTCCACGAATTGGCCAGGAAACGAACCCTGCGATCGGATGAGCAGTCCGGCTCGTTGGCTGAATGGTCAGCGTACTGGCCTTCGGTTCAGAGGGTCCCGTGTTCGATTCCCGGTCGGGTCGGGGATTTTAACCTTAATTGGTTAATTCCAATGGCCCGGGGGCTGGGCGTTTGTGCTGTCCCCAACATCCCTGCAACTCGCACACCACACATAACACTATCCTCCACCACAATAATACGCAGTTACCTACATATGACAGATGCCGCCCACCCTCATCGGAGGGTCTGCCTTACAATGGCTGCACTCGGCTAGAAATAGCCACACGAAATTATTTATCGGATGAGCAGAGCACTGTTTATTCAGCTAGATAGTTAAATTATAGTAAACATAAGAATATTGAGCTAGTACTAAACAGTTTTGTACAATTGTTTTTTTCTTCGTGGTCTCTTATGGCTGTGAAATCTGGGCACTGATTTAGTTTACTAAAGGAAAACTCAGAATAGTCTAAAGAAGTATTGAGAAATTAATGCGGGAAGATAGTGAGAGGTCAGGAGACGTCATATCGGTCACAAATGTTAATGAAGTCCTGGAGAAAACTCCCACCTTGAAATGGCAGTCAGCCTGTCATATTGCTAGCAAGGAAGACGACTAATGGATACAATTAGTGCTGAAGTAAAGTTCTAGAAACCAAGACCACTGGCCGATGAGATAAGATATTCGGAAGACCAGTGGCAGGGAACAAACCTAAAGCGTTCCACCTGGAAACAAAACAACCTGTAAATTACTTTGACTTAAGAGTTTAAGAGGCCATATCATTGAGATAGAAGTGGTAGTTAATGGTGGGTGAGTAGTTTTAGGGCAAGTGGTACTAAACAAATGTATGATTATTCAGAAAATCAAACAGCAAAAGCCGAAGAAAAAATAAAATGTTAATAAAACTCATTTCCCGGCGACCTACGTGCTTGTCATACATTATGGAATTAAAATAAAATTGGATAGTTTGAAGTACTAATAAATCGTAACACTTTCATTAGTATTTGGGCGAAGGTTAGCGATCAACTCATTAATTTTAGACTAACAACACGACAAAAAATAACTAAATTTCAATCGAGGTTTTCATACAAGGACTTGAAATGAATATATCCATGTGTATTGGCAATTGATTACGTGTTGGATGACAATGAAAACTTCATTTGTGGATGAAGTATTGCTGCAGCCACCGTTAATATTACATTAGAGGAGAAAACAAATAGTCCAATTACAAATCTCATTCTCTCTTGCTTTCATCGACGGTCATGGACCAGGACTAAACTACAACGTAGCAGTGGTATTACCAAACCGATCACATTTGTGAGCGCTGAATGACGAGCAGAGATTGAATCACTTGTTTACGAAACAGTCCTTCACTATTCAATCACATTTCCTAGAAACATAAAAAAAGCGGTTTGTAAAGCAAAATTTATTTTGAACATCCTATGCTTTTATTTTATCTGCCACTAAATACAAATATCATGGCACCCTGCTCAATAAAATCAGCCTAATACCAACGTTTACATACTTTTTTATGTAATGGAGGAGTGTTGTTCCTGTAACAAACAAAAATAATTATAAAAAGGAAGTAGAAAATCGATTATAATAATGTACATCTAGAAAACCGTCCCCAACTCCCTCCCCCCAGAAATGATTTAGTATGTTGTAGGGTTGTTGAAATTAAATACTAAGCGAAGAGTACTGCATGGACAAAATATCAAAGAACATTTATTAATGTGAACGCATTTACAATACCTCCTTATATAGAATATTTTATACCAGAATGCAATTAACTTGAAAACTTTGTTTTTCTTTTCCGCAATTGGTACACAATTATTGTAAAAATTGAAAATTAAATGGTGTATGGCTCTTAGTGCCGGGAATGTCCGAGGTCAAGTTCGGCTCGCCAGATGCAGGTCTAATGATTTGAACCCCGTAGGCGACCTGCACGTCGTGATGAGGATGAAATGATAAAGACGACGTATACACCCAGCCCCTGTACCAGAGGAATTATCCAATTATGGTTAATATTCCGGACCCTGCCGGGAATCGTACTCGGGACTTCTGTGACCAAAGGCCAGCACGCTAATCATTTAGCCATGGAGCCGGAATTGTTATAATTAATGACTTGAAAAGACTACATAAGGTTGTCCATGAGTAAATACAGCACTTGGCAAGTATAAACCAGCCCTTTGCAGCGTTTGTCCTTGAAACTTATTAATATTCATTGCAAAGGTAACATTTAGTGCTGCGGAATTAATCATTCATAACAATTTTATTTCTGTCGGGCTACAACAACTTATCAGGGCGCAGAGACTATTGGGGTCAAGGTAATGACATGAGAAATGTTGTTCACAAGTCCATGCCTAGAGATAGATTTGAAAAAATAATGCCAGGACTCCACTTTGCAGAAATTTTTTCCGAATGTTCAAGAAACGACGTGGAAGCTCAGGCCATTAATTCAACTTCTACAAAAAAGGTTTCTGAAGCGTTTCTTTCCAGGGCAGAATGTACGTTATGACGAGGCTATGATAGCATATTACAAAAAAAAAAAAAAAAAAAAAAAAAAAAAAAAAGGCTGCAAACAGTTTATCCATGGTGAGCCCATTCGCTTCAGTTACAAGGTATAGGTGTTTGGTTCGGTTCTAAGCTACTTCCCGGTTTTTGGAACGTGAGGTATCGAGCGTATAGCGGTATCGGATGGTTAGCTTGTGTTTTTGCGTTGTACGAACGTAAGATACATCTATTGGTTCGATAAACCGCCCGCTAACTTAGAGGGTCCTGAGCAAGAGATATCTATTCGTTAACTTAGTGGGCGCATACGCAGTAACGTTCTGTATATCGGCAGTTCACAGATTATTTCTGTGCTTTCTCATATCTTTCGACGAAGTACTTCTAGACATGATTAACGTTCTAGAACGACAACGATAATCTTCATCGTCGACCTAATATTCTTATGATGTATAGTGAGGATGGATTTAAAGATACATTCAGGCTAAGCAAATATAATAGCATACGTTTGGTTGAGGTTATAGGCGACAATCTGTGTCCTGTGACAAATATTACTATGCCAGAAAAGTTCCGGGACTGAGGTCGTAAAAAAATAGAAAAGTTGCACTTACCAAGTAATGATCTTAGCTCCTGTCGAAGTAGTCTTCTTGGCTATCTATAGACAAATGCCAGCGTTTCTGGAGGTCTTGGAAGCAAGCAGGGAAATAGTCAACAGCGATGCTTGTAATATCATGTGTCACAGCCCGTTGGATGTCTGCGATATCACTTTTGTCTAGCGCCTGACACTCAGGAGCCATCATCGGCTAAGTTCGTCAATGGTCGTCGTGGCCCGATATTTAGTCACATCCTCCCTCTGCTTGGGAACGCTCACAATGCTATTGCGTGCCCAGTTTATATTCGGTTCTAATGCTACTTGTTATTTCTAACATATTAAAAGGAAATAAGTGGCTAATATTATTATGAAATGCATACCTAGTTAGAAATATCATATCGTTACTATGGAGGCCCATATAATATTGTAAGGGGAGCGAGCTGATAAAACTATTAACTTTCCTTTACTAGGATGAGACGTCTCCCTCTTACAACTGTTTATATACTGGAAAATTATTTATCATGAAAGTAGGCTTACAAAATTCGTTCTACATCTCCAGAAGCGCCGGGAATAGGATTGTTGAAACTCATTTTATTGTTCCTGTCGAACGATCTTTACCACAGTTTCAGCACTTATAGTTTATTTCCTATTATCACTTAACATATTTTGCACAGATTCTGTAAATAACTTATTGTTCACGCTCAATCCTGTCAAACGACTTACGACCGCAGTTTCAGAACTTATAGTTTAGTTTTTAATATCACCTGACATATTTTGCACAGATTCTGTAAATAACTTATTGTTCACACTCAAAACGTTAACTAAAAAATAAACAAAGAAATTTCAATTTATATTACTTGAAACATGAGAAATATATCATTGTGGAACAAACTGGGGAAGACACTACTACATACATTTATTACGTGGCTGTGGTATGTAGTTTAGCGGAGTAATAAATTTGCACAGATTACTTCTTGTTCGTCTACAGTAGGTCTTGACAAGGATAAGGATGTTCTTTGATAAAGTATTTGTTAATGGAGAATAGTCTTCTTTGCGGTTCAAAATTTATTCTTTTAGAAGAAGTGTTGTGTGTTGTCATTGACTTCCGGGACCGTATTGTAGGTATAATAGGTTGAAGGTGTTTCTCAGCAATTTCAGGCCGGGCGAGTTGGCCGTGCGGTGAGAGGGACGGGGCTGTGAGCTTGCATGCGGGAGATAGTGGGTTCGAATCCCACTATCGGCAGCCCTGAAAATGGTTTTCCGTGGTTTCCCATTTTCACATCAGGCAAATGCTGGGGCTGTACCTTAATTAAGGCCACGGCCGCTTCGTTCCAACTCATAGGCCTTTCCTATCCCATCGTCACCGTAAGACCTATCTGTGTCGGTGCGATGTAAAGCAACTAGAAAAAAGTAGCAGCAATTTCAGAATCTTCAATATCCTCAACTTTTGCAAAAATTTGTTCGAACATTTCTCTAAGTTTTCTTTTTCTTTGTTGTACATCGTTATCCGAATTTTTCTTCAGGGGGATTGCGAATCTCATTTATGAGTCTTTCTTCTTCCTCTTTAGATGGGCGTTCCTGAATAACAAGGTCATTTTCTGTGCTGGAATTGTCTGTATTTTTTTCTTCAGCAGACAGCATTGCTGTCAGATGGATATGCTTACACGTATTGAATTTGATGGCTGACTCGTGACAGCTACATATATAGGCATGAATGCAAACTTTACATTCACTGCATGTTAAATTACACTTGCAGTCTCTTTCATCCGTTTTCCTCATTTCATATATTTCATGTCTATTGGCAGATGGTACTCTCCACAAGTCACCATCGCAGATAACATTTTCTGACGAAAGAGACAGTGCTTTAGTATGTCCGCGTCTTATCTCAGACAGTTTACTTGTTACTTTCCCTCTGTGTAAGTAAATGAGACGCTCAAAAAGTTTATCTCTTCGCATCAGGATATCGATGGTTATGTCCAATCTTTTCGGGTTCTTCCCGCCCATATAAATGTGCTTGATAACTCCATACATTCACTCTAAATGCATGTTGGTATTGAGACCTGCATGGAGGCGATGGCAATACGCCCAACTAGAAGCACAGTGTTTATAATGCAGCTCGAAATATAGGGCAAATTCCAGAGTGCCCGGATCACTTTTTAAATCAGTTAATGTCTGATTTAACATTGTCGAAAATGCATCCGAATCTTTCTCTTCTATCAGAACTCTTAATATCTTGTAAGTTTCAGCCTGCTTTTCCCTTCCTTTAATTTTGCTAAGATTTTTTCTCCATGCGCGGCCAACATGCCAGGAAGCATTACTTTCATCCAGGCATTGTGGAATGATTCCGCCATGTCCGACATGAAAACTTTAGGCTCAAGTTTTTGAGACATAGCCTCTCTCAAAAGCGACATGAATATTTCCATGACTGTCGTGTCAGAACTGTTACTCAGCATGAAAGCACACAGGAAACCTTGGCATTTTTCGTCGATATCTGGCAGTGTAGTCAGTTGAAATCCATATGAATTCATCTCGTGTGTGATATCAAGAATCAACACGAAGTCCTCTATGTTTAACTGAGGATTCGATGAGGGAATGTTTTGTGCCTTGTAGAAACGCACTACATCTCCTAGTGTATCCACCTCACGGATCCAGGCTTCGATACTCGTGAAATCATTTCGATGCCGTACAACCTCAGATTTTAAATCATACTGTTGTTCGATGTTAAACAGATCCTTCATGGTGAGATGTATGCGATCTATACCTGAACGGCCTATAGAAAATCTAAAATCATCAAGAATTTTATCAAATTGAATTTTCATGGCTATTTTACTTGCTATATCTTCCCTCTCTAATTTTGTCAGCCTCAGACGACCCAGTTCTGGTTGGTGACTGACATGGGTTTTGAAGAAATTAGCAACTGTTTTTCCTGATGAGGTGAATG